>NC_137613.1:37089607-37209607 GCF_963280865.1 Gymnoscopelus braueri | reverse complement strand
ATGACTTATTGTGGATAGACTCAAACGAAAAGGCTTATCCTAGCTTGGGTTCATCATCAATCATCACAATAGATGCAATTGGATCCATGTGTTGGTTGATTGATTGATCGCTCCATTGCTTGTTTACATTAGACACTAGTTGATCATTCCTACCACCAGACACTTGATGTTCAATACTACATTTCATTAGACACTAGTTGATCGTTCCTTCCTTTGTTTACCAGATACTTGACGCTTTCCTCTATGTTCTCTCCTCTAGGGCCCTCGTGGTCTTAATGGCGAGAGAGGTCGTGCTGGTCCTGCTGGCCCTGCTGGTGCTCGTGGTGCTGATGGCAACGTTGGACCCGCTGGACCTGCTGTGAGTACTGTCCCGACAGTTTGCCTCTATCAGATAAGCTTAATCTTATAAGATAAGATAAAGCTTGATTGATCCCTGAGGGGGAATTCGGCCTCATACAGCTCGCATCCATTTCTCGTTCAGTAACCCTTCTGATTCCAAAAAGAACTAGTGCTCATTGATCCATCAATTTCACGAGGCTTAGTCTGTGTTTTACCTTGAAGATTGGTAATTGTATCCATAGTCCAAAAACTGTAGCCCCAGGTGTTTCAGTTTTTTTATCTCAGCAAAAATCGGAACAAATGGCGAATATACAACTGCAACCAGGTCAGCACGTACGTTACACTAATCTGATTAACCACTTCAACCTGGAGTCCCTATTTTGGGCATGTCATCATAGGCACAAATATTCTATTCTATCTATCTTTAAGCTCCCAAAGCGTTGCGACATGCCGCAATGCAACACGTTGAGAGCTTGTAGATCAGCAATTTCACCATTATAGTAGTGGCTAAGCTGAGAATTATAACCTTTTTGACCCTCGTGTGAACTGTGGCAGCCATGATTTACCCCCCTTAACGATCTTTACCTTCTTTCTCCCAGGGTCCTCTTGGTGCTGCTGGCCCACCAGGTTTCCCTGGAGCCCCTGGCCCCAAGGTAAGTGTGATGTCACGTCCGGTGGCGTTTCCTTTCTTTTGGGAATGGTATTAATATTAAGCTTGAGATCAGAAAAGGAGATTCACGTTGCCATGTACAGTATCTAACATCATAGATGAATGACATAATATTCATACAAAAAGAAGGATTGTCAACGTGAATTGATGTTCATCCACATAGAAATGGTCCCTCATTTGCAATGGTGCCAAGACAACCACTGAGAAGAATACACACACATGGTCAAAAGAAAAATAGATTCATCAAAACATATACAAACATTCTAATTAATCGGCTATTGACCTTAATGAATCATTCAAATTCAAGAAATGTTACTGATTTAGTCTTTATTGTTCCGTTTGGCTCCTTGTATACAGTAGTATCCCCAAGGGAATAGCTAACCAGCTAGATAGCTAGAATGACACTGTCTATTGACAGAGTTGAACCAGATTGATGCTTCATGCAGACTGTGTGGTGTATATACAGAATCTGTGGCAATATGACACAATCACAGCCCGATGCACGATGGCCCTGAGTGTGTAGACACGCACCTGCAAGATGTTGTAACTATGTGGATGGGGCACACAAGATTGAATGGCACTAGAAAAACTACAAAAACACAGCTACAAAATAAAAGGCCAAGTTCATTGCAAGGGTAATGACCCCAAGAAGCATAAACCAGGCTTACGGCAGAGGTGTCATCTACATTGTTACAATTATATCATAGAGGGATTATATTCATATATCAGCACATACAGTGTCAATATAAATGCAATACAGTTATATTCAAATAGCTTGTAAGGTTTTATATCCAGTGCTGCTTTTGTTGCAGTGCAGTGTTAGCCAGCAGGTACTATTAATGATGATGATACCGTGTATAACTGTGGATGTTTCTGATCTGTGACAGGGAGAGCTCGGAGGTGCTGGATCTTCTGGCCCATCTGGCCCTCAGGGATCTAGAGGAGAGCCTGGAGCCAATGGCGCCGGTGGACCTGTCGGTCCCCCTGTAAGTGTAACAGTGATGTTGCTATTTGAATTGTTATTCTCACAGTATATACCACTCTGGTCCTGTTGGCCAGGCCCTGGTAAGGCTGGGCGATATTGAAAAAATATCGATATCATTATCCATAATATGATGATAATAACGTGGATATGATGACAAAACAGGTAGCGGCACTCAGCTAGAATGAGATCAGAAAGTTATAGCATGTTACTGTAAGATTTAAAATCAGGAAAAGACAACATTCAAGCTATTATCATGTTGTTATGAATACTGTATTATAACCAAAATCCCAGTCGATATCTAGTCTCATATCACCTCAGTTATATTATATCAATATATCGCCCAGCTCCTGGCCCTGGGTTGATTCTAAGATACTGTAGATCAGTCTGGACAAACTCATGAATGCATAAAATATATTCGTTGAATGTAAAATAAGCAATATATTTATTTTGGTTTGGCGATTAATTGGATCCCTACCAATAGGGGCTCAGAATCCCCCCAGTATATAAAAGTAGATCCAAAACGACAGGTGGTAGCTGAGGTGGTGGAGCAAGTTTTAAAGCAGCAGCACAGACAGCAGAAGGCAGTAGCAAACAGCAAACAAGGAATGAGCAATGCAACTTCCCCATTTAAATAGGGTGCTCTATTATGAAGTGAGTATGTGATTGGTTGAGAATAGAAGCTTGGAACTGAGATCTACCCATTGGTCGGCCAGCAGCAACTGAACTGAGTGTCATGAGTGTCACGCATGTGCTGATCAGTTGAAATCCAGTCGGTTATTTTTCTAAGGATCAGATTGTCAGGTGACAAAAGATGGGGAACATTATACATACTATAGTTTATCTCTATATGTAGCTTGGTTGAATAGGAATTAGCCCATATTGGTATACTGTCATGGTATACTGTCATACTATAATAATCAGTAATAATCAGTGTGCAGATTGCACAAATGCCAAAGAAATTCACCTTTCTAAGATAATAATATGATCTAAACTTGTAACGATAATTGTTCGAAAGCGGTTTCATTTTGTTTGTGTGACATGTTTTGACACGCTCTATGTTCCCATTGCCTCCTGCAGGGCAACCCTGGTGCCAATGGTCTGAACGGAGCCAAGGGAGCTGCTGTAAGTATAGGATTCACCAGGGACACTTAGGTCAAAGGTCATTTAGGGTCTCACAGTAACCAGATTCATCGACCTCAGCAAATAAAGTTCCCCCACCACACACACACACACACACACACACACACACACACACACACACACACACACACACACACACACACACACACACACACACACACACACACACACACACACACACACACACACACACACACACACAGCCCTTTTACTATTCGTAATTTGTATTTGGTTCATTAAATAAATATACTTTAGTGGACACTAGAGGGGAGTATCTCAACTCAGAATAGATGGGATCATTTGGATGGGTGGGGGAATGGGAGGAGGTTAGGAAGTGATTTAATGGGTGACAGCACCTGTGTGTGTGTGTAATTGAAAAGTTTGTCTGCTCGTCTCATTTCAATAAACATATGAATAGGATTTTTTTTAAACACCAATTAACGCATTAACATTGAACACACTGTCATGTGAGGACATTTCAAGTTAGTGTTGAGTAAAGATGACCTGTCTAAATTGACCTCTTGTTTTCCTCCCCTGTGACCTATAGGGTACCCCCGGAGTTGCTGGAGCCCCCGGCTTCCCCGGAGGCAGAGGAGGACCTGGATCCCAGGGACCCCAGGGTTCTGCTGGACCAAGAGGCCTTGCTGTGAGTACACATTAAATACACATATAGGGTGCGTCTCAGGTCCTTATTCTACTCTGTCCTAGCTCCTCTATCTTCACTCAAACTGAACGTAGAAGCCATTTTGCCACTCGTGTCAAGTCTCTTATTCCTTGGATCTAGACTGTCATATATTTATTTGATCGATTCTGACATTTGTGTATCTTTGAGAGTCTTGGTGACTTTCCCCAAATAGTGTTTGGAGCACATGTTTGTACAAATTCAAAATATAAAGTGCTTAACTCTAATCCATGGCTGTTACCGAACCACCGGGTAAACCCTAAAGACGCGTTTTACTCCCGTCTGTGCCATTGAGCGATATTATATCGGTATGTGTAGGAAGGTGTAGCGCAGCAGGTAAAAGCCAGTATTACACTCGATGGAAACAAGGAAATACAATGGCATTCAGGCACAGACAGGACTAAAACGCTTCTTTATTAAACAATACCGAGTAATACGGAACACAAAGAGCCTGTATGATCAGGTAACATCCGTAAGCACTTTATATTTAGAATTTGTACTGTACAAGGCTTAAACACAGAACACTATTTGGGGAAAGTCACCAAGACTGTCACGGATACACAAATGTCAGAATCAATAAAAGACGTCTATGACAGGCTTGATCCAAGGCTATATTAGGAGGCATCACTGAGGAGCTATGGGAAAGGAAACTAAATCCCTAGCCCACCAGGAAGACTTTCCAAGCTGTACAGTTTGACATGTGATCACCCCGCCCCTCAAGCTGGCACTATAATGCCCCTACTGTACATCATGCCCTACATGGGGGGGTCAAGTGTCAGCTGTGTTGTTGTCATCAGAAATGGACGTCGCTTAACATGACGCTTCAGAGGAATTCATGTCCCACTTCTCTAAACAAGATTTCTTCGTTTCCTCTCTCCTTGCCTGGTTTCCTCCATGCATCCTCATGGGAGGGACTAAGTTGCAAGGAAAGGATGCAAGTGAAGGAAACATAAAGAGTCGGACCTGAGACACAACCATAGACACACACTCACATGCATTATATTAGATCAAATCAGATCATATCAGATCAGTTTATGCTATAGTGCAGCAGTGTCTCAGGAGGTCACCAGGGAATCAAAAGGTGTCATGTCGAAGTGTAATTGAGCAAGACACTGAACCCCTAACTGGTCCCTGGACAATGCCCACTAAACCTAATAGCGAAAATGGATTAAATCCAGGTATGTGCAGATGTACAGTTGGATACTTGTTTACCCAAGGGTTTGATTTGCTGGTGGGGATGGGGGGAATCCATGCCTCTTTTTTTTATATCCTACACTCTGGTCTTACATTTTTTATGGTTTTGATAATATCACAATTTAATAATTTAAGTTAAACCCTGCATCCCTATTTTGGGCACATTTTCAAAGAAATTCCAATATGTTAAAAAAAAATCCAAATTATTATTTTAGTTTTTTTTTAAATAGCGGATCTACAAGCTATTTTTGCTATTTGTTGTGCAACAAAATATATAGGGCTTAAGCAGTTAAGAAAATGTCCTCCCTCTGTATTCTTTTTTTAATTGCAAATTGAACCCTGATTATACATTGTACTTTATTGATCCTGCAGGGGGAATTTCAGTTGTTTCAGCAGCACATAAGGATACATAAATGTCCTAAATGATACAGAAGGATCTGATCATTAAGACCACTCACTATGCACAATGCAGCGCACAACGCTAATGTGTCCAAAAATATCATAATGGCCGTACAACAGCAGTGTGCAATGTGCATACTGAAGATTCAAGATTCAGGATTCAAGAAAAATAAATAAAGCAAAAGACCTGTCAAAGGACTACAATAGAAATACGCTCACAATGGAAATAAGCTCTTGAGCTTTTTTGTGTTTTATCCTTTTGACAGATCTGTATATGTTCATGTATGTGCATTTGTGTCAATACAAACGTCAATCTATCAATCAAAAGCAATAAAACAACAATAGAAATAGTAGAAACAACAGTAACCAAAAATAAAAAATATTATAATAAATAACAATTGCATTTTTAGCATTGTCTGTTCATGGAGAAGCTTCAACACAAAACAAACACGGATCTGCATGCGCTCAAGCAGCCATGGTTCTGTGTCTTCATTTCCCCACTTCTTAATCTATTCACCTCTTATCTGATTTCAGGGAGATCCCGGTTCCGCTGGTGTCAAGGGAGATTCCGGTGTCAAGGGAGAGCCCGTAAGTTTTAACCTGGTTCCAAACATAATTTATTTATTCATTTTGTGACATTACAACATGTAAACCAAATGGCAGGGCTTTGTTTTCATACGAAGATTTTTTTTTTAAAACACCTCTCTATTGCCTTGCTCAGGGACACCATGGACCTCAGGGAACCACCGGACCTCAGGGTGAGGAGGGCAAGAGAGGACCAACTGGTGAGGGCGGTGCCACCGGCCAAGCTGGACTCCGTGGAGCTAGAGTGAGTAGTAGTGTTCGCAGTCACCCAGATCCATCCGGACAGTAAAATTGTCAAAACTGTCTTGTTCACACCAATAATGTTGTGTGATGATCATCTACTAATGTCTGTTGTGGTTGTGTGTGTCTCCCACAGGGTGCTGGCGGAAGCCGTGGAATGCCCGGACCCGAGGGAAGAGCTGGCCCTATTGTGAGTAACCATAAAGAATGCGTCGGTTGAACAAGTGTGCCTCCAATAGATCATGAAGACCTGAGGCGATTCTTAAAAATGTTTTCTAAATCCTAACAGTAAAAAAAAATAAAAAAAAATAAAATGTTTCAAGATTTTTCAAAAATAGCCAAAGAAATCTTAAGTGACATAGATGCCTTCCAGGTCTTAATGGGTTAAACATCCCTAATCTAAAATACCTAAATGGCCATATACTGTAAGTGTATAAGACTGTATAGTCACTTTTAGACACTGTCATCATCATATATAGTATTTGTAGCTGCCAATGAGGGAGAACACATCTGGTGAAAGTTCAAGCTGTTTTACATACACCTGTTGACACCTGCTCTCCTTCCTTTTCTTCTCCTTCTTTTTCTCTCTCTCTCTCATTCTCTCTCTCTCCTCTAGGGTATGCCCGGACTCCGTGGTGCCTCTGGTGCGTCTGGCGCTCGTGGAGCCCCCGGAGATGCCGGTCGTGCTGGTGAGCCCGGTCTGACTGGAGCCAGAGTGAGTTTTTTGTTTTTGTTTTTTTATCAGGAGTCTCAAATAATAAAAAGTAAAGATGAATCACTGTCTGATCAATATTTATCTCTACAGGGTCTCCCAGGAAGCGCTGGAAGTGGTGGACCCCAAGGCAAGGAGGGAGCTCTTGTGAGTACATCCCAACTGAACTTCATTCCACACCATAGTTAATTCATCTACATCATCAGTATGGATTACAGCTACAGTACACATGCGCTCCTGGCATGGGATGTAATGTAACTTCTCTCTCATCCCCCATCAGGGACCTGCTGGACAAGATGGCCGCTCTGGACCTCCCGGCCCAACTGGACCTAGAGGCCAGCCCGGAAACATTGGATTCCCCGGACCCAAGGGACCTGGTGTAAGTGGATTCAGGACAGATATTAGACAGGACCACGACTTGGGGATTAGCAGACACCAACAGCATGTTCTTAGACTTGTTCTTGGCTAATGAGCAGAAGAAATGTCCCGGTATCCTACCAAGGCTGAAGCTGTGTGAAGAATCACACAGGCTAATTATATCTAACTCTCAAGCCAAATTAGATGTAACTATTCATATAACTTTACTTTGAACTTGGATGTACTAGCTGCAGTCTTACTCTTATTCTTTATCACAGTATATAATAATGACCTGCTCATAATCTCTCTTCTCCTTCTTTCTCTCCTCAGGGTGAGGGTGGAAAGCCTGGTGAGAAGGGATCCACTGGCCCCACTGGACTGAGAGTAAGTCCCAGTCGAGCATCATTTATCATTGAAGCTTAGTATATGACGAGTCATTATGTCTTTGTATCCATCTGTCACAGAAAAGTCATTGTTTGCCTGTCTGTCTTTGTATAGGGAGGCCCTGGCGCTGATGGCAACAACGGAGCAACTGGTGCTGGTGGAGCTTTGGTAAGTATTAGAATTTCTGATCTTGCATTTAATGAGTAGTTCCTCTTTTGGCTGATGACCACACTGTAACCGTTTGTCATTTTTCCCTGTGATAATCTTTGGTCTTTTCTCTCCCCCTCTCTCTCTCTGCTTTCAGGGTGCTACTGGTGAGAAGGGAGAGCAGGGATCCGGTGGAGCTCCTGGCTTCCAGGTTTGAATGCATTATCTGTCTTACGTCAAAAATGGTTAAAATAGCAGATTTAAAAGCTCCCAACACGTTGCATCGCGATAGAGAATACTTTGTTTATTCGTTGAACTAGAACAGCTTTCTGGTTATTCAGTCAGGGAACTCAGACAGGCCTCTCAGGCACCCATCCATCTCCCTTTGCCGGGCATTAGTCAAGTAAAGAAAAGTAAACCGTGATATTGCATTATTATGGATGATGTTAGTCTGGTTATACAAGCAGTGTTATTGATTTTGTCTTTGATATCTGCAGGGACTGCCCGGCCCCTCTGGACCTGGAGGTGAGGGTGGCAAGCCCGGAGATAGAGTGAGTATACCACACACGTGCTGTACAAAGACATCCTGAGATTCCTTTTATCATATTTAATACCATAAGTGTACTGCTGATACACTGTATGAACAATCTTGCCATTGCTGTGTAATGTAGGAACCGTGGCTATTGATACGAAATTGGTTTACATCTCTAACTAACTGTTCTCTGTCTCTATAGGGTGTCCCAGGAGACCAGGGTCTTGGTGGACCTGCTGGTGGCAAGGTAGATCCTCATCTCATAATCCCATAATCCCTTGCTTGCTTTCTCTAGTTTGCATACTTCACACATTATTCATAAATAAGCGCTTTTCAAACATCAGTGCATCCGTCTTTACATTGATCAGACAGAAAGATACATTATGCTACAGTTTGAGTTTTGAAGACGATTTGTCCATTAGCTGTTATTTTCTAAATGTCTCTTCTGATGATTTTGTATGCACTCAAAGTTAAATGAACACTCAGGGTTATACCATCTACACGTTGGCCATGTAAATGCAACAACCATGCTTCACATTTCTATAACTGACCCTATGTGTGTGTCCCTCCAGGGAGAGCGTGGTAACCCCGGCGCTGCTGGATCCGGTGGACCTCAGGGATCCATTGGAGCCCGTGGACCTGCTGGAGCCCCTGGACCTGATGGTGGCAAGGTAAGATAATTATCCTGGTGGTGTGACTCTGCCTGGCGATAAAGAGCGTTGTAACTTAAACACTTAAAAGGACTCATAGAGATAGAGCTAGTCTGCACCCGAAAACAAATATTGAATACAGGAAATTGTAGCGTAGTTTGACATCAGAACAGAGGCAAATGCATTCTGGTAAGTGCAGAACGTCCAAACTAGGCTCAAATCTCTCAACGGTCAATGATATGACAATCAGCTAAATATGGTGAGATAGCTTTGTGCCTCTTATCAAGTTGCATAAAAGGCTTTCTCAGAAAAAGGAAATATGCCACACAATTTTACACAATATATGTAGTGGGGGTCCGTGTTTCCTCCATCTCTCTCTCTCTTAGCTAAGGGGTCCTTGGCCTGAAAACCGTTGAGGAACCTGTTACAAGGCATTGACTACTTCAATTAGTCAATTTATTTTTCTTTTAGCAAAATAATCATTGGGATTTAATGGGAAAGATGAGCCAGACTTTGTTATACTACGGACTACCTCAATACCATACTTTGCTGTCTGTGTTTCCAGGGAGAGCCTGGTGCTGGTGGAGCTGCTGGCGCTGCTGGACACCAGGGTGCCGGTGGAATGCCCGGTGAGCGTGGAGCTGGTGGTACTCCTGGAGGAAAGGGAGAGAAGGTATGTTGAGTCAAATGTATTTATTTTAGCACATTTCATACACGGCAAACTCATTGTGCTTCCCATTAAAGGATAACGGAAAGAAAATACAAACAGATATATAAAGTACAGTATAAAACCCTCCACCCTCTCATCCACACACATAAAATACAGCATTTAACGAGTGCCTGATGATCTTAAAGTTGTACAATGCAAATTCACAACTAACGATTTTTAGCAACCTCTGCTGGTCACTACCGTCACTGCATACAATTTCCGTAATCCTCGATTACCCAGAATTCCATTCGTTTTCACCGGAAGCCGGAAGCGTTTCAAAAAGCGATCTTTTAATTGTTTTATACTATCTACGGATCGTTTCTCTTAGCCAGTGGAGCATTAGTTACCATGAGCTGTGCTTTCTTTTTCTGTTCTTTTTCGATCTTCTAATCCAACATTCTCTTAAAATCAGCGTGCGGTTCCTTTTTGTTATTAGCGCGATAGTTCCTGGCCAAACAGGAAACCGTTGCGGTAGTTCCTGGCCAAACAGGAAACCAGTGCATTTCCACCTCCGTTTTCCGGCCAGATGACGTAATTTCCCCGGGAAAGTCCCCCCAGTCCACGTTCAATAGAAAATATATAAATAAAAGGCTTCCGGGGGTGAAATTCATGGAGTGGGTGTTGTGAAACTTTTGCCACTCACAAAAGATATACAATTTAACTTTAGTTTTGTTGAAAACGTTACCTAGTATGCCTTTAAGTACTCTGATTGGTTTATAGGTAGTGAGCAGGTCAGCGATGTACTCAGGAGCTAAACCATTTACAGCTTTGTAGTAGTACTTTGAAATCAAATCTGTTTGGGATCTACATTTCCCCAAGCAGAGGTTTATCCCACATACAGTGCTAAGCATAGCGAGCGCTATTCTGCGACCTTCTACTATTTTGCAATGTAACCATTGATTTACAGACCCATTCTCTGGGTAGTTTAGTTCTTCGTGCGACTCTGTTCTGGTTGGAGCCCAATGAGCTTTATGTTATGTCCGATTTGAACCTGCTTCATCAAACCATTCATTTTAATCCATGTCCCTCTCCTTGTCTATCTGTCTTTCTGTCTCTATTTCTCTCTTTCTGGCACCTATAGGGAGAGGGAGGACACAGAGGACCCGAGGGCAACCATGGTAGAGATGGATCTCGCGTAAGTTAATTCATTTGTGCAGAGAGAAACCATTGTAATTACATCCAATAATTGGACTGTACCAATAAGACCCTTGGTCCTGTCCCTTTTTCTAGGGTATGCCTGGACCCGGTGGACCCCCTGGACCTGCTGGCGCTAATGGTGACAAGGTAAGAAGATGTTACCTTTATCACTCACCTTCACGTTGCAAATAATCATCAGAGACAACACACATGTTTTTAGGAGATCTCATCTCACAGGAAGTGCAATGGGGCATTTTGGTGGTCTAAAAATGGCCACCACCTACTGTACATCCTACAAAATGGTAGAGAAACTCCTCCAAATGAGGGGCATAGGGACAAGGGTACCATCAAAACATGATTTCTCATTTTTGTAACAAGCCAAGCTTTGAAATAGCTCAACTTCCTTATTGTAAACGCCCAGTGAATATACCTCCCATCCTTCATTAGCTAAATTCACAAATATCCCCCACACCCCCCAATATTTAGCGCACTATATTTAGCACAATATCTGAAGCCTTGAAAATGGTAGCATGCGCCCCCCTTTAGTACTGCCATCCACTGGCTGTTTTGTAGTATTACACCAATTGCACACAGCTCATATCCCAGTTGAGGGAATGGAAAGAGAAAGTGAAAGTTTTTTATATATTATATAAAACATTATTAAGTATTCAACATTACAATAAAAAATTATCCAAATTCAGATTAATTTAGTTTTTTTGTATTCGTTTTTTTTTATTGGTTCTTTATTGATTTTGCACAGACGAGAAAAACAAGAATTTAAAAAGATTTTTACAAAGTGCTCATGTAAAGATAGTACGTGCCAAACAGGGTAGAGGGATGGTAGGGTGAGGGTAGATGATTGAATAGTATCATCTTATGCCTTTCTACTGTATGGACTGAGGAACTGCTTTATGGTTCAGTGAGGAACACTCTCATCATAAATTAGAGTTAACCATTTATTCCAACAAATGGAATACAATTATACTCGGTGCTGATGGCTCCGCTCTTTTAAGATGTTCCAAGCGCCATGCTAAGCTAAATCAGGGAATGCAATGCATTCCCCCATGAGTGAACAAGATGGGGCCTAAGCAAGACATTGGATCAGTTAATTATGGAAAGCAACACATTGCATTTCAGTTCAACCTTAGAGCCATGCAGACATTGATTTCCAGTATAACCTTTGAGCCATGCAAGACTCTGAACTAGAAAGGTGTAGGCTTGGGTGGTGGACGCAAAGCTTTGCAGCAGCATCAGCATCAGCAGCAGCAGCAGCAGTGAAGTGTGTGTAGCAGCATTGAGAAGTGGTGATCAAGAGAATGAGGAATCCATTTTTTAAAGGGACCACCTTTATTGAGAACATGAGCTGTGATTGGTGTGTAGAAAAGTGTGGCTGATTAGAAACACTTATTCGGTCAACTGAGACGGGGTCACATATGATTCCAGTGTCCTGCATGAACTAATGCAATGCTTAATTTATATATTGTTAACTGCTAGGGGAGAGTTAACCGTATGCAGTACAAGTGATAGTCGAGCAACAGTAGTATTGATACTAGAGTTGCTGCTGTCAAGGATGACCCTAACTCCAAGGATGACCCTAACTCTAAAGGATAGAAACCAAGGATTTAAATGTGCAGTCAATTAGATTTGACATTTACCCATAATGAATAATCATTAGTAAAAAGAAAAACAAATGTATCTGAATTTCTTATGATGACATATTTGTTAATAATTTATGAACGTTTGTTTGTACGTATAGTATTTAGATTGTATGTGTAGTTGTGGAATAAATGGATAAATGGATGGAATGAGCAAATCCAAATCCAAATTGAATTATCATTCAATAGTAATGTGATCACTTCCTCGTTATCATTACTTTTCCATTAATTCCATCAACAGTCCGGGTTCTAGTGTTATAATATATATATATATAATCCTTATTATTTTCTCCTCCAGGGAGAGATTGGTTCCTTCGGACCTTCCGGCCCTGCTGGTCTTCGCGGACCCTCTGTAAGTAACCCAGAATCACTTTTTTTCACACACACACACATAACAAAATAAACACCCATCACATTGTGTTGCTATCCAAACAGACTATGGAGCTAATACAAGAATATATAAGACACTGGTCTTAACACTGCTCTGCTGTCCCTTATGTACAGTACGTATCTACTCTCTGACACATTGCTTTTCTTCCTCAGGGAGAGCGTGGAGAGGGTGGACCTGCTGGAGCTGGTGGATTCGCCGGAAGCCCTGTAAGTCCTCGTTAGCCAATGACCAACACAATAGACCAGTTACACAGGATATCACCTAAGAATCACCAACAGCATTCAGAGGACTAGATCCCTCCCTATACCAACACAAGGCCATGTATGACCCCAAGCCTCTTGCTGTCTCTCCTACAGGGTGCTGATGGTCAGGCTGGACGCAGAGGAGAGCGCGGACCTGGTGGTGGAAAGGGAGATGTTGGCGGTGCTGGCCCTGCTGGACCCGCTGGACAATCTGGACCCGCTGTTAGTATAATACACATTCTTACAAACACCTGAAACGAATATTGTGCCTTGGATATCAGACGGGTGGCTTTAGAGTCCCCTATCTGAGGTTGTTTTGAACGTATGAAGGACGGTTATATTAAGTTCAAGTGCTTTAAAATATGTTTTAATCCATTCGAGTTTTACTGCAGACAAAAGATAAATCATTTATTGCAATGATACTGCATTGAATTTGGACGTCTGGCTCTGCTCCTGTGATGCTACAGATGTATCTGTGCAAGCATGACACAGACTCTAAGATCTCAAACCCCCCCCAGAAGCAGAGCCTAATGATACATGTTATTACATGGACATGACAACAACATTTTGAGTCCTTCGTGGGGCATAACTTAAGATCCACTGATATTAAACATGATACAATCCACAAGAATACACTGGTGTCCATTTTGATAGAATTGTGTGACTTAAAACTGTGTTTTTCTTTTTTCATCTAGGGCGCTGCTGGACCTGCTGGCCCCCCTGGTGCCCGTGGTGACAATGGCCCATCTGTAAGAACTGATATATATTGTATTATATGTATATAAAAATAATATGTAATAATAATAATAATAATAATATTAACATATGCTACATAATACATCATCTTTACATTGTTAGCAAATGAAACTCCCTTAATAGTTTCTACATTACACAGTAACAATTTCAGTGTCAACTCTGACAGTGTACAAATGTGACCAAATGGATTATCATTATGTGACCATTTTAGTTACATTTGTACACTCTCAGAGTTGAATTTGAACAGCGGTTTTGCTGTTTGCTATGGTCACACTTAAGACTTCATTATGTTCAGACTGAGATACTCATGCATGTATTGGATTGATACACACACACGCACACGCGCACACGCACGCACACACACACACACACACACACGTGCACGTGCACACACACACGTGCACATACACACACATGCACACACAAATATGGATCTGAGTGACCTATATCTGATCTTCAGCTCTGTGTGTGTGTTTGTGATATCAGGGTCTGACTGGTTTCCCTGGTGCTGGTGGCCGTGTTGGTACTCCTGGAGCTGCTGTGAGTATTCATTTCAGTATTGGCTGACAATTTGCCATTTTAACGATGATCAATATAAACACACACTACACCTCGCTCTTTATTCATTACTTACCATTATATCATTTCACACATTATCTTCAGACTGAAAAATAATGGAATGCAACTGTCTAATTATAATTGTATGCATACATTTATACATGCTCTGTATTTTGTTTTGACTAAAATCCCTCTCCACCTCACAGGGTATTGTTGGTGCACCTGGTCTTGGTGGTCCCGCCGGCAAGGACGGTCCTCGTGGTCTTCGTGGTGATTCTGGTCCCGCTGGACCCTCTGGAGAGCAGGGTATGGTTGGCCCAGCTGGTCTTGCTGGAGACAAGGGATCTGGCGGAGAGAGTGGCGCTCCTGTAAGTGTCAGCGGACCATCAAGTGTTCTGTACCTTCAATGAGAGTTTGTGGAAGTTGGTTGATGTAACTGTATGCTGACGACTGATGGGTATTGGTGTTGTTTATGTGTAGGGAGCTCCTGGTACCGCCGGACCTCAGGGTCAGCTTGGATCCGTGGGATTCGTTGGTCTGCCTGGTGCTAGAGGAGATCGTGGTGTTCCTGGCGGTGCTGGTGCCCCCGTAAGTACAACATCCACACAGACAGGTGCATAGCGATATGTCACTGTTCTTTTACTGTAAAGATCCTTACACACTGGAAAATGTTCTCTTTTCCCCACGCCATTAATTCCAACGAAAATATTTTATTTTTGAAGTGTTGCTTGCGTCATGAGTCAAGCACTGTGTATGTCTTTTATCATTTTGTATAATTGCGTTATACTTCAGTCACTTGTTGGTTCATATCATTGCATTGAACCCTGTGGTCTTCTGTGCTTCATCACAGGGAGAGGCTGGTAGACTTGGACCTGCTGGTTCCGGTGGACCCCGTGGTCCCGCTGGAAACATTGGCATGCCTGGCATGACCGGACCTCAGGGAGAGGCTGGACGTGAGGTAAGAACCTGTTGTACCCCCAAAGGCCTGCTGTCACCCTAGACACTGTTAGCTCCTGTAACTATTACAGCATCATCGTGTGTATGTTAATATAATACAATGTTACAGTGTAACATACATTGCAGGGAGACATTAGCCATAAGCTGATGTCTATATCTTAATTACTAACACCAAAAAAAGCATATTAGACCTACCTGGCATGGTCATTTTGTATAGTGATATTATATTATAACATTATAATTCCTTGCTATAATGATATGATATATATTTAATTGATATCATTGTAACCTCGAGCTAAATGTTAAATAAATGGTGTGCCATCCACAGGGTAGCACTGGTAACGATGGACCCCCTGGCCGTCCTGGTGTTGCTGGATTCAAGGTAATCAGGATCAACTCTTCGGAATCAATTTTATTGTCATTAAACTATCAAAAGATATATAGACACACACACACACACACACACACACACACACACACACACACACACACACACACACACACACACACACACACACACACACACACACACACACACACACACACAAAAAGGCCTACATTACGTGTAGACAAACCTCTCTTACCATTAACTTAGGCACACTTTGCTAGACCAAAACCTATTTTGTTAATCTGTGCAAATCACCCCCCCCCCACCCACACACACACACACACACACACACCCCTCCTCTCCCCAATTGTGATCACAGGGAGACCGTGGTGAGCCTGGTAACTCTGGAGCATTGGGAATGTCAGGTGCCCCTGGACCCGCAGGACCTAGCGGAGGCGCTGGCAGAGCCGGAAACCGTGGAGAGGCTGTGAGTAGCAGTACAGATACCAAAACATTGAGATATATTATATTTTATATCATCATGTTAGATTGTGTTAGTGAGAGTGTAACAAACATAACATAAATTCAATATAAATTAAATAAATATTACATGTGTACACTCTCAGGATTCCACTGTGTAGATAGAAACTAATGTCATTGGTTTCGATCGCCATCATCCACTGCGCCTTTCAGTGATCCATTGATTCTTCCCCCAGGGCCCAAGTGGACAATCTGGACCCGTTGGAGCCGCTGGCGCTAGAGGTGGCCCCGTAAGTACAGCGAGATACAAGAAGTATGCAATATCCATCTATACATGCATTGTGTGCAGGTATAGTAGTAGTAGCCCATGTATAGCATGCATCATACAGTTTTGTCATGCGTCTGACCACACTGTGTGGCTGTGTGTGTGTGTGTGTGTGTGTGTGTTCTGTAGGGACCATCTGGACCCCGTGGTGAGAAGGGAGGTGCCGGAGAGAAGGGAGAGAGAGGCATGAAGGGTCTTCGCGGACATGGTGGTCTCCAGGGAATGCCCGGACCTTCAGTGAGTGGCTGGTTGCACACACGCTGAATTTTATTATGGGTATAATATCTGCGCTGTACCCCAAACACATCTCAGTCAGAAAATTACTCAGACACCACACCACTCAAATATCAAAACTCCATATATCAAATATCAAAGTCCAAAACTGTTCTTTTTCAAAAAACTGAAAAAAGAACATGTGTTCCAATGGATTTAGTCACAAGCTCTTGTAAATACTTTTCATTTGCTCAATATTTATAAAACCCACAGTCAGAATTAACCACTTTCACATTCACTTTCAAAATGTTTCAAAAATAGGGCTTAAGTCGTTAATGCAATCAATCTTTGTTAATGCACTGCCATGTCTCGCTCTCCTCACAGGGACCTGGAGGTGACTCTGGATCTGCTGGCCCTGCCGGACCCGCTGGACCTAGAGTGAGTAGAAAACCTCCTTACCCACAATACAGCCGTCACCTCCTAATGTTGTCAGTCACAAGCAAATTATTATTATGATGATGATTATTATTATTTTTATTATTAAAACCTATATACTAGGTGAGACAAGTTAGCCTTGATGAGACAGACACTTAACTGTTTCTGGCTCTATCTTCTCTTATTCAGGGCCCTGCTGGACCCCATGGACCCGTTGGTAAGGATGGTAGAGCTGGTGGACATGGAACTATTGGTGCTCCTGGATCTCGTGGACCCAATGGATACGTTGGACCTTCCGTGAGTACATCTTCGTTGTTCTCGTCTCTTTACACACAGGATCATAAGAACGGAACAAATAACCTTCCCTGTCCTCATGTACTAATCACTGTAGATACGAAAGTAAATTGGACGGCTATTAAGCACACACAACTACATATATACAAATACAATGTACATATCTACAAATACAGTCTAATATTGGCACATGTGTCTCACTAACATGCCTCTAAGCATTGTATTCTTATTGTTATTCACATTGTCGAGGAAACTTGTACAAGAAGTACAAGAAAACAGGTGCTACACACTGTATTGTATATTGGATAATGTAACAACAGAACAGACACCTTAAACCTGTGTGCCTAACCTCAGGGTCCTCCTGGATCTCCCGGTCTTCCCGGACCTGCTGGCCCTGCTGGTGGCGGATATGACGTCTCTGGAGGATATGATGAGTACAGAGCCGACCAGCCCGCCCTGAGAGCCAAGGACTACGAGGTGGATGCCACCATCAAGTCCCTCAACTCCCAGATCGAGAAAATGCTCACCCCAGAGGGATCCCGAAAGAACCCCGCCCGCACCTGCCGTGACATCAAGCTCGGCCACCCCGACTGGAGCAGCGGTAAGAGAAGGAGGATGGCATTTTGGGCACTGTGGCCTCTGGTTGTGTAGCAGAGATGGGAAACTAGTGCATACAAATGTGTGTATGTGTGCCAAAAACTGATTTCCCTATCCCCTAACCCCCCCCCTCCGTCTTCTCTGTAGGATTCTACTTCATCGACCCCAACCAGGGATGCAACTCTGATGCCATCAAGGTCTTCTGCGACTTCAACACCCGTGAGACTTGCATCTACGCACACCCCGAGACCATTGCTCAGAAGAACTGGTTCAGAACCACCCAGGCCAAGAAGCACGTCTGGTTCGGAGAGACCATCAATGGCGGCACTGAGGTGAGACCCCACACACAGGAAGCAGATTGTGTCCACCATGGCTTGATTGGCTATAACAGTAGAATCATTGACTGGCTAGTTACCGCCAGCCATAATCTGACACGGTTGACATTTTTTAAGCCCTAAATACATTACCATATATACCAACATTTCTCCTCTCCTGTTCATTGGACAAACTTACTTATAAATACAGCCAACTATATATGTAATATAAATACATGTGTCACAATTTAAAAAACAATATTCAAATATTAATATTGAGCTTCTCTGCCCTACAGTTCGCCTACAATGATGAGACTCTGAGCACCCAGAGCATGGCCACCCAGCTGGCTTTCATGCGCCTGCTGTCCAACCAGGCCAGCCAGAACATCACCTACCACTGCAAGAACAGCGTGGCTTACATGGACGACGAGAGCGGCAACCTGAAGAAGGCCGTGCTGCTCCAGGGCTCCAACGATGTGGAGCTGAGAGCCGAGGGCAACAGCCGCTTCACCTTCTCCGTGCTGGAGGATGGCTGCACTGTAAGTGGAACTTTGCGTGATGTTTTTTTAAACTTATTTATATAGTTTAGAGTTACTGTATAGAGACAGTGCACATTAATTGATACATATTTCTGTAAAAGTGCCAACTTGGCAAATGTTTGGGCTTATCAAAGACAATACAGCGCACTTCATAAGAACGCATACACACTTAAAAACAAGGAAAACAATACATAAAACAATGTGTGAGCTGCTCATGGGTATTATACGTACATATACAGTCAGGCCTAGTGTGTCTATCATCACTTTCTGTAGAGCCAAACCATGCAGAATCATATTGACAAGTATCTGTACATTTGATAATATTGGTTCAGCTTAATAAATTATGATTTCTTAGGCAGTAAGAATGGTAATAGGTGTTTGGCTTCCTGTCAAGCATCTTAAGAGCCTGATGGCATATACTGACTGTACAGGTTTGAGGGTTGTAGGACGCTTTTTCCCAGCTAGTCAAAATGTCATGTTGTTAGATATTTAAAATCAGATACCACTGTCAGCTTTTCTCCTGCAGCACAGACATTAGATGTGATACTATGTGTTGAGCACTTTACACTGTAACGGTTTTCTTTATGTTTTGGGGGCATGTAAATGCTCTGGCTTCATTCTCCGATCCAGATAGTCCTCTTGGACTAGAGGTTTGGACATTTTGAATCTGTATATTGTTGAGCTTGGAAAAAAGTCTTGACTGTCGTGACAAAATGTCTTCCTTTCCCTCTACAGAGACACACTGGTGAATGGAGCAAGACAGTCATCGAGTACAGAACGAATAAACCATCTCGCCTGCCCATCCTTGACATTGCACCTTTGGACATTGGAGGCGCTGATCAGGAGTTTGGAATGGACATTGGCCCAGTCTGTTTCAAATAAATAGACTCATGTTAAATTAACACCAAAAAAAGAGAGAAAGAAAGAAAAAAAGAAAATCTCTGCCCCTTCTTTCCGTGTTGTTTTTATACTGAATGCTGATCTCTCTCTCTGCACATCCACTTGCTTAAGCTGGGCAACTATCGGAAAGGACTGAAAGGACTGAATGGAACGTTTGTGCAATGCAAATTAATACAGCTACCCAAAGGGACGCGGGATAACACCTTGTGGGACATCATGTCATCCTTTTGTAAAAAATAAAAGTGTAATAAAAACGCTGAAAGTATGCATCACTTTGTGGTCTTTGTATATCTTCCAAGGAGGAGGTTTAAAACCACAATTTCCACGAAACAAAAAGGTTTAAACTACCTCATGCCTGTACTAAGAAAATACTATCGACATAACATGGGTCCACAACCGAGATGTTATGAATGCTAAGGCTTCAAGATATTGCCCTGTATCAGAAGGTTATTTTTGAAGCCTAATTTACACTTTGTTGCATGACAGCGGTGTTGTTATCTTGAAATATGTTCATTTTCGGCGAGCAGCACATTCATGCGACGAAGTCTAAATTAGGCTTTACTTGAAGCAGAAATCTATGGTGCTAATATGCAGCTGTGGAGGAAACCACTTGTATTGATTTGTATTGACTTTTGAAGAGTCGTGCACAGGTCCCCCCGATGATCCCCCATTTCAAGCAGGTGGACGGTTCCCGGTTTTTGTTTTGTTTTTTGTTTTGTTTAATTTTTTTGTCTTGAAGGTTTTCTCTCTGTTCAGGCTTTTTGCTCTTCAAGTCCCACATCCAGTGTTCATACTGACAGCACATATTTCTTCCAATTCTGAATGGATTTTCTTCTCTTTTTTGCGGCCTTTCTCTCTCTCTCACTCTCTCTCACTCTCTCTCTCTCTCTCTCTCTCTCTCTCTCTCTCTCTCTCTCTCTCTCTCTCTCTCTCTCTCTCTCTCTCTCTCTCTCTCTCTCCCACTCTCTCTCCCCTCCCTATCAAAAAAGACAACACCTGAACACCAAAGTTTATTGTACCTATTTTGTATATGTGAGATGTTTAAATAAATTGTGAAAAGTTCTGAAATAAAGCATGTCCAATGTTCCAAAACACACCATTTAGTGACTTAAGTGCTTTCCTGTTTGGATTACAGCATTAATTCAGGTTAGAGTTGATCAATTGTCACAATCTTTTGGTTATTGTCTATGGTTTGGCTAATGGTTTTACATATCTTTTGACTGAAACATCTATTGTTGGAATGGAAGCACATCCATATTTCAATTTATCTTCTTCCCTTTTTTTTCTTTCTCTTGAGCAGTACACCAAATACAATGTACAGTACAACTCTGTTTACACTGTCCATGCCAATGTCTGATTACTAACTTCCAATGTTTCTTGTAAATATGCGTCCTCTTGTTTTGCTTTCCTTGCATAATACAGCTTTTGCATCCAAATAAATTGGTGTGATTTGGATCAAGGTTTGAAGTGCAGTGATGCATGCACCTACACTCTGGGCAATCACACAAATATGGTATTTGTATAATGCAGTAGGCTATTGAGATTTTTGTGTTGTTATCAAACAGGGCCACGGAAACGGGGCTGAAGGGATATAATAGAACATTTTGAACTGACAGAATTTAGTACCTAAAACATTAATACAAATATCAGATTTTATACAGTTATATTTCAACCAGTTTACTGACCTTACTGAAACTTCTTAGATAACCGAGTTAGGTGATTTTAGGTAGGAGTTAGGTGTTAGGAGTTAGGTGATTTGAGTTAAGCGATCTGACTATGATACTGACATAATACTGACCATGATACTGACATGATACTGACCATGATACTGACCAGATACTGACCATGATATTGACCAGATACTGACCCTGATACTGCCCATGATACTGACATCGTACTGACCATGATACTGACATGATACTGACAATGATACTGCCCATGATACTGACATAATACTGACCATGATACTGACCAGATACTGACCCTGATACTGACCATGATACTGACATCGTACTGACCATGATACTGACATGATACTGACAATGACACTGACCATGATACTGACATAATACTGACCATGATACTGACCATGATACTGACATAATACTGACCATGATACTGACCATGATATTGACCAGATACTGACCATGATACTGACATCGCACTGACCATGATACTGACATGATACTGACCATGATACTGACATGATACTGACATTGTACTGACTGACCATGATACTGACATAGGTTCATAGGTTCATAGGTTTGGGATTTGTAATGCGCCCCCCATCCAGTTATTACACTGGTCCGAAGAAAGGGAAAAGAAGGAGACAAGAGAAAAAACATAGGACAAGACAAAGAAGACTAGACTAGGACAACAAGAACTCAGTCACACTGTCATGCAGTCACAACAGGAGGGAGTAGAAAACTGAACACACACACACACACACAGCCCGCAAAACAACAAGTGAACCTAGGAGTCCTCTACAGGGAAAAGGTGGGTCTTAAGCATGTTATTAAAAGTCCCTAGGATGGGGGCAGCTTTGATTCTCAATGGGAGTTTGTTCCACAACTTCGGTGCCAGCACAGCAAAGGCAGCAAATGGTCACTGGAGGAGAGGGCTTGATCGTTACGATGGTGCGCAACTGATATAAGCAGGACTGTACTACTGCTGATGTCACTTGTCTGTCGAATTTGAGCTCTGAATCGAAAATAACTCCCACATTTTTGACATGGGGTTTGACCAAGGGGGCCAAGTTTCCCATGTAGCTGGTGATCCTGCAGACTATGTTGGTGGAACCAAAGAGGACAATCTCACTCTTGCTATCAATCAGCTGGAGGAAATTCTGAGCCATCCACTCCTTGATGTAGAATAGGCAGTCTCTGAGGCGGTCCAACCCAGTGCAGTCATTGGCCTTCAGTGGGAGATACATATAATTGTGTGTCATCCACATAGCTGTGGAACTGGATGCCATGGCGTGAGCTCACCTGTCCGAGGATGTATAGGGAAAACAATATGGGCCACAGGATCAAACCCTGGGGGACCCCACAGGTGAGATTTGCTTGGATAGAGGATCTGGTAGCTATATGTTCACCGTGGTTGTTCTATTGTTAAGTTAGGAATGAAATCAGGACAGAGCAGTGTTGGTGATACCAACCCCATGCTGGAGGCGGGTGATAAGGGTGGTGTGATCTATTGTGTCAAACTCCGCACTGAGGTCAAGGAGAACAAGTGCGGCACATTTACCAGTGTCTGCGATACAGAGTAAGTTGTTTTCAGAAAGACTGATTCCGTACTGTGGATCACTCCAAGATCTCATTTTGATGGAGATAGGGCAGCAGCTGACTAAGAATCGTCTTTTCCAACAACTTAGACAGGAGAGGGAGTTTGGAAATGGGTCGATAATTACTGAGGATGGTGGAGTCTAGATTTGTCTTCTTTAACATGGGTTGGACAACTGCTTGTTTAAGACAAGACGGAACAGTGCCAGTAGCCAGGGAACTGTTGGTAATGACTAAGATGCTCGGCCCTGCAGTGTCTAAAACCTCCTTAAGGGGGGACGCAGGGACGACGTCCATAGGGGATGAGGCTGGCCTCAATGACGACGCCATTTTAGAGAGAGAGGAGAGAGTGATGGGCTCAAAGTAGCCTTAGGTTTAGGTTTCCTCCAGGTAAGAGGTAAGAGGTCAAATTAAGGTAAATCAGCATAGAACAGGCATAATTGTCCTGATACAGAAAGGCTAACCCTAGCCCGGTTTTACCACGTCGCATAGTGAGGAATTTATATCCAGCTGGACAGAGTTCGATCATAATAGATTGTTCTCTATCCCATGTTTCCGTGATGCAAAACAGATCGACATAACGTATCTGACCTCTCTTTCTTCAATATACTAAACTAGCGCCATCTACTGATAGTAGTGATCCAACACTTCTCATAAGGTGCGCATTCATACACGTAATACAATTTAATTAACACTTAACAAACATGCTTAACTGAATTCATAATTATTTCATCATTAATTCATCATTAATTCATGTTAATTAATGGTGGGGGAGCTCTTGACCACGCTGGGGGTCCTCCCCCAGGAAATTTTTAACAGAGTAGATGTAATTTCCAGTATTCTGGTGGATTTGGGGAGTTTGACACTTTTATCAGGCTTTACTTACATAGGATCCATTAAAAAGTTAAAAGTAGCAATAAAAGAGCCATATTTACTACCCACTTTGAGAACCAATGCTTAACGCTTTTTGAAAGTCCTGAAAAAAAAAACAAGACTCGCGCAACCAAAATCGGCAAGACACACCATCTCCGGTTTACTTCCCGTATCTGCATAGTCTTGCGCCTCACGTAGCTATCTGCGTGAAGTGTACGGACGCCTTTTTAGGAGACCGGAAGCAGGTTGGCATCCGCCCACTTCACGCAGATAGCTACGCGAGACGCGAGACTATGCAGATACGGGAAGTAAACCGGAGATGGTGTGTCTTGCCAAATTATGTTGCTTAATTGTTTTTTTGTGTCGATCTGCTGTTTTTGATGTTTATGCTGAAAAGTAACAGTTTTGGCCATAATGAGGTTTCCACCAGACAATATATTTATATTTATATTGTACATGCAAAATTGCTGCTATACGAAAATGTATTGTTACTGCACTGTTTCTTATTTTTATTTTCATTTGTAATAAAATGTCACTGACATCACAAGGTATTCTTCATTTTATGTATGGTCCAGTATATTATTAATTCATATCAGTCACTGTATTCCAGTGGGGCAAGGCAGCCTACTGTAAGTCTTAAACAAAATATATAAAACATCCCTAACCCTCAACAGTGGGATAAAATCAATATGGTAACGTCTTATGCAAATGAGCCATGCGGTCGAATGTAAACAAATCGCTAGTGCAGTCTGGATCTGTTATGACCATCATGGATGAACTTCAACCTGGTGTTTGCACTTTCTCCATTTTTGACCTGTTCATTCATCTACATAAACGTTCGGATTTCAAATACAAAGTTTTTGACCCTGGCGAGGGTGGGAGCTGAAAGTGTGACTTCTGCTTATAATGCGGCTGCTCTATCCACAGCTCAGTCAGAAGAGCTCTTGACTTCAGACCACAAGATCATGGGATTGAATCCCAGCACAGGAATCTCGGCATCTGAGCAATCTGGCTCCCACGGGTCTACTATCTTTTTTTGCCTTTATCATAAAGGTTGCTGGACAATATAATATATATAGAAATCCATAATTTATTAAATAATATAAAGGTAATATCAAATACATTGTAAAAAATCACACCCTGTGTGAAGTGGGCGGTGTCTTGCTAGCTAATCACAATACTGAATGGAGTCAACCAATCATGTACAAAAAATAAATACATTTATTGAAACACTCTTTATGATGGAAGAAACCATAACTTTAAAAAAACTAATTTATGTTTTTTTTTAAAGTTATGGTTTCTTATATAGGGCTATGCACATGTGTCATGTGACACTGGCCAATCACAGTCCTGAATAGACTGTGATTGGCCAATCACGGTGCAGGGTTAGGCGGGGTACATTTTTGGCCAATCACAGCGCAGGATTTGTTGTACAAATATCCAAACCTCACTTATAGGGGCGGTTTCACCACCCAAAAATGAGAGACATGACGCTCTATTAGCAAGACAGTGTTTTATTATATTATTCCTCATTTTGCTGGTTTCCCCTGAAACCCCTTTACTGTTACAGAGTACAACTGCGTTAGAATCTCTTCTGATAATGTGGCCATAGCTAAATGGTTAGAGAGCCTGCCTGGTAAGCCATTAAGTACCAGGTTCAATCCCAGGCCTCAGCACTGTGTCAAAGTGTCCCTGAATAAGACCCTTAAAAGAACAGTTCAACCAAAAATTACTTATTTTCTATCAATTACACACTCCATGAAGCCTTGAATTCATGGAGCTTTTTTTGTTTTTGACACATTCCTGAGCACAGACTCGCGACATATTGGTTGGATCGGCGGTGCCACGTAGGTGTGAGGGTAGCGTAGCGGCCAGAACCTGAGTCTAGTAGAACATAATCACGATTCAATGAACCACTTTTAGCACTATTTAGCACCATTTTTGTTTAGTGTGATATATCAAATCAAATCAAATCAAACTTTATTTATATAGCATGTTTACAAACAGGCAAGCTGAACCAAAGTGCTGTACAGGCAATTCAAAAACATCAATGCAAAAACAACAGAGCAAGTTCACAAAACATTTCAGAGCAACAAAGGAAGACACTTTAAAAGACAACATAAAAGAGTGGAGGAGAATATGTATAAATAGTAATTACAAATAGGCTAAATACTTTAAAATTACGTACATAGACATAATTATGAATAGGCAAGGAGAAACATGATTTAGGAAAAGATGTAATTAAATGCTATTAAAAGCGAGGGAAAAAATATGGGTTTTGAGTTTTGCCTTAAAAACCCCGATCGATTGGGGGGATCGGATGTGGAGGGGCAGGCTGTTCCAGAGTCGTGGGGCTGTGGCCGTGAAAGAGTGGTCACCCCTGGTCTTTTTGAATTTTCGGGTTGGAACCTCCAGCAAAAAATTGTCAGCAGACCTCAATTCCCTGGCTGGGACATAGGGTTTCACAAGTGCGGAGAGGTAGGATGGAGCCAGCCCGTTTAATGATTTGTATATGAATAAATACACCTTAAAATCAATTCTAAAATTTACAGGGAGCCAGTGTAGAGAGGCAAGGACAGGGGTAATGTGCTCGCGTCTTCTTGTAGGCCTGTGAGATGGGGGGCAGCAGCATTTTGTGCGAGTTGAAGGCATCTGAGTGATGTATGGTCTATGCCGGTATAGAGAGTTGCAGTAATCTAGTCTTGATGATCTACAGCCTGTAGATCATGTGTTTACCTGTAGACTACAGGTAAACACATTTGAACATGAAGTTGATGATTAAAGTGACAGCTTCTGCAACCTATGCCCAGGATGAGTGCTCATAGGCGGGCAGGATTAGCAAGGAGAGTCGGTCTTTGATACTGGCTGTTCCAGAACTTCCATGTGGGGTGCATGACTGTGTGTTAAACTGACGGGGGTCTCCCAAATTGGATTGGCTCACTGGATAGTCCCAGGTGGCCCTATATACATGTATTTATACACACACACACACACACACACACACACACACACACACACACACACACACACACACACACACACACACACACACACACACACACACACACACACACACACACACACACACACACACACACACACACACACACACGGTTAAGAAAGGAAATACTGTCTGAGATACCCTGGAGGCCAGAGCAGAACCTCTACCCCAAATTCTTCACATTGACCTGTTATAGCGCCACCAGGAGGCCAATCTTTGCAAACACACACTTTTTGATATTACTCCTACAGGTTCCAAGCATCACGCAATTCGGTAAACATTATCTTTATAGTCATGTGATCAACACTGATCTGTCCGATTTTTCATATTCCATCCTGATTGGCTAAGACTGGCTTCCAAAGTTTGCCATGGCCCGTTTTGAAAATGCAGCTTACCGATTGCTGTGAAACTTTGCACGCACATTCCCACTAGGCCAAGGAAGAAATGCCAATGCCACCATACATTTTTCAAATCGGCCGCATGTTGGCACTAACAGGCAGATGCACGTCTTGGTCTATAACACTTGAACCACTCAACAATCAAAATTATGGACCAAAATGTCTTGTGCGCTAGTAGGCCACATCCTCTACTTTTTATTTCCACATGATATGTTTGATGTGTTTTGTAATATTTTCTTTTTATTTTATTATGGAAGTCAATGGGGCTGCCCATATTTGGATAAAGTCAATTGCAGTCTAAGGTGTCTTGTATATTTTTGGTGAATTTAGTGTGAATTAAAGATGAATTAATAAAGAATGAATGTTAAGCAATTAGTAATTACTTATTAAATTGATGTGACCTTGATCGGGGGGGGGGATTAATTAAGGGGGGGGGGCATTAATTAAGCATTAATTAAGAGTTAGTAAGCGTTAATTATGTGTATGAATGAGCACTTTATGACAAACTATTACAAAGTTTGGTTATCAAACCATGTACTGTGCCTGATTATAACAGTTGCTATCCTCCTAACAAAAAAACGGTTTGCAGTCGGGTGTACAGAGTAGGCTAAAATAATATCTTGTCAAGTAGAGGATTTCTGCTTAATATATATATATATTACTCAAGTAGAATTTAGATTTGTGTTGAAAACTCCTAGAGTCTAGTAGACTGACTACTTTGAGTAGTTACAGTACACCACCTTGTGGCTGTTTTTTTTTTCCATTCCATTTCCTTTACTTGGTACATTCCTAAGCTGCAGTGTTTTCTTTTATTTGATTTGACATTTATTGATTGGTTGATTGGTTGATAGATTGATTGGTTGATTGGTTGATTGGTTGATCGATTGATCGATTGATTGATAAAATTGCATATACTGCAGCATGAACATATTTGAACATGTACATATTTGTACATATCTGTCAAAATACATAATATACACATGTGAGCTTTATTGCTAAATAATGCTCTTATTATGTAAACATAAAATTATAATAATAAAAATGCAAACTACACACTGTCAAATGAATTGCATTTTGTTTCAAAATTTCCCTTTAGAATGTGTGTGTGCGTGTGTGTGTGTGTGTGTGTGTGTGTGTGTGCGTGCGTGCGTGCGTGCGTGCGTGCGTGCGTGCGTGCGTGCGTGCGTGCGTGCGTGCGCGCGCGCGCGTGAGAGGAGGCAAGTTAATGGTCCTCCTAGCTGGCCTGACACTCAGCCTGAATTTTCATTTCGTTTCACTCCATTATTCTGTCTGAAAGTCCTCTCAATGCAGCCGATTTCTGAGATGGGGGCGTGGCCCAATTTTTTTTTTTCAAAGACTTTTTTTTCAAAGATTCGTCGTACAGATTTTCAACCGAGAAACACCCGCCTTCGACAGCGTCACCAGACCCTGAATGCGAGGCAAACGATTCAGGAGGTGGAGCCAGGCTAGGTCCTAGCAGCACTGATAAGGCCTGCCAATATATGCCAATTAAGCCCCTGGGGGCGGAGTCAAAGGTCCCTGACCTGTTCTGACAAATCAGCCAGACCTGTACTGTTCAGTGACTGGACTGACAATAGAAGCAATATGCAAACATGCGAGAAAATCATACAGCATTCAAAATATTTCTGTAGTTTACTTTTACATGACATATCTCAATATCTGAGCCTAACCTACAGTATGGTCTGGTAAAATGCACAAAGTAAACCCCTAACGTACCTTGAAAGTTTAGGAGAAGCATGTTATGGAGCTAATTTGTAGCTGCCCACACCCTGAAAGTTAATCATACCAATTCGCTTTCCAGCAAAATGTGTCCTAGTTAGGCCTATTTGTGTTTGTGAAATAGCCTTATTTATTTAGTGAAACCCGTTTTTATTTAGAACTTAATATATATTTACATGAACTTAAATAGACTTTAACGTGCGTGTGCGGGCAGGGGTGATGGCCTCCATAAGATGAATCTGAGGGCGGAACACACACGTGTTGCATGATGAACTATATGTAAAAACCTCAGAGGCTTGACATGTTTGACATTTCAAATCCGTTTCAATATGCAAATAACTCGACCTGTATTGTTAGAAGGATGCATTCCAGAGAATTTAAGTGCTGCATTCATCCCTAGGTACTGTATGTGCAGAAACCAGTGTATTAGTTTCATTGTAAAGCAAAGTAGAACATGACGCAAACATGCGTGCACAATGCACATGCAATGGTCACGTGCCATGTGAATGGCAACGGCGTGCCGTACAGCATTACCGGGACCTTTGTGTAATTTTTCCAACACTAGTTGTGAGGACTCAGAAAAGGTCACGCAGGATGCAAAACCATACAATGGGAGAAGAAGCAACAAAAAAAGCGTGTGCACGGCTCCTCCTATAGCAGTCAGGCTGCAGACCGCATCCCGTCCACCTCTAGTCTGTCTGCTTGTTGTCATGGAGCAGCAAACATGGCAGTCCACCATCAAGAATGCCAATTTATCTCCCTAGCCGCCGTCGTCCTGATCCTCGTGTTCCACACGGCGTTGTGGTACTATGGGGGTGAGTGTGGGGGGTCCGTGGGGGTCCGCTTAATGTGATGGTTATGCTGATAATAATAAACACACAGGTATTAGCCCATGAGCCAGACAAGATTTCATTATCAAATTAGTGGGCAAAACCATACCTATATTAAATTGTTTATAGGGTCAATATAAGTAAATTAATATATGATAACCTTTCGACAGGAGCAGCTTTTTCATATTTATCACACATTTTGTTGTTTTCACCTTTACACATGATAGGTGAATAGGCTGAAAACAATTAAGAAATTGTTATCACCATAAAACTTCCCCAGTTGATTCCTTACATGAAGACAATGATTTATCGTATTACAAGTTTTCTGAAATTGTATATTTAAATATGCAACATTCTTATTTCATTTTCTTTACATGTTAGAGTCAAAGGTTTTTAACAAGGGAATATTCAATATCTATATGCATCACTTAATTAATAATAAGAAAACACTCTGAGCAGGCATGCTTTGTTGTTTTGGTGGCCAAATTCTATATATATATATTTTTTTGGGTTTGTTTTATCTTTTTATACACCTCAAGTCAAAATTAACTAATGAGTTTGTTTCATACTGTATGACACAGAGAGTTTGAAGGACCAAATGATCAGTTTATCAAGTAAGATTAGTTGATTCTGGGGCACATCAGGGGCCAGGCACAGCACATTCAGTCCTCTATTTCCGAGTCAGTCAAGTTTGTCTCTGTGATGAACAGGTCCCCTTTTTTTCTATAGACATTAGGAACATGTTGGTTCTCAGCACATTCTTTCAAATTGGGGACATTTACAAGACTTATTTTCAAATTATTCAATTTGTGTGGCAAATCTTGCATTAAAAAGCCATTTAAGCATATAAGGATGTCACAATATGAGACAAGTTTTGGACCCAAGTGCAGAACCACACAGGCAGGCAGGCAGAGAAGGTTAAATGACAATTTATTAAAGGTTTAATGACATTCACTTTTACACCACATTCAAAGTCTTTGTCCTGGTCCTTCAAAAGTGTACAAAAAGTTTTAAGTGAAAATTCCATTCCAGTGATCCATGGCAGGTGTTTTTCTCTCACATTTCTAAAGCCTTTTCAACTGCAATGAAAAAAGAAATCTTTGCCTGCGGGTGTCGCTGGTGAGGGATTTTGCCTGTCAATCATAGCCTCTGCTCCGCCCCCCCCAAAGGAAAGGATAGGGGAGGGGAGGGGCGAGGAGGAGAGTGGGCGGGATTAATAGACTGTGACCTCACTGTCGAAGTGCCAAGCTCAGATTACTTTTCAGCCTAATTATTCAGAAAACCCCAGACCACAGAAAATCCACTGAATGTTCTAAGTTCAGGTTTTTTGGGTGTAATTGAGGTCATAAAACCCCAAATAAAACATTGAAAATAAAAAAAGTGAAAATGAATGTCATGATACCTTTAACAAACTCGGAATACAAACTGGTATTAGAGCTGGATATACAAAGGCAGGACACACTATGACATTAACTATAATCTGACAAGCAAATATTGAATACGGGGAGGTTTAAATAGACACAGGACTAACAAGACAGAGGTGAACTCAAAGACAATCAACACAGGGATTGGCTGGGAGACTAACAGGACACAAGTGGAGAAACGAGTAATCACAGGGGGGTGAGAAAGACAGGTAGCAAACACTAGGGCAGACAGGAAACACTAGGAACAATACTACACAATAAAAGTACAGGAGAACAGGCAACAGTACGATACATAATACAATACAAGGATCCTGACAAAGGAAGTATTTCCAATCAATTCCCCATACTTGAATTGTGCAGAAAATAGGACTCTACACAATAATGGCTCAAAAGTTGATCATTTATTTGTTGTAACAATTTGCGTGTGATAATATAGGTGTCACAGTCTGTGGCTCTGTGTGGGCGTACTGTGGCTCTGTGTGGGCGTAGGCTTGCCTCCCAGCTTCCAGCTTTGGCACACCTGCCTGTGGCCACCTCGTCTCCCTCAGTTGACGCACCTGCCGGCCATCAACTCATCAACCCTCACAGTATTTGAACCCTGGTCTTCTCTCCACTCATCGCCAGATCATTGCACAACCTCCCATGGTAGTAGCATGACTCTTGCCAGTTGTATTTGCTAGTGAGGTTACTAGTCTGTATTTCAAGTTGTGTTACCTAGTATAATTCCTACTGTTGTGTTACACTGCAACTCAAACTCTTCTCCTCTGCTTTAGCACCTCACCACTGCCTGCCTGCCTGCCTGCCAGGCCTCTGCCCTGCCTGCCTGCCTGCCTGCTCACTTCCACGCCTACTTCCACCTTGGTTTGAATAAAGATCTTTTAACCTGACTCTGTTTAGTCTCTGCATTTGGGTTCACCAGTTTCCCGATACCGTGACAATAGGGGTCCACATATTAAATGCATGATAACTACCACAAAGCTACTAGTCTGCAATGGTTATCATGCCAAACTGTGGAGTAGAGATGTACAACAAGTAAAAGAAAATCACACCTAGCTTTGCCCACCCATTTGATAACCATGGTTCAATTTTAGGGCCCTGGCTCATGTTATTACATTAACATAATAGTGTTTTTGACTATCTCTAGGGTTACAAGCACATGACATGTTACCACTCAAATTAAAGCTTAGAATGGTGAGCAGGTTTCTATAGCCATTAGGAACATGTTGGTTCTCAGCACACACTTTCAAAATGGGGATATTTACTAGCCTTATTTTAAAATTATTATATTTGTGTGCAAAATCTTGCATTAAATTCCCCATACTTGAATTATGCAGGAAAGTGGGTTCATAGGTCTCTACACAAAATAAGGTTCAAAAGTTGTTCATACAATTTGCATGTGACAATATAGGGGTCCACATATTCAACGCATGATAACTACCACTAAGCTGCTAGTCCGCAATGGTTATGTATTGTTACTCTGTTGCACTGTCACGTCCGCTTTGACTTTATTATTTAGACCTTCAATGCGGCTTTTGGACTCTTTAGGGCTGTTCTTCAGGCCAGTTAGGCCATTGTTCTGTTTCGTTCCAATTGTATTTCTGTTATGATGTTGCTGCCTTTGCCGGTCCTGTGTATCTTATTTTGTAGTAATGTTTCCTGTCTGCCTTGTTTGCCGTTTCCTGTCTTGTCTCACCTCCCTGTAATTATTGTAACCCTAGTCACCTGTGTTGTGTTTGCTTGTTAGCCTATCCCAGTGTTGATTGTAGTTTCCCTGCGTCCTGTTATCCCCTGTTTATTTAAGTGCTGAGTTTGCACTGTGTCTTTATTCCTTGTTGGTCCGTAGACCTATGTCACGTGTGTTTGAGTTAGTGCTTGATGCCTACTTCTGTTTACCTGGTTATTGGAAACCCTGGTTTATTGGAAACCCTGGCAAAACGCATTTGGGTTTTGCAAATGTTTTGTACATAAAACGTGTTGCAAAACTTGTTGTAATGAAACCGCTTCTTCCTGATTGCTTAGGATTTCCTGTGGTACCCAGAGGCAAATAACTCAATGAAGGATCACTTGGTGTCATGGACACAGGTAATTAGTCGAGTTGTGAAGCAATTGCAAAGCTATTCTAAAGAGACTGTTTGTGTTTATGTATGTCACTCTTTCTGCTTAATGACTAATGAAGCTGATGTGTATGTTTGTCACTGTTCATAATGACAAAATAAAAGACTGCAATGCAAACAACAATCTAAAAGTGGTGAGGGCAGCACAGACAGACACACTGGATTGGTGTTGGGGCAGGTGGGCTTATGTAGCCTGGGGAATGGCTGGATGCTCTCTCGTGGCACCTCAGCTCCACCTAGGAAAGGACCAGCAAGACACACAAACACACAGTACACACAATACCCAGGACCAAGGCCTTTGGGGCCATCACATAAGATATGGTGCAATTTAATGCCAAAAGGTCAAGAGGGTCAATTATTGATTAACACGTTGTCATGCATTAGGCACCGTTTCCACTGAGAGCGCCTTTTCAGCTGAGGAACGCCGTGGATATTATGTCCATTGTGCTCCCATTCAGCGTTTATTCCTGTGCTCAAATGTCCTGATCTATGTTATTAGCACTTAATACAATACATCTACTGATGCACAAACTTGGACACATCATCAGTGTTGTTCCTTGGAGTCACTGGGTGTTTCGGGTCTTGCAACAGATACCCTCCTCCAGGTGACCCAACCGAGGCTGATCAGACCCCGGCCTGTGTCCAAATGGCATGCTACTGACCCCACTGTCTCTTGGGGGCTTAGGATGGCTGGTGAGATGTTAGCAGCAGGTGTTGGCGACACTAGGAGGCTCTAGGCACTGTGGGTTGCCTCCGGGCCTGGCTCCTCCTTCGTCTGACCAGAAGTGACTTCAGTGCGTTGTGTCGTCGTTGCCGCTGAACAGCAAACTTCTCATTCTTCTCAAGTTTCCTACATAATATATAATGGTGTAAATTGAGATAATACTTTTGAAATAGTGTATGTAAGCTTGTGTAATGTGACCACAGTGGCTTATTTAATAATGCCTACAAATGTACATGGTAACCCAATCTGATATGGATATGCTTTCCTCATTGTGATGTAGCAGGAGCTGTCAGCGAAACCAGATGTACACATACTCTTGGAAAAGGTACATTGTCTTTATCCAGCTGATGACATAGGAAAGGTACTTGCTAGACACCGCAGCTGGCTCATTAATGGCTGGGCTTATTCAGTTTTTACCATGACCATCTGCTAACAGCTACAGATAACAGGTTTGAGATTTAATACAGACTGATTTGTCGGCCAGTTAACAGTGGTGGGCTAATCTATGACTGTTAACAAATGGATAAATCATCAGTGAGGATTTTGTTGTATATAATAGGCAAACACCTCCCCCCCCATAATGTAAAGCGTCTTTGGGTACTTAGAAAAGTGCTACGTATATAAATCAGAGATATTATTATTCACCACAGACAATTTCATATGTGGCTGTATATTATTATTAGCTTATTTAGTGAAGCTACTGGCTGACTTACCGGCTGTGGCCGTCGGCATTCGGTTGTGCTGACAGTAAACGGTGCGAAAGTGTTTCCCCGTCCGGTGTGGTCGTAATGTGGTGAGTAGAATTAATTATGTTCCGTGGAGGCAAATGTGTAGTGACGAATGAGAAGTACCCTACGCCACCCGTAAATTCAGCGTGCACGTTGTGGCTGGTGTTGTGGTGACATGTCATATAGTTGTTGTGTTTAGTCCAAATCAATGCTGTGGGTATGGCGTCAGCGGCGAGAGGTCCAAATGAATGGAGTGGGTGTGGCGTCAGTGGCGGAAGTAGCAATTCTCCGATTATATAAGTAGATGCCTTGAAAACTTATTTTTTCTTTTGCTGTGCTTGCCCAATGAACATTTAAATGGAATCTAAATGGAAATTTGGATGCCTCAAAACTTCATCTAAGATATTTCTTGTAAAACAATAGTTTGGATGTACTCTAAATTCAGGAAAAAGCTGGCCAAAAAAAAAATGTTGCTCCTACAATAATATCAATCAATTTAATTTGCACTAAAGCTCTCAGCCTCTTGCATATGGAATGTAGCTTTACTGTAGGTTCATTACAATAACCTAAACCTTTTACAATATAAAAAAAGTATCAAAGATTGGATAATAAGAGTGGGAGCACCTGCTCAACCATATTAAAGGAGAAGTTCACCCAAAAAATGACTTATTTTCTATCAATTGCACACCCTATGAAGCCTTGAATCCATGGATTCTTTTTTGTTTTTGTCGCATTCCTAAGCTAATAATTTGATTCCCGTCTCTTACCGGCTAATGTATCCGGTAGGAGACACAAAGTAGATTATTTGTGTCTCCTACCGGAAATACACACGGTCATCAAATTATTGTCTTAGGAATGCCACAAAAACAAAAATAAATCCATGAAATCAAGGCTTCATGGGGTGTGTAATTGATAGAAAATAAGTAATTTTTTGGGTGAACTCCTCCTTTAACATCAATTTCAATTGTCAATAATAGGAGGAAAGCAGCATTGGGGCATGGTTATCAGACACAGTTTCTGCTGTCGTCTTCATCTCCTTCAAAACAACCAACCTACAACATTTTATTTCCGCATTTTCTGTATTAACACTCCCCTACCCCCCTAGACCCAGTTTATGAGGCAGTGCTGAGTAAGGACCGGAGGATGATAACAAACCAGCAGTTGCAACTATACAATGAGGTGGCAGCAGATGTGCTCAATAGCAAACAGAACGCGAGGGCCCGTGTCAAACTGCTGGCCGCATCCCGCCAGGCTGCCATGGAAACCATCAGCCAGTCAGCCGACGGCTTGCACATGCCTGAGAGCACCAGGGACGTGGTGAGCCAATGCCACGATTTAATATGAAATGGCCGGGCGCCCAGTTGGCTCCACTCGTTGATGCTTTGACTGTAGCTGTAGTATACAACCCTCGTAGACGTATTTATGATTCTGACGTTTTCAATCTACGAGAGTTGTAGGGTGCACTTCCTATAGTGCTTTGGACTTTCTGCACTATGCCCCGTAGACACTCCAAACATTGTACAAAATGAAAATAAAGGTGCTTACCGCTGAGCCCCAAATGTTAACTGGGTCTACGGGGTAGTAGTGTAATGTAATAATCCATATCTTTCAATGAAGAAGTGTTTTAATGCCGTCTGTGGCCGAACGCCATTTTTTCACCCTCGTTAACTTCCTGTTTACATTTAGTGTAATTCCGGGTTCCACCGGATGCGCCCCGTCACTCACGTCACTACCGCCCATTGGGAACTTCCGACAGAATCGGCCACAGACGGCATTAAAACACTTCTTTATTGAAATATATGGATTATTACATTACACTACTACCCCGTAGACCCAGTTAACATTTGGGGCTCAGCGGTAAGCACCTTTATTTTCATTTTGTACAATGTTTGGAGTGTCTACGGGGCATAGTGCAGAAAGTCCAAAGCACTATAGGAAGTGCACCCTACAACTCTCGTAGATTGAAAACGTCAGAATCATAAATACGTCTACGAGGGTTGTATACTACAGCTACTTTGACTGCATAATTACAATGTTGAATGAATCTGAGTCAAAGACTTATCTTGCATGTCTTGCATGGCATCCTATCTACACTCTCTTTCCTGTTTCTCTTCACTGTCCTCTCTAAATGAAGCAGCATATGTTTTAAGATAACCTCCTGTAAAATCTTTAAAGTCTGACAATTGTCAATGGCATATTCTGGCAGAATGTTTTTATATATATTTATATTGATGTGGGAACTGTAGGCCACTAGATTTGAGTGTGTATTAGTTTGTACCTATGGTTGGCCACCATCCATGGCAACAGCTAATCACTGTGAAACAAGCTACCCTTTGATGTGTCAGAACAGAAAGTAATTATCCGAAGAAGTAGTTAGCTTTGATTAATTCATGTTTATTGGCTTCGTTCAGCACAAATTCTGGTTATGTGTCTGTACAGGCATGCAAGACTCCAACTGAAATTCCCTGTATGTGCTACTGATTATAACAGTCAGCATGTTGTTCTGTGGTCCTCCTTCCAGGGAGCTGTGATCCTCATGAACTCTGTGTGCAACAAGCTGCTACGGCCCATTGATGGCTCTTGCTGCCAGAAAGTGCCGCCGCCCAACCTCCTCCAGAAGCTGTCCGCTTGCATCTTCCTGGGCTCGACACTGGTTTTCCTGGTGCTTCACGTGCTGGGCCACAACCACCACCGCCGGCATTAATATATAATAGTTTTGTTTTAAATGTTCTAGCCTTGACGACCATGCAGTCTTATGCAAATATTAAGATGTAAATGAGATAGCATGTTATTTAGACAGATGCCAGGTCATTGTTGACCTGGCATCCTAATAGTGTGTATAGTTTCAATGTACATATATTTTTTTTTATATATTATTATAATGTTTAGACTGATGATAGGTTATTGGTTTATCTATGATCCTAGATTACTGAGGCACTACACTGTCTCTATGCATTTGATGTATTACCTCGTGTTTATCTTGCTTACTGTAAATCACGTCTGCTAAATGCCAAAATTGTAAATTGAAATTTGGCTTTTGTAATTTACACAATGTCCTAGTTATTTGTGTTTGTGAAATAGCCTTATTTATTTAGTGAACCGCGTTTTTATTTAGAACTTAATATATATTTACATGAACTTAAATAGACTTTAACGCGTGTGTGCGGGCAGGGGTGATGGCCTCCATAAGATGAATCTGAGGGCGGAACACACACGTGTTGCATGATGAACTATATGTAAAAACGTCAGAGGCTTGACATGTTTGACATTTCAAATCCGTTTCAATATGCAAATAACTCGACCTGGGCTGATACTTATACAGGATTAGTTGGGTTACAACAAGACAGGTAATGACAAACTGATGAAACATCAGGGTTTTTTTTAAATGAAACATTACAAAACAAATAAAAGGAACTCAACAGGCAAAGACATATGGGAGACTGACATATACAGTATTTCTCTTGCATTCGGTGCTGATATCAATACATTTTTTCAATTAAATTCAAAGGAGCTTTATTGGCATGAGAAAACATACGTTTACATTGCCAAAGCAAGCGTCAAAATATAATAAAAACAGTTGAAAATGGGGGAAATATATACAGTTGGAGGGGGTACAGCATTGTGTAAACAGAGCTATGTCACATTGCGTTGTTATATACATGTTATATATACAGGGTATAAAGATTTTTTAGACAAATAGCTATATTTTGCAGTCACTTTGGGACAAATAGCAGCATTTTTTCTCAAAACGATTTAAATTGTAAAAAGCCTCAGATTTAAAATGCGTTTAAAGGTGGCAGCTCTGTTTATATGCAGTAGGTCTAGAGGTCTACTCCAGACACTCAATGGTTAGTAGTCCTTAGGGTGGATCCATTGGTTAAACTTCTTTTTCATAAATCTTGCTGCTGTGTTCGCACATCGCACATTTCTCCCAGTAGGTATACGTTTTTTTGTCGTTGGTCACGTTTTCAAACTCACTTTGGGTGTATGTAATCTGTTGGAAGTATGTGTCTCTGATGTCTTGGTATAGTGGGTAGGTGGTTAGAAAGTGTAGCTCTGTTTCCACCACATTTTGTGTGCAGTGGGTGCATAGTCTGTCTTCCCTTGGGAGCGGGGTCTGTCTGTGGCGGCCTTCCTCTATTGCAAGGCTGTGTTCACTGAGTTTGTACCTACTAGGCTTTCCTAAGTTTGGGGTCGTTCACTGTCCTCAGGTATTCTGCCAATGTATATTCTCTTTTTAGTGCTAGCTAGCATTCCATTTTGCTTTGGTTTTGGGTTGTCTCTTTCCAGTATATTGTTTCTTATAATCTGGTTAAGTCCAATTGGTTTTCCGTCTGGTAGCATGTGCTTGCGTCCCTGGACCAGCTAACTAATAATAAGGGGGATCCCTGTAGGTTTTCTCTATGGTTGAGGGCTATGTTATGGAGTGTGTCTGGGTTGCTTTCTTTTGGGTGGTTATAAAATGTAAGTGCTCTCTTCTTTACTTTGATAATGAGTGGGTATCGTCCTAATTCTGCCCTGCAAGCATTGTTTGTTGTTTTCCGTTGGGTGTGGAGGATTGATTGATGTAGTTTATTTAGTAAGACATGAGAATAGTACATGACAGTACATAACAGTACATGGAAGTACAAATTCACAATACAAGGTCTACTAAACTGGAACTCTCATTAAGCACTAAGCTTGTTTAAGATGAGACCCCCATGCACACAAATCATGATGAAATATAAGGCAGATAGATATACACACTACTATACAGAATGTCATACAATCAGCTTTCAGGTTACTGGTATGAAGAGAGAAAATATATATATATATATATATACAAAAGAGGAAAATGAAGGAGGGGGGGGGGGGTAGGGGGGGTAGGTTAAGACTTAGACAGGGGCCATTTTCGAATTGCAGCCTCCTGAAGGTGTATCTTTAGGGCAGTTTTGAAAGTGAGTAGGGTTTTACACTCCTTTACTCCTTTTGGTAGGGCATTCCACATTTTCGATGAATAGCATGAGAACGAGATGAGAACGAGGATGGATTTGCAGAGTTACGTGTGCAGTCTCGGTTTGGTGTTTGTCCCATTTCTCAAATTCTTGGTTGCTCGCAACCATAGAGGGAGATGGTTTCTATAACAGAGTCCAATATCTTTAACCAGATTTTTGTTATGATGTCTAGCTTATTAGTTTCTTTTGATTGCATATAAAGCCCTTCTTGCCTTTTCTCTCAGGTTGTTCGCAGCTTTGTTGAAGTTTCCCGTGCTACAGATATTTAGGCAGAGGTAAGTAGTACGTTTTTTGTGTGTTCTAGTGCCGTCGTATTTCGATATCATGGTAGTTAATTGATGTGCAATGGCATTGGAGGCACTCAGTCAAAGTTGTAATGCACTGGCAACTCCGCCAGATGGTGCTATAGAGTGCCTCTAGTTCACATGCTGTTGAAGCAAGTGTTGGAATTTGCTTCACCATACAGGTGTAATGTATAACTTTATGCATGTTTAACTGTGTGATTGAATAGAAATGTAATGTAAATGTAACTATTCATTGTACTCCACTTATAATACAATTATTATCAGACTATACATAGCCTATCAGTATTAGTAGGTTTGAGTTGGGTGTATAATTATAGCTGTTAATTACTGATTTTCAGGCTATCAAGTACATGTTTATGTTTAATGTGTTTTTCTTTCTGTTCCTATAGAACCTCACACGACAACTGTATCAACCCAAGTAATTATTAGACAACACCAGAACCATTCAGATGTCCTTATTATTGTGTTCTGACTGACTTCTGAGTCACACATTACTCTCAGGCACCATATTTATGTGTCATTTGCATGTTGTTCTGTATACCCTGAAGAAGGCATTTGTTTGCCGAAACGTTGGTCTTTTTTACTCTGCGTCCTAAATACATTTTTGCACTTTTGCTATAACGGTGTGTGCGGCCACTTTTTGTCCTTTGACAATTTACTTTGAGTGACTTCTGAGTCAGACCAACACTCACACTATCCACCTCACTTGCAACTTAGCCGATAGACAGTACATACCTCTCACCTACATAGTGGCAGTTTCTGTAAGAACCCACTCCCTTCTGTTGCTCAAGAGCTGAGCTTTGTATGTGATCACTGCAATAAACCGCAATAAACCTGTCTCCTGCATCCAGAAGTTGACATGTTGCCTCCTGGGGAATCTTCAAACATCCGGTCATTACAATATGTAACAAAAAATCTGCTATGCTGTATATGCTGCCACCAAAACGTGGAATGCCTTGCCAAAAGCCATTAAAGATGTCGACCCCCTACCCAGACTCAAAACTAACCTAAAATAATGGATGACCTTAAATACAATCAGCCTTAGTAGAACAACTTTGAACACCTTGGTAGTAGCATCCTCTGCTCCCCACCCCCACCCCTCCTTCTTCTGAAAAATAGCTTTTTCTGCTACTGAGCTTTTACTGATATGTATTGTATTGTATGGATGTATTGTATGTCTTACTGATTAATTGAGTAGGCTACAATGGACCACAATGGAAACAAGCCCCTGATGCTTTTTTGAGTTATCCTTTTAGCATAACTTTTGACTGTACTACATGTACTGTTATATAATCTAGTTATAAAGTGTTCTATCAATAATTTACATTTACATACCACATAGGCTCTGATGCCTGACAGTCCCAGGTTTGATTCCAGAGCCCTGCATACTTGTGCCGCATGTCACTCTCTTTCCTGTTTCTTTACACACTGTAAGATACTATCAGAAAAATCCCCCGAAAAATATCTTTAAAAAAATTGTATCAAAGGGACATACTTAAGCAGGTGGAATAACATGCAGGTGAAGTAAATACTAGCAAGGGGCACCATGTGGAAACCCTTGATCCACAGTCTGTAGACCCGCAATCAATCAGACCTCCAACCTAAAAGTTTGCTCACCTCTGATCAAAGTTAGGCACCTTTGCATAAAACTATTGTGACACTGCATTCAATTAAAATTCCTCATTATTCACTCATCATGTATCTATGGTAGACTATCCCGGTCGCGGAATTCAAATGTGAATGTGAACAGGCATTGTTCTATGTAACCTTAAACTATAATAGCTTCAATAGTTGTGGTGTCATCAAGGTGAACAGGTATTCAATGTTGATGAGAAAAAAATGACTATGTTGTAATGTTTTGGCTCACTCCCAGCAGACAACACCACCACTTCTCTCAGGTTCACAGCATTTATTTGTCAAATCTGTCTTAGACAACAACACAAAGTGTGGTTGGTGGGGTGATTCTCAAGACACAGCTCCTGCCCCATAACAGGAAAGTCAGCAGCATAAGGGGGCATTGAATTACAACATTCACAGTGTGATCGTATACTTTTTGAATTGTCTCTTTCGGCCTGGCGACCACGCCTGGAATTTCATCTTTTTAGGGGAAAGGCCACTTGGTCTTTTTCCTTGTAAATGTTTTGAGGGCACAAAGGCCAAATACAAGGACAGCAAGGCCATCAACTAAAATACTGATATTAAGACCACTTAAATAATACATTTAATTTAAGGGTTAAGAAATAATTTGTATGAATTAAATATGAAGTATAACTATCAGGACTACTGTCCTGAAAAGGAGTTCAGAAGTTTATACTCAGAGTCACTGGACTGGTTTGAAGATGGGGAAAGGACCTGAGGAGGAGTTAAGAACCTTGTGTCCTGTAACTGTTGGCCCAAACAGCGGGTGTATTATTACTGCATGTGAGTTTATGTTCAGTTTGTCACGTACTCTGTGTCTCAGAAGTCACATAGACTGTCTTGAGTTTTCTTTGCAGCTGGCAGAGGACCTTGATGTAACTATTTTTAATCATCCTTTTTGTCGCCCTTTTTGGCAATCTACACTCTTGCAAGGGCCTAGTTCAGTTGCATATGTCTTTCTCTGTGTGTCCTGAACGGTTCATGTTTGTGAAGACTACAAGAAAGAGACAGAGGAGGAAACTGTTAACTCATTTAGATTGAGAAAGTATCTGTATATATGTATAGCAGATATACAAGCTCATAGCGCGGCACTCGTTGCCGTGCTATGAGCTTGTATATCTGCTATATTTGAAAAATCATGAAAATGTGTGCATGCAAATCTTTGAATATATATTTCTTTAAGCGAACATTTGTAAAATATGTTGTTCTAGGGACCTCCAGAAGCAAAGATATGAGTTAAAAATTATAGCGCCACCAGCAGGTCTAATTTAGCAAAACACATTTCTGGAAAAAAATGCCTCAAATCATGAAGGCAGTGTCCGATTGCCGTGAATGGCCTAACAAGTAATGGCACCCTTTTCACATTGGCCTATTATAGCACCACCAGGAAGCCACAATAACCTACCTGGAGGAGCACTTTTTCTAGTTTGACATGAATTTGCAGAGAAAACAGGTCCACTCACTGCAAATTCATGTAAAACTAGAAAAAGTGCTCTTTGGAGCACAGGTCTCCGCATAGGCGAATCTTGCCTCTGTCAGGAGGGGGGGCAATATTTTGTCATGGGGGGTGGGGGTGGGGTTGTATATTAAAGGAACTGAGTCGAGCATAGGCTATAGGTAATGTGGCTGGTTATATCTGTGGGCTGTCAACAGACAACACTATAAATCTACTGTCACCAGTATGGCTACAGTGCAAATACATCATCCTATAAAGGCAGGGCAAAAGCTATAACAACCTGATAAACGGGTGTTCCAAACTTTTTGGACGTAGAATCCATTTCTACTTGGGACATTTTTGAATCGTGCACAGTTAGCACAATAGTGAGACAATTTGCATATTTGAATAAACTAGCAGAAATAATGAGTAGATGTCATCCAACTTGTGGTTTCCTGGTAAAAGAATGAAGATTCAATCTCATTCAGGTGTAAGGATATTTACAGTGTAACCATTTGGTATGTTTATGGTAGTTAGTTAGCATATAGTATGCATAATGTAACGACTCAAAGCAAACACATGGTCATTTCTGTTCAATGTTATTGCTAGTTCTTATTTTTAGAAATATTATTATTTCTGTATATCTGGCCACTTCTGAAGCAGTAAATATCCCAATATTTAAAAAATATTTCTGTATATCAATTATGACGACTTCTTGACGGAAAACAATGGTCACATACCACACTTTTTACAGTTGATCCCATGGTAATTTGTCCTGTAGAGTCCATTTCTGCCGAGGCCATTTTTGTATTGTGCCCATTTAATATAATAATTTGTATATTTGAACAAATTAGTGGAAATAAGCATACTAGATGAATGTATTCATAATTTGGGTGTAGGTAGACCAATATAAGTAATATATGGAGGGCACTGTGCTGTCTCAGGAGGAGGATATAGCGGAGAAAGAATGGTCGTGTACAGCTGTTCCCTGAACTGTGCCATGAGAAAGTTGACAGCTGGACAGTTCCCTGCGTGATCTACAGTGGCACTTTTGGTCAAAGACAACAATGTATCCTGCTCACAGTGTCCCAGCCTCACTGTAATCAACAGATTGCTGTATTACTGGGTCAACAGAAGGTTAATAAAGATTGTGTCTTCTTCCTGACAAACATAGCTCGCAGAACATTTGAAGAGGTCTATTAAACCTACAAGTAAATATTTGGAGCAGCAATTTCTTCCATAAAACGTCAGACTTATTAACCATAGTACTGTAGTAACACAAATGTATTTGGCATGTTTGTTCTGGTAGGTAGTAAATAAGTGGTATTTAGGGCAAAACATATTTAAATGATTATCAAACATAACATTTTATAAAAAACAAATTAGATGAGATATTGCATGTGCATGTATTCTTAATGAATGAGTTCTTTTTATAAGAATATCATAGCAAAGCAAATCATTTTACTAAATTGCTAAATTAGCCAGAGTGTGCACTGGGGAATGGGGGACAGAATATAATGCTGTACTTTCTGTAAAATAAATATAAAAATCACACCCTGTGTGAAGTGGGCGGTGTCTTCCTAGCTAACCACAATACTGAATGGAGTCAACCAATGATGTACAAAAGATAAATACATTTATTGAAACACTCTTTATGATGGACAAAACCATAACTTGAAAAAAACAAATATTTGGTTTTTTTTCAAGTTATGGTTGCTTATATAGGGCTATGCACATGTGTCATGTGACACTGGCCAATCACAGTCCTGAATAGACTGTGATTGGCCAATCACAGCGCAGGATAATTCTACAAATTTCCTGGGCCCAGATCACAGCGCAGGAAAATGTACATTTTTCCAAATCTCACTTATAGGGGCGGTTTCACCGCCCAAAAATAGATACATTAGTATCTATTTTGATATTTAGAACAAACATGCCAAATACGTTTGTGTTCCTACAGTACTATGGACCAATTTATTCCATAAAAACACACTGATTAACCATAGTCTATGGTTAATCAGTCTGAACTGTGTTTTTATGGAATACATTGCTGCTGCTGCTGCTGCTGCTGCTGCCTCTGGTGTGGGATAATCTATATCTGGCTTAAGACATTGTTTCCAATGGCTAAGGCTTAAGCATATCACTGGCAACTCTGGGGAGATCATCTCCACATGATGTATTGGACCTATTACAAGCCTGGACATGAGAAATAGAAGACCATTATGAATGTGTGAATTATGAACATGATTACATGCAAAAATGTGTCTGCATGCATGCAATCAGAACTTTGGCTATTATAGAAAACAAGGTAGGCTATAATAATCTGATAATTTATCTGTTATCGATCTATATGAGGATGGCATATAGGAAATGCTTAACTTGTACATAGTCAGTGAAGGCTGTAATTTGTGTACTGTGTGTATGCAAATAAGTTGTTTTATTGCAACAGCAAAGTAATTCAGTGTTTTCAATGACAATATGAATGACCCTGTGAACATGTTGAAAGGGCTGTAAACAATAACATTGTGACTGAAACAATATGTGAAGCCTAGATTGCCAACATATGGGCTGCCTGGACACCACGAAACATGCATGATGACACTTTAACCACTTTAACCCTGGTGTCCTGGTTTTGGGGATATCATTATTGGTAGAATTGTTCATTAACTGCAAAATAGCAGATCTACAAGGACACAATGCGACACTGTGTGACTTGTGCATGACATAATCATATGACTAAAGTATAAAATGAGGCATAATAAGGTTGATAGAAGCAAGTAATCAATCGATTAGAATAGTATATGATTATTATTATTGTTTGCCATACTTTAGATAACTAGTTGTTGCAACACACCACACTCTCTCTCTCTCTCTCTCTCTCTCTCTCTCTCCCTCTCTCTCTCTCTCTCTCTCTCTCTCTCTCTCTCTCTCTCTCTCTCTCTCTCTCTCTCTCTCTCTCTCTCTCTCTCTCTCTCTCTCTCTCTCCCTCTCTCTCCCCTCTCTCTCTCTTAATTTTAACCAGGCCGATTCATCATCATGGCCATCAATTGTCAATCTTCAGGATATATCAGTTATCAAACTGGCCCCGACAGTCATATGTAACCCGAGAGTCATCTGTACACAGAATATAAATGAGTTTTGAGTAATTACAGAACACACCCATGGGGTGAAGCAGTAGATGAACAGAGTCAACACGAAGATGAACAGAGTCAACACCAAAATAGTTTACAGAGCTCATCCACAAACAGGCGGGGTTGAATAGTGCATATGCAAACTGTAACGGATCAAGAAGGTGTTTTGTCCAGAAGTTCCTGTTTAATCAGTTTCTCAAATTCCCGGCTCCCTCTGGGTTAGTGTCGACGTGTCCTTGTCCTTGAGCAAGACAATGACTGAACCCCTAACTACTCCCCAATGAGCAGGTTGATGCCTTGCATGGTTTCCTTTCCTGCACTGTCAGTGTGTGAATGTGAGTGTATTGCGCTTTCGAGAAAGGTGCTATAAATGCACTGTTTACTATTCTATTATTCTTACAGTACGTTTAGGGTTAGGTCTATGTGTTTCTGGTAATATCATTGACTGCTAATTGTGTATGACTGTGGCAAAAATAAAGGCAGATAGTGTGTGATTATGGATGGCAGCAGTGTGGCAACATCAGGGTGGGAATAGCCGTGTTGTTGTAAATATACTAAGATGGAGGCAGTAACATTAATTAAAGGTAGGATAAGTGATCTTTTTTGGTTAAAACAAAAAGTATTTTGTTAAAAGGTTAAAGCACTATATTCTGATCAGTAGTAGTCATTGCTATAGAGCCTTGTTCAGTTACAGGGGTCTCGCTGTCTCTCCAGCTCTTTATTAAACAGAAAATACAATTTCAGGTAGGTGACAAAAAATCAGCCAATCAGGAGAGAGTACCCATTTATCAGCTTCATTTTTATAACGTTCCAGTTCCAAGTTTGTCTGCTCATTTCTTTGTGTCATCACTTCCAATTTCACTTGTTTAATCTATATCCTGTCTGAGTTCTCTATCCTGATTGGATAAAATTGGTATCCTGACATGAAAATGCATTTCCTGTTACCGAACAAACACTCCATAGCAATGAGTACTATCAGAATATAGAGCTATTTAACACTTATTTTAACCAAAGAAAATCACTTACCCTACCTTTAATTAAAATAAATAATAACTGTCCGGCCGCCGGCCCATTATTGGTCGGCCCACCGGGCATTTGCCCTGTATTTCGAATGCCCAATCCACCACTGGCTGGGAGTGAGCCAAAAGATAGGAGTTACAACTTACATTGGTGCCGTGACCCGGATCAGGTTTCCCGGTGGGGGAGGTCAAAATGGGGATGAGTGTAGCAGTAGTGGCTCAGAGCCTCTACTGCCTGATGACCAAAAGCCTAACATCTCCCCCAGCCAAGGGGGAATTCCCCTTTAGGCTAGTGCTAGTGGATAAGATGTTGGCTTTCCACGTGGGCGACCCAGGTTTGAATCCTGAGAGTTACACAAGGACCACAATGGAAATAAGTAGCTGACTTTGTTGTGTTTTTATCCTTGACGTTTCTGTGAGAAGCATGTAACGTGTGTTTTTCTTTTAATCATAACATCTATTAAATCAAATCAAATCAAATCAAACTATTTAAGCTACCTTATTTACTATTTAAGCTGGTAGAACCTGATATCCTCCTGTCCTCAAGTAACACTGTTCTTTTAAAAACCAGCAATCTCTATAATAGCCATATGATGTAGGCTATAATACACACCCACTCACCTTTGCAGCTAAGTGGCCCTTTTGCGATGGAAGCACTGTCTGTACTGATAAGACTCAATTATTGAAATCCCAAACAGAATAGACTTGGACCATGCCACATTTAATGCCTGCCTCAGGAGTCTTGAGTCAGGACTGCCACGTGCCAGTATACAGTGGATTTCTTCCCAGTCTCCAGGTTTTCGTCAGAATAGCTAACCACATGAGCATGCCATTATAGGCAAAAAAAGGAAAAGAAAATAGCTTACCTACAAGCTCACGCCATGTTGTGATGTGTTGTGAGCTTGTAGATCGTATTTTTTGTGGTTGAGTGGCTCAGTGGGTCAAGCTCCAAAGCTTAAAAATTATTTGGGTTCCCAAAAGGAACCAACATATTGTTTTAAGCTTTGGAGCATGACCCAGTGTGTGGACTTTATTCTTCGTTGTGGATTCTGACCTCAGCCCAGCACCTGTTTGTTAGTGAGTGGATGTGGGTGCTTTATTGTATGTTTGAGTGGCTCAGGTTAATGCAGAAATATTATCGTTTAAAAAAAAATAGTACCGTGGAATAGACACTATGGCACATTAGGAGTCCATTATTTAGGGCTATATGTGTTTCTGGTATAAAAAAAAATATTGACCACTTTTTTTGCATGTCCTTGGTAAAAAATTTAATACTGACAAGATGGCATGATGATGACCCCTGGTTATGTCAATCAATCATATTTATTTTACATTGAGCAAAATGTGTCAATTGTTTTGGACAGTGTAGGTAGGCTATAAGCACATACAGTAGCCTAAGTGCATAATCCAAAGACCAAAGTCCAGAAGGGGAGAGCCTATAGCTAGACGAATAACTCACAGGTTAAGTAGCGGCTGAAGTCAACAGCAACCCCAAGAGGGAGATAATTTAGGTGGGCTGTCAGATTGTGGCCTTAAGTGAACCAAGCCAGAGCTACCACCACCACAGTGCTGTGCGGAGAACAATACGTTTGCAACATTGTATATAGTCATATACATATATACTATGGACAGTAGTCCATAGTATATGGACTACTCTACTGTCATATACAATAGTCCATACAGTAGCCTGCCCTATTTCCAGTGGAGTAACATAAGTACATTTACTCAAGTACTGTACTTGAGTAAAATGTGTATGTATTTTTACTTTACCAGAGTATTTCCAGTTTTCAATACTTTTACTTCTACTCCACGAAATCTCAAAGGCAAATATTGTACTTTTTACTCCACTAAAATGATTTGGTACTTTAAAGACGGGGTGCCGTGATTTTCAGTGATTCCCCCCCCCCCCCTAAAACATAATCATCAGGTATTATGGTTATACTAGGCGGAAGATTTTTTTTCAAGTTCTATCAACCTCATAGACACATGAAAAACAGAAAAAGTGCAAAACCATGGCACCACCTCTTTAAAGGTTTAATGACATTCACTTTTACACCACATTCAAAGTCTTTGTCCTGGTCCTTCAAAAGTGTACAAAAAGTTTTAAGTGAAAATTCCATTCCAGTGATCCATGGCAGGTGTTTTTCTCTCACATTTCTAAAGCCTTTTCAACTGCAATGAAAAAAGAAATCTTTGCCTGCGGGTGTCGCTGGTGAGGGATTTTGCCTGTCAATCATAGCCTCTGCTCCGCCCCCCCCAAAGGAAAGGATAGGGGAGGGGAGGGGCGAGGAGGAGAGTGGGCGGGATTAATAGACTGTGACCTCACTGTCGAAGTGCCAAGCTCAGATTACTTTTCAGCCTAATTATTCAGAAAACCCCAGACCACAGAAAATCCACTGAATGTTCTAAGTTCAGGTTTTTTGGGTGTAATTGAGGTCATAAAACCCCAAATAAAACATTGAAAATAAAAAAAGTGAAAATGAATGTCATGATACCTTTAAAGGATTAGTTCACACAAAACATGACTAATTTTCTATCAATTACACACCCCAAGAAGCATTGAATTTGTGAAACTAAACATCTCCATGAATTCAAGGCTTCATGGCATGTGTAATTGATAGAAAATAAGTATTTTTTTGGCTGAACAACTCCTTTAAAGAGGTGGTGCCATGGTTTTGCACTTTTTCTGTTTTTCATGTGTCTATGAGGTTGATAGAACTTCATTAAGCCCCCTGGTGGTGTTTTTATGGTGTTTTATGTCTTCTCTGACTATTTTGAGTCTCTACCTGGAGGCTGAAACCCTAAGGTGAGAACCAGGTATACTTAATGAACTGGAGGCGTGTCCACATAAAAACATAATTTTAACAATTTCTGTACACTTTTTTGAAAAAAATCTTCCGTCTAGTATAACCATAATACCTGATGATTATGTTTTAGGGGGGGGGGATCACTGAACATCACGGCACCCCGTCTTTAAGTATATGTTGATGCCAATACTTTTGTACTTTTTACCCAAGTCAATTTTGATTACCAGGACCTTTTTCCAACACTGGTTGTGAGGACTCGGAAAAGGTCACGCAGGATGCAAAACCATACAATGGGAGAAGAAGCAAAAAAAAAAAGCAATAAACAGCACACAACAACAACGGCAGCAGCAGCAGCGATTGGCCGCAGATGGCGGGGGGCGTGGACGCGCCTCTCGAGCGCGTGCACGGCTCCTCCCTAGCAGTCAGGCTGCAGACCGCATCCCGTCCGCCTCTAGTCTGTGTCTGCTTGTTGTCATGGAGCAGCAAACATGGCGGTCCTGGCCTACAGCCTAGGCAAACGGGAAATAAACCACTATTTCACCATCAAGAATGCCAAGTTGATCTCCCTAGCCGCCGTCGTCCTGCTCCTCGTGTTCCACACGGCGTCGCGGTACTATGGGGGTGAGTGTGGGGGGTCCGTGGGGGTCCGCTTAATGTGACGGTTATGCTGATAATAATAAACACACACAGGTATAGCTAACGTGAACTAGCTAGCGGACGGTGTTGCCATGTCCGGTTGTTATAAGCGACTTTGGGCTTGTTTTTTCTGTTGCTTATTTTGGGCTACTTTCCTAAAATGTTGTTTAAATCAGTGGTTCTCAAACATTTTCATGTCAAGGACCGCCCAAATTAACATGGCTTTGGCCACAGATCTGAAAATATTTTGTGCCAGGGATCCCCATGCAAGATGTGTGTGTATTTAAAATGTTTCAAAGAAGCATTCATTTTCCTAGATTTGTCTTTGAAAATAGCAGATCTACAAGCTAACAACGCGTCGCGAGCTTGTAGACCTGCTATTTTCGAATATCTGATGTATAGGTTCAAAGGGTTCATGCTAGTTTTCGTAGACCCGGTTGCTTGTTTCTCTCTCAAAACCTGGCAACACTGCTAGCTAGCGGATTGTGTTGGGGTTTTTTAATGTTTAATTTGTATACTTTTAGTTACGAGACCCTTTTATCTCGTCCAGTAATGCGTGTTTTTTCGTTGTCGACACTTAATTTCGAGTGTAGATAAATACGTAAATAAATACATAATTTTCACACTCGGGCGACACTTGACTGAAAGAGCGACGAAGTATAATTATCAATTAAGACTTAACGTAATAATAACGTTATACAATAGAGATAGAGAAAGGCGTGTAACATTACATTATTATGTAAGCCCTTGTTGCCTATAAAGGGTTTATAGGCTAGTAGACAAAATGGAAACGCTAGTTTAAGAATGAACGGTTTAAGAACACTTTTGTCCCAACAGCAATTATAGGCTCTTTGATCTGGACTAATAGACTAGTTTTAGTTTGAGTTATTTATGGGTCTATGTGCAATAACAAAGACTGATGATTATTATTCCCAGTGACACCTTTTAATGCGTTTTATGCGTATTCGTTATACATTTGTCTTCTCTCAGTTTTAACCTGTGCCCCCCTCTTTTTGTGTTTTTTAACTAACCTTAATGTATGCCTGTATGAGCTATGTGATATGATATCTGAATCATCCTTCGAGGATCAATAAAGTATCTATGTATCTATCTATCTATCTATCTATCTAATAACAATAGTAATGTAATGTCTTCTTCACTCCACTAACGTTAGAGTAGCACGCTAGCTAACGATAACTTTAGCTCTCCCAGCGTTGCATATGTGTTTACATCCCCCCCCCGTCAGTCAGCAGCACACACACTGTCACTGCCTGCAACACACACTGTATTTATAGTTGGAAAAGTGAATGATTAGCTGTCTACCAAGTTGTGAAACTTCAGAGCCTAACTTGCGTGGGTACATCACACCAGACCTGCTTAATGTCGATGGTACAACGCTTTTGTTTTTTTGAGGCATCCATCCATCACCGCCCTGAGGGTGCTTTTCATATGGACTATTGATGAAAAGACGCAGCACGCGTCTGGCTTGCGATGACACTGTAGAATGGATAGCTAAAGCCTCATTTATACTTACTTGCATCCTGCTGTTGGCTCAGTGAATAGCAGATCTACAAGCTCACAATGGGTCACGAATGTGACGCGTTGTGTATATCTGCTATTAACTGCATGCAACTAAGTATAAACCAGGCTTAAGCCTACCCCCTTCTCTTCAGCCTGCCAATCCATCATCTGATCTGGGGTGGTTTGCATGGATCCATTGATTCATTTGATTACCACCGGGCCTTTTCTTTGTGGTGCAAATGAATGGCAGGAGAAGATATTATGCTTGAGCTGAAATGTTGATGGTTTATGGCTTTATATTGTGTTATATGCTGCTTGAGTTGAGCAATGCTTTGTGCTGTGGAAGAATTCCTGATATTCACTGTTAGGTTAGGTCTTGTGTCTTTATCACATGTACCAGACCCTTAAGAAGCTGTTTGGCCTTATGATTGCTATGTTCTTCTGACAAATTGAGTATTATAAAATTAAGACACCAGCTCAATGATGTCATGTAGCTAGTCTAGGCCTGGTACAGCTTGGCTCTCTGTGACACAAGCTCCCCTCTTGTCTTTGTGTATAACTAGTTACTGATCCCTGCTTTTTACAGAGAACTACTTGTCCTGGATGTACTTATCCCATGAGCTCACGTGACCATCTTATATCCTAGAAATATAAAGTGTCTCTGGCTCAGTTTGCCTCAACATTGTGATTAATCTAGAGTTCCTCACCAGTGCATGAACACAATGCTGAACCAAAAGCCATGGAACTACCAATCTGGGAACCCATTCGGTAAAAAAAGAAAAACGTGTGTAGTAACAGGAACTCGGTTTGTCTCCTCCACTTTCTTAGTCCACTTGCTCCCGGGTGCTTCTGTGCGTATTCCTACTAACAACAACATTACATGTTTAAGGCAGTGGTGCTGAGAGATTGTATCGTGGTCCAGCCAGGAGGAAAGAGCGCAATGAGGCTTTTTATTTGTTTGGCCTGAATGGCATATTCTTTGTTCATTTCCTTCAGGCGGAGACACATGTGAATGGCTGCTGTCCAGTGGCCGCTACTTGGGGGAGAATGTATGGCAGCCTCATGGCTGCATGATGCACAAATACAAAAGCACGTGAGTCACACAGCATTGTTAATATGAATCGTTGGCTTGTTTATGTGTGCGAGACAAAGACGCATAGATGTACAGTATGTGTGTGATTGATACAGGACAGTGAGAGTGCGATTGTTGGGTGTAGGCACTAGGCAGGGGGTTGTTCATTAGCCAAATAGCCTACAGTACAGAGCACATGATATCATCACTGTTGGACAGGCGATATAAGTTTAATTATAGAATATGAATAACTAACCCAGTGCATGAATGTTTGTCATCTGCAGTTGTTGTTAGGATGATGAGCTATTAGATTCTTGGCATACATTCTTTTCCTCTCTACAGTGAAGCCAAGACCTGCCTCGCTGAAAAGAGGGTGGCCTTTCTCGGTGACTCCCGAATCAGGCAGCTATTCTACTCGTTCATCAAAATTATTGACCCGGAGCAAAGAGAGGAAGGAATCAAGGTATGGTAGGGGGGGGGACGGGATTCAAAGCTTTGATATTAGTGTAATAAAAACAACCTCATGTCAAAGAAGGTGTGAAAATATTGTGCTAACTGAAAAGAGACGACAGAAAGTATAGAAGGAAATGCTAGTGTTAATTACACAACATGTCTGCTCTAGGTCGGACCAGTAGACTGGTTCAATCGGATGTAGGAAGTAAAATAAATTCTGTCTGGCTGTCGCTGACTGACTTTCACTTCTGTATTTATTTTTGATGTGTTGGCTTGCAGCATGAAAACATTCCCTTTGAAGATGACAGCTCCTCAGTCAATGTGGTGAGATAATGGTTTTTGTTATTGTCATCTCTTGCTATTAGTGATTTTCTAATATATAAGCTCACTTATATAATACATAAATACATGGTAAATACATTTGTTTCTTAATCCTTATTTGTCATGAGCATTTGGGTTTTGCAAATGTTTTGTACATAAAACGTGTTGTAAAACGTGTTGTAATGAAACCGCTTCTTCCTGATTGCTTAGGATTTCCTGTGGTACCCAGAGGCAAATAACTCAATGAAGGATCGCTTGGTGTCATGGACACAGGTAATTAGTCGAGTTGTGAAGCAATTGCAAAGCTATTATAAAGAGACTGTTTGTGTTTATGTATGTCACTCTTTCTGACTAATGAAGCTGATGTGTATGTTTGTCACTGTTCATAATTGTGTGTGTGTGTGTGTGTGTGTGTGTGTGTGTGTGTGTGTGCTCGTGCGCGCTATTATGTCACTGTCTACAATGACTCAATACACTACACTATCATCATCAGATCACAGCAGATAGCCCATGAAACTTGATATACTGGATCTCTAACTTACGATTTAAGTGTTACAATCAGCTTTTAGGTTGCAAAAACATTCTCCTCCCTAATGAGTGAGGTGAATGTTGTCCATGTGAAAATAAAAGACTGCAATGCAAACAACAATCTAAACGTGGTGAGGGCAGCACAGACAGACACACTGGACTGGTGTTGGGACAGGCAGGCTTATGTAGCCTGGGAACAATGGCTAGGTGCTCTCTCATGGCACCTCAGCTCCACCTAGGAAAGGACCAGCAAGACACACAGTACACACAATACCCAGGACCAAGGCCTCTGGGGCCATCACATAAGATATGGTGCAATTTAATGCCGAAAGGTCAAGACGGTCAATTATTGATTAACACATTGTCATGCATTAGGCACCGTGTCCACTGAGAACGCCTTTTCAGCTGAGGAACGCCATGGATATTATGTCCATTGTGCTCCCATGCAGCGTTTATTCCTGTGCTCATGGACACATCATCAGTGTTGTTCCCTGGAGTCACTGGGTGTTTTGGGTCTTGCAACAGACACCCTCCTCCAGGTGACCCGACCGAGGCTGATCAGACCCCGGCCTGTGTCCAAGTGGCATGCTACTGCCCCCACTGTCTCTTGGGGGCTTAGGATGGCTGGTGAGATGTTGGCAGCAGGTGTTGGCGACACTAGGAGGCTCTAGGCACTGTGGGTTGCCTCCGGGCCTGGCTCCTCCTTCGTCTGACCAGAAGTGACTTCTGTGTGTCGTGTGATGTCGTCGTTGCCGCTGAACAGCAAACTTCTCATTCTACCTTGATGGATTTTTAAACCCTCCTTGTGCAAGCACAAATAGCTTAGTTGAAACAACATGGTTGTGTGGTAACGATTCAATGTCGGATCGTAAATTCCCGGATTGTCAAGACACAGCCAGGAGGATCAAAATAGCAGTGCTCCTTTCCAAAAGTTGGAACTGTTGCCAGCTTGAAGCGCCCAGGGCGCTGCACCAAAAACGCTGGGCGTTGGGGGCGCGGAAGCGTGATGGTCAGCGCTTTACCATAGAAATGCATGGCAGACTGGCGCTGCCAACTCAAAAGGCGTTCTCTGTGGACATGGCGCCTATCTGAACTATTCATCATACAAGAATGAAAATGATTGCCTGAGGCCATTTTACTTCCCTGCATTAAGTTTCCTACATAATATATAATGGTGTAAATTGAGATAATAATTTTGAAATAGTGTATGTAAGCTTGTGTATGCACAGTACACTGTGCTCAATGTGACCACAGTATTTCATAATGCCTACAAATGTACATGGTAACCCAACCTGATATGGATATGCTTTCCTCATTGTGATGTTGCAGGAGCTGTCAGCGAAACCAGATGTAGTTGTCCTCGGAGCTGCAACAGTAAGCTGTTTCAGGAGCACTTCTCTACATGTTCTGTGAAATACGAAAATGACACACTGAAATGGTTGCAAAGCAAAGTTGATTAATCCCATTTCCTTCCCACAGTGGTCCATCAAGTTGCACAGCGGCAGCAGCGAGACCCTGCAGCAGTATAAAGTTAACCTGACGTCCATGTCGGTTCCTCTAGAGAGGCTGGCTGAGGATGGAGAAGTTTACTGGGTTCTACAAGGTGAGCCTTGCTTTGAATAATAATACTGCGCTTAACGGAACCTAATAATGATAATTATTGTGGTTTAAAGAAAATAGTATATATATATATATATGTTACAGGTAAATTGGCATTCCAGGTAAATTGGAAAAGAAGCACTTGTTTTCACCGCCCCCCAGGCAATTCTGTAGAATCAATGCTAGAGGGCAATGCAAGCCAGACATGAGCCCCACAACACACACGCACGCATGCACACGCGCACTAACGAGCACGCACACAAACACGCGCACACACACACACACACCCGCGAACAGCCTTATTCCATGCAGTTGAAGCACAAGGGGGCGAGGGGGCGGTGCTGGCGGACTATGTTAGTGCAGTGAGTGGCAGTTGGGGCAAACGCAGTCCCCACAACATCATTTACGATTCTGTGCCTATCGGTACATAACTGACGGTGCTTAGTCGACTAGCAGACCATCGGCCGGTCGTCGCGGGCACTCGCGCCTGGAGGCGCTCGGGCGCGGCTCCTCGGCCTCAAGGTCTGCTGAGTTGGCGCGCCTCCGTCATGGTCCAAAACTATACTTTATCGGCGAAAAAAAGTAGTCCGCGGTTGTTTGAAAAAGTAATGTCCTAAGCGGGAGTCAAACCCAGACTCCCAGTGGTAGTGGATGGGGAGTCCAATGATTATCGAAGTGCGCCACTGAGGCCGGTGCTTGCTTTTCCTGGTTGCTATGTTGTTGATGTCGTCCTCGCATCAAAGCCCCGCCTCGCAGCCCCGCGCCTAAAAACAAGCGCTCCCCTTCCAATTGACCTGGAATGCCAATTTACCTGTGACATATATATATATATATATTATTCACACATACATACACACACACACCCCCCCCCCCCCCCCCCTCCCTAAAAAGGGTAAAATCAAAGCAACATCTAAGTGACACTCAAAAATCAATATAATCAATGATTGCCCGGGTTTATATGACACATACTCTTGGAAAAGGTACATTGTCTTTATCCAGCTGATGACATAGGAAAGGTACTTGCTAGGCACCGCAGCTGGCTCATTCATGGCTGGGCTTATTCAGTTTTTACCATGACCATCTGCTAACAGCTGAGAACAGGTTTGAGATTGAATACAGACTGATTTGTCGGCCAGTTAACAGTGGTGGGCTAATCTATGACTGTTAACAAATGGATAAATTATCATTGAAGATTTTGTTGTATATAATAGGCAAACCCCCCCACAATGTAAAGCGTCTTTGGGTACTTAGAAAAGTGCTACGTATATAAATCAGAGATATTATTATTCACCACAACAATTTCATATATGGCTGTATGTTATCATTATTAGCTTATTTAGTGAAGCTACTGGCTGACTTATGGACAGAGAGAGAGTTTACATTAGTTGTAACAGTTTAGGAATTTCAGATCTAGGCCACCTAGCTTGAGACTGTAATATGTAGCTGACTCTCCACAGTTTCTTAATTATTTTAGCATAATCTTTTTGTTTATTTTAACATCATTTTTATTGACTCTCCACATTTTGATCATGCAACCGTAACTCTCTGCTGTGTTTTTTCTTTTTATTTAGATGCCTCAAAACTTCATCTAAGACATTTCTTGTAAAACAATAGTTTTGATGTACTCTAAATTCAGGAAAAAAAATGGCAAAAAGGCTTATTTTTTTGCTTCTACAATAATATGAATCAATTTAATTAGCACTAAAGCTCTCAGCCTCTCGCATATGGAATGTAGCTTTACTGTAGGTGCATTACAATAACGTAAACCTTTTGCAATATAAAAAAAAGTATCAAAGATTGGATAATAAGAGAGTGGGAGCACCTGCAAAATAAAGCAGGTTACAGTACATGCTCAACCATATTAACATCAATTAAATTGTCAATAATAGGAGGAAAGCAGCATTGGGGCATGGTTATCAGACACAGTTCCTACTGTCATCTTCTCCTTCAGAACAACTAACCTACAACATTTTATTTCCGCTTTTTCTGTATTAACACTCCCCCATCCCCCTAGACCCAGTTTATGAGGCAGTGCTGAGTGAGAGCCGGAGAATGATAACAAACCAGCAGTTGCAACTATACAATGAGGTGGCAGCAGACGTGCTCAATAGCAGCAAACAGAACGCGAGGGCCCGTGTCAAACTGCTGGCCGCATCCCGCCAGGCTGCCATGGAAACCATCAGCCAGTCAGCCGACGGCTTGCACCTGCCTGAGAGCACCAGGAACGTGGTGAGCCAATGCCACGATTTAATATGAAATGGCCGGGCGCCCAGTTGGCTCCGCTCGTTGATGCTTTGACTGCATAATTACAATGTTACGGGTTTGAATCTGAGTCAAGGACTTGCATGGCATCCTATCTACACTCTCTTGCCTGTTTCTCTTCACTGTCCTCTCTAAATGAAGCAGTGTATTTCTTAAGATAACCTCCTGTAAAATCTTTAAAGTCTGACAATTGTCAATGGCATATTCTGGCAGAATGTTTTTATATATATATTCATATTAATGTGGGAACTGTTGGCCACTAGATTTGAGTGTGTATTAGTTTGCACCTATGGTTGGCCACCATCCATGGCAACAGCTAATAGGGATGGCTCACTGTGAAACAAGCTACCCTTTGATGTGTCAGAACAGAAAGCAATTATCCGAAGAAGTAGTTACGGTTTGATTTATTTCATGTTTATTGGCTTCGTTCAGCACAAATCTGTCTGTACAGGCATGCAAGACTCCAACTGAAATTCCCTGTATGTGCTACTGATTATAACAGTCAGCATGTTGTTCTGTGGTCCTCCTTCCAGGGAGCCATGATCCTCATGAACTCTGTGTGCAACAAGCTGCTACGGCCCATTGATGGCTCTTGCTGCCAGAAAGTGCCGCCGCCCAACCTCCTCCAGAAGCTGTCCGCTTGCATCTTCCTGGGCTCGACACTGGTTTTCCTGGTGCTTCACGTGCTGGGCCACAACCACCACCGCCGGCACGTTCCCACCGATGTGGAGAGCCTGGAGGAGAAGAAGCCCACAATGGCAGCTGCCGCCTTGGGACCCAAGGCACCCTTCCAGGCGCTGTGTCGGATGGGCATCATCATGGCTTACTTCTACCTTTGTGACCGAGCCGATGTGTTCATGAAAGAGCAAAAGTTCTACACCCACGCAACCTTCTTCATCCCACTCGTTTACATCGTTGTCTTGGGGGTGTTCTTTAGCGAGCACACCAAGGAGGTGAGATATGGAGTACTTGCCCATGTGGCTTTTTACACCTCGATGTTGGGGAATAATAGTTTGGTCTTTCATTCTTAGATTCCTGCTTGGACATCATTCATTTCAGTTGAATTTATAACGAATTGAATCCAGTCCCAACGTAATTTACATTAGTATACTTTGATAATTTAAAGTTAAAGTTGTAAGTGATTTCTGACACTAAATAGACTTCATTACAAAATGAACAGATACTTTAAATTAACCAAGTTGAACCTTCTACCACACAGACCAAGTTACTCAACCGAGAGCAGACAGATGAATGGAAGGGTTGGATGCAGCTGGTCATCCTCATCTATCACATATCTGGAGCCAGCGCTGTAAGTACTTGTCCTGGCCTTGTTCATCACAATGTGAAGGATGGATAGATAATGCAAATAAAGGGGGAATTAGGGGAAATTACTTCTCTGCTTTTGACCCAGCACTGCTACTCTGGGTGAGCGCATATGGGAACAGTTAGGGTTAAGTGTCTTGCTCAGGGACACTAGCACTAGCAACACTTAGCCTGGAGGAGCCTAGTATTGGAACCAGGGACCTTCCGATTTCTGAACGGCCGCTCCTAGTCCTGAGCCACTGGCACCCCAAATTTAGCACCTTTTTCTTTTGGTGTTGGATTATGACACCCTTTAAGGGAGCTCAACAAATGCAATAACTGAAAAGGTTTTGCAGACCAGTTTGTCAAATGAAAGAAACAAGATTTGAGGAAAATAGTGTAACTAAAAAGCTTTATTAATAATGGTTTGGTTTAAAGAGCAATAGATGGATTCAACTAAAAACACAACATTTGACCAGTGCTGCTGTAGGGCACGGTGCACTGGCAACCAGGTACAGGAACAATGAGCATAACATAAGTCATACCATAAGTCTGTAATACATACTGAGGGAAAACCCATAGTTGTCTCACACATCAAAAACAAGTCTGTAGTGTAGACGGGTCACAGTCAATCCATTACATCACTGCAAATCATCACATTTATAAGTGGTTACACACCCGACACCCTTTTTGGAACCGCTCTAGTTCTCCTCACACCCTGCAATTGAACTCCCAGTATCACCAGCCTTGGGAAATGGCACATACAAGTGCACAAACAAGTAAACATAAAATAAAAACCTTAAGCCGCCCAAAGAACATACTAGTCTTTCTTTTACTGAACAGTACTACATGGCGGTCTAACGAAAGAATGAACAAAACTCACAAGTTCAAAGGAGAAAAAAAGACAATGTTAGATCAATACAAGCAGGCCTTCAACCAACAAACGGACATTTACAATAGTAAGATCAGTAGCAGACTCAGTGCCATGGCATTATCTCTAGATTGTTAAGTTATAATGGCATGAGCATAGTTACCTGATACTCTGGCCCAACGACTCTGGTTCCTCCAGCTATCGGCTCACAGCCAAATCCAAGTGTGAGGACCCAGGTTTGATTCAAACTCCTGTCTTGTCTCGCATGTCTCTCCTCTTTCTCTGCCTTTGGTTTCCTGTCTCTCTACACTGATCTGGAATAAAGCATAATAGTGTATAGAGTTTATCTCTGCTGTCGGGCAGAAACCAACCTATGTCCAAAATAGTAACCTTTCAGGAAATGAAAAGAAAAAATGTTTTTAGAACAACACAATACATTATCAGATACTTGAATGTGTCCTTATATTATCACCATTTTACCCAAATTCAATATTTGTCAACTATTTGTAAAGGGCACTGATAAAAATAAATAAATGGAGATAGCTGGTTTCTGCCTGACAACGATGATATGTAAATTGTACACACAATATACGTATGTATATCTTCCACTTTCAGTTTATTCCAGTGTACATGCACGTGCGGGTGCTGGTGGCAGCATACCTCTTCCAGACCGGCTACGGGCACTTTTCGTTTTTCTGGCTCAAAGGAGACTTTGGCCTCTACAGAGTTTGTCAGGTGAGTGCAAAGTCGGCTGTGTTTGTACAGGGAATGACAATTGCCTTTTATCCCTCAGGGCATAACTGAGATGTACCATAAGGCTGTTTAATTATTGCCCCTGTAGCGTATCTGGGTGTTGCACACTTTTGTTTATATTGCTCTGTGTGAATTAATTCACAGGTGCTGTTCCGTCTCAATTTCCTTGTCCTGGTGTTGTGTGTGGTAATGGACAGGCCCTACCAGTTCTACTACTTTGTTCCTCTCGTTACCTTCTGGTTTGTCATCATCTACGCCACACTGGCCTTGTGGCCTCAGATCCTCCAGAAGAAAGCCAATAGTAGGTGTTGCCATAACAATGAAGGTTATGGAATAATTGACTCTAGTTTGTGATAAAAGTACATGCATTTGAATAAAACTGTAGGCATCAATTCAAGATTGAATTGCCTTGGATTGCTGTCACCATGTTAAAGGACAACTATGAGGATGTGTAACGTGAATCCTTCTGTTCTATTAGGAGAACATGACAATCTGATAAACACATGCCAACACATTCTGTTTCTCAAGGGCTCGCTCTCTAGGCACTAGAAAATCTCTGCCTGTAAAATAGGTCATTTTTAATGATTTGGTGTTTGTGTGTGTTCAGTTGCACACCTTCCACGCACCCGCAAGCGACACACAGGGTATACATAACCGGTAAATCGCAATTCCTTCCATAGACAGGCCTCTTTGAGGTAGAATAGTCCTATCTGATTGTATTTCATGGTGATAACTCACCAATATTGCACCTCTACAGACAATGAGCGTTTCTTTTGATTGATTGAATACTTTAACAGTTTGCAAAAAAAGGCACGGTGGCACAGATTTATACAAAATAATGCTAAAAGGATAACCCAAATAATCCCTCAGGTCTTTTTTCCAGTAATGTCTTGTGTATCCAATTCATCGAGACATTTAAAGACAAACAATAATATAGCACACACAGATAACGGGTGTAAAACACAGCAAAAGAACACTTGGATTAGAAGAATTCAACACAGACCCAGGTCCCTATCTTCTGTGACCGGCATGAAGTTATTTTAGTGTCTTGCACCGGCACAGAAAGCGTTTTATGAATGGAGGAGCGCTTTGGATATCTATATATCATAACCATAGCGCTCGCACACAGCATTTATTGACATGCACAATGTTCGAATTAATGTTGTGTTACTAGCTCAATTAGCTTTGCTGAAACAACGTAAACATGGACTTCTCATGTCATGTTTGTGTTAACGACTCAACATCAGGTCGTAAATGACTGGGTTGTCAGACACAGCCAGCAGGATCAAATGAGCAGAGCTCCAATACAAAAGTTAAACTACGCATACAGAGTGCATAACCCAAAGTCTGCAAATAGTTTGGGCACTACGCACATTCCCAGGTATAGACTAGTTTTGTAAATAATTCACAATATTGACAGTAAATCTGACCCGACTGTCCGTCCAAAATAGGTAGGATATGGACAGCAATGGCTTTGCATTGATGAAATTGGGTAGAATTAACACATTGTACTCTTTCGATTTTTGGATGAAAAACTTCTCTCTCATAAAAAAAGAACTTGTGTCTCAAATGCCTTAAACAATACACTGTTTCTCTCTATTCTAAGAAGAGACTTTGGTACAAGCATTTCTGCACCTGTAACATTTGATTACAGTCACATTTTTATCAGTATTTACCCCACACATCTTTATTTATTAACTTTTATAGCAATATTATAGCTATTATTGTATACTCTATATGGTTGTTTGTTGCATGTTCCAGTTTCTTAAATGAACCATTGATTATGTTCTGGCCCACCATCCAATAGCTTAGAAAATAATTGGCCTGTGGCCAAACTTACTTGCCAACCCCTGGTTTACAATTTCCACTTATGGGGAGCAATACAATTCCTGCCAGTTCTAAACACATACTGTAGGTACAACCTAATCCCAAACAACCACAAACTGTCTCTCCTCAGCCTACCCGAGGACAAGGAGTCACACATACCGTTAGCATGTAGCCTATTCAGCACATCTAGCTAACCCCAAATTAGCCACCTTGAATGCTTTAATCACTCACTATACAGTGTATATATAAACACCACTTGTTGCCATCTTAACATGTGCCTGTTCACGATTTTCAGTAAAGCAAAAGCAAATAAAACAACATGATTTGTTCACATCCATCTATTATCAAATTTCGACCGTTTTTGTTCATTCTAGACTGGCACAGTCTAGACTGGCACAGACTGGCACAGTCTAGAATGAACGGCACAGTTTGAACAATAGAAACTGTCCTGCTATATTGCTAGGAAAAAATAAGAGGATTATTAACTTATAACTCTTTCAGCCATAGAATTACTTGGGTAAAATGACTGCCACTATGGTAACCTTCTGGAATTGGGATTCTAAATTACATTTAGCCTCTATGGTTTTAGCTATGCTTACAACTTGCTCCACTCCAAGTCTTATTGTAGTTGTTTTCTTATCCATAATTCATCTGATTTTAAACTGGTTGCACTTAGACGTTTCCTATTAATGACATTCGTCATGAATAAAATGCATTATTAAAACCTATTATCAGAAGCAGTAATGTATTGTAAACGTAAACTTGATCTGTGTTATAATTGTGTTTGCTGATATCCTCTTAATGGCTGCTCTCTGTGTTGTGAACAGGTAGCGGCATGTGGCACTTTGGAGTATTAGCCAAGTTACTAGGCCTGCTTCTGTTCATCTGCTTTTTTGCCTACTCCCAGGTGAGCTAAGCTGTTAAGATTATGTGTTCTCCCAGGCACTTGATAGGGCTGCTTGATAATGATAAAAGTGATATCGCATTTTTATTTTCCCTGAAACTATATTTGTGTGCACAGCCTTTCACATCATTTACTATAATAGGGGTGTATATTGGAGCTGCTTGATTTTTGGTACAATAGGAACAGGGAGGGAATTTAACAGTTATTTCATGTGGGAGCTGTACAGCACAATATATAAATTTATATTGAATATTGTAGATACACTGATCAAGCCATTTTAACTCATGTTTGACTTGTGTGTCTCCAGGGTTTCTTCGAGAGCATCTTCTCCGCATGGCCTATCTCCAAGCTCTTTGAGCTGAACGGAAGCATCCATGAGTGGTGGTTCAGATGGAAGCTGGACCGATTTGTAAGTGAAAATGTGACACTTACGCAGTGATGCAGTCAAATTTGTATGGAATGAAAAATGTATCAAGTGTAGTACAAAATTAAAACTACAGTCCTAGAATAATTGCAGAATGGTTCCACTTATGTTTTTTTTTTTTTTTTTTTCATTTTGCTGTGTGACTAGAATCCAGGCATGTAGTATTGGCAGGCCCTCAAGCGTATAAACTCATTATGATTGGAAATGATGGTGTGATCCTGCTGTGTTGCAGGCGGTAATCCATGGCATGCTATTTGCCTTCATCTACCTGGTGCTTCAGAAATGCCAGGTGTTGTCGGAGGGCAAAGGAGAGAATCTGTTCTCCGCTAAGATTTCTAACCTGCTCCTCTTCCTGTCTGTTGTGTCCTTCATGGTAAGAGGCTTCATAAATATCCATGTTTGCATTCAAATCTGTGTGGTTCTGGAAAATCTTTTTTGTAAGATTATTCTAAGGTGAGCCTTATTTATTGGACAGTTAAGTGGAGAGAGTAGACATAGGAGGAGACATGTGATCGGCCTTGAGCTGGATTCCAACTCGGGACTTTGTGAAATCCATGGATTGCACACTAACTAACCCTTAAGCCACCAGGGGTTTAGACTTTTGTTATACTTTTTGTATTGTATTCTCTTTGGTTTAGCAATGTCTTATTAGTTAAAGGCATACTAGGTAACGTTTTCAACAAAACTAAAGTTAAATTGTATATCTTTTGTGAGTGGCAAAAGTTTCACAACACCCACTCCATGAATTTCACCCCCGGAAGCCTTTTATTTATATATTTACTATTGAACGGTGAAGGGGGGGACTTTCCCGGGGAAATGACGTCATCTGGCCGGAAAACGGAGGCGGAAATGCACTGGTTTCCTGTTTGGCCAGGAACTAACGCAACGGTTTCCTGTTTGGCCAGGAACTACGCGCTAATAACAAAAAGGAACCTCACGCTGATTTTAAGAGAATGTAGGATTGGAAGATCGAAAAAGAACAGAAAAAGAAAGCACAGCTCATGGTAACTAATGCTCCACTGGCTAAGAGAAACGATCCGTAGATAGTATAAAACAATTAAAAGATCGCTTTTTGAAACGCTTCCGGCTTCCGGTGAAAACGAATGGAATTCTGGGTAATCGAGGACAACGGAAATTGTATGCAGTGACGGTAGTGACCAGCAGAGGTTGCTAAAAATCGTTATTTGTGATTCTGCATTGTACAACTTTAAGTTCATAACAGGCAAAAGAAAGTCCATGTTTCTGTTTCACTGGCCTGGTATTTATTAATTTGCCATGATGACTAATAAATTAATACATTTACCTACGTTGCAATCATATGCTCGTATAATAGCCAATGGCCATTCATAATAATCATTAAAACAGGCATTGCATATTGCCTTACAACAAATTATAAAACAAAGCAAACGATTTATTTTAATAAATGGCCAGTTCTTGAAAAGCTTGAAGGTTTGTTTTGAGAAGTTGTTCAAAATATGGTACTGATTTGACAAGCCAGAAGATGCCTATTTTTTTTTGCTCAGGAGATAGTACAATGAGTGTTGCGTTGTTAAAAACGCTTGCAAGGTGACTTGTTGCCTAACCTCTCCTTGCCCCATCTTTGTAGACTTACTCTGTATGGGCCAGCAGCTGTAAAAACAAAACGGAGTGCAACGAGATGCATCCCTACATCTCTGTGGTCCAGGTACATTCTTAATTTGTTTAGGTCTGTGTTTCTCTGTCTAAACAGTGTCCTCTCTTTCTATAGTTTTCTCTCACCCCTATTATATTCTGTAGTTCTCTAGTAGTCTGTAGTATACCTGTATATGTTCCATCTGTCAGTCTTCCCTTTTCTGTCTGTCTCTTTCAATCTACTATTATTACCACCAGTTTTATTGTAAACATTTACAGTTTTTACTGTGTGTGTGTGTGTGTGTGTGTGTGTGTGTGTGTGTGTGTGTGTGTGTGTGTGTGTGTGTGTGTGTGTGTGTGTGTGTGTGTGTGTGTGTGTGTGTGTGTGTGTGTGTCAGCTTTTGGCTTCTCAGTGCAATTGTGGCATCATCTCATACTATACCTATACTTTCAATGTTTATAATTCCCTGGTATTTATCTTAAGCTGTCATTATCCTAATTATAAGTTTGGTTGTATTCACCTGTAATAACAAGGGAGTTGCCCTCTTCCATGGCAGAAGATAATTATTATCAAGATTAAAGTTACCATGGGGGAAACGGTTGTTTGAAGTAGTGCAATAACCCAGGAGCTTTTGGCAGCAGGGCAGGGTTCGTTTCCCCTCTGATTGCTCATAATTGGACACACCAATCAAGTGCTGGTCCTGTACTCATCATCTGATCCTAAACTGACTTAGTTCTCAGACCACTGTGTTACTGCTATAGCTGTAATATTGCAATATATGTTGTGATGTTGCTGGTAAATGTAGAATACAACTTGTTCTTTGGTTCATTGTTTCCTCCTGTGAAAATATTCAGAAAATGTAGGATAAAGTCAAAGAATTCTTCTGAAATGCAGCTTGTTTTGTAAAGCCTGATAATCTGCAAAAGTACAAATACTGTCTACGAACCTATCTAAAGCATTTGTCCTATCCTATATTAAAATTGCCTAGTTATAAAAAATTGCAATCTCTTGCAAGACTGATGTTGCATCCATCAGTACTACAATTTCATTACATTTTGTCTATGTTGTGTGCTTGCTTGAATTAAGATTTTTTTACTCTACAGACCTCCATGAAAATTCCAATGTATGTCTCACTGCATGTTCTGACTGTGGAAATAATTTTTGCTTTCTCTCCTGCACAGATCTTGGCCTTCATTCTAATCAGGAACATTCCCGGCTATGCTCGCTCTTTATATAGCTCATTCTTTGCATGGTTCGGAAAGATCTCCTTGGAGGTAAGATGGTGCTGGTGGCGCAGGAATCATCATCCTCTCATGATAACTTTCCCTTTCCCTAGTCCCTTTGTCAGCTATTTTGTATGACGGGATGATGCACAATGTGCGTATTACATTGCATGCTTCAGTATACACACACACACACACTCATTAAATCACTGCTACTTAATCCCAGCACACCCTGAATTTCCTGTCTATTCATTCTCCAGTCCCTTGTATACCACAAATCTCCTGCTGGGCAATACTCTAAAATGTCACTATACAGTGTTTGCTGTCTGAACATCATTTGCTAGCCCTTCATATTGTCTCTAAACATATAATTCAACGATGTTACTTCCATGTTACGTGTTCACTTACTGAATGAGTGGAGTTCAAAGTAAGGTAATGGCAAGGTAAATTATTCTGTTGATTTTAGTATTATTAAGATGCATTGATACTACTATTTTTTAGTAATCCAAAGGTGACAATTTGAGCTCAAATCAATTGAAAGCCAGAAACAATTCACCAATGTTATAAATATATGGAACTCACTATAAGTGGCCATTAGGTGCTTAAGGTAAAGTAAAATAAATAGCATTACAAGAGCAACACAAAATGTTTCTGCCTACACCTTCAAGAATGTAATCACTTTACTTAAGCACCCAATGACCACTAATAGTGACTTATAATCACACAATAATGCAGTATAACAGTAATTATAATATAACATTATTATGGCAATTATCCAGCAATTATTAAACATTATAATACGTGACCTTATAAGTCATCATAGAATGCTTTATGTGTTTATCCATAGCCTGACAATCTGGCTGAAGCTATAGTCCCCTCAGTGAGTGGGCAGAGTCTAGGGTCTGGAGCCAGGCTATTATGTGTTATGTAATTCATTATGTGATGCATAGCAAGTATTGTCAACCACTACTGCAGGACTCCACACATGAACTCATTCAGTCACTCATCTGTCCCCCGTCCCCCTCTCTTTCTCTGTCCATCGCTCTCTCTCCCTCCCCCCCACCAGCTGTTTATTTGCCAGTACCACATTTGGCTGGCGGCGGACACCAAAGGCATCCTGGTCCTCATCCCGGGGCACCCCTCGCTCAACATCCTCATCAGCACCTTCATCTTTGTCTGTGTGGCCCACGAGATCTCCCTCATCACCAATGACCTGGCCCAGGTAGTCATCCCCAAAGACAACACGGCCCTGTTGAAACGACTGGTGGGAATGGGCATCTGCAGCCTGGTCGTCCTGCTGCTGACCAGAGGTAACCAGCCTACGCCTGATGCCTGAAGGCAGGGCTCCCCGTCCTGGGGTAGAGCAAGCTGGCCGGACGGAACGTTAAAGACGTATAGGTCCAAGCTGGGAGCAGGCCTGGTTTTGTAAGGGCTGTTGGAGGCCACAGGACACTGTCCCAGTTATGTTTGGTGACAACATGGAGGCCCCCAAGGGAGGACACGAAAACGCCACCTTCGGCCATGTTGGAGCCGAGCATCGACTCTGCAATTGGTTGCTGGGGGTAGAACAAGTCGTACACTGAAGAAGAGGAGCCCGCTCCAGGTGTGGGCTCGTTCCTTTAGGTCAGGAGAATAGTGTAAAACGGGGGGGGGGGGGGCTCTAGAGGATTACAGTAGATAGACTTTAGGAAGGGGTAGGGAGTGTGGATTTTAAAAACAAAAGAAAAACAAAACGGAGGTCCTCATTTCAAGTCGAATGACCTCACGCTTGCCGTGTGATTTTTTTTTTGTTGCAGCACTGCTTCTGCTTCGCCAGCCCAAATATTGAGTTCCTTTCAAACGCGTACTTCCTGTCATTATGTCACACACATCAGTCTGCTCAAAGGCCATTCTGGGAGGAATCTCTCTTACACCCTCCGTCCGCATGAGGGTAGCAGTTAAAGGTGTATTCCACTCATTCAGATTATTACTTTCTATTTTATTTTGTTGACCCTCAATTTTACACTCCATCACAGTTTACGCACACAGGTGCTCGATCGACAGTTTACGTAATTCAAATGTGTAGTCATATTGCTGAATTGTTCAGTCACGCCACATACAGATGTACAAATGCCACTTGATTTGCTCTTTACAGTATTTTTTTTATAGTGTTAAAATATCTAATTTAGAAAAATATGGACCATCAGGTGTGGGTGATCAAATACATGGAGTGCAATTGATAAAATTCTTGGAATATCCCGTAACTGATTTTTCTTTTCTTTTTTTTTTTTCCTTCCTATTGTTCCTAGTGATTTTTAGAACAAACATTTTGCCTTGTGCTAAAAGGTGCTGTGATCACCTATTGTAGCTCAGAAATTATGTGATATGTACAGTATTTAATGATTTAAATTAAGCTTATATATTTTATACAGAATTTCTTTCTTTTTTTTTCTTTACTATTTTTCATACAGTACGCCAACAACTGCTGTTTGTGAAGGACATTAGGTAGGAATTTCTGTATCCTTCCCCATCACATTTTACATGACCTTTCTGGTAGACATCAAAGACGCTTTTCAGAGGCAGTTTTTGCCTTCTGATGTCAGGCTATCCTACTTGGGATACATTAAGTTTGTGTGTGTGTGTGTGTGTGTGTGTGAGAGAGAGAGAGAAGTGTAGAGAGCTAGTAATGTTTTATTTTGTATATTCTAGCAGTGTTCTTGTCCTCTTCTTTACGACTGGCCTCATGGAACTGGCAGAAAATGCACTGGTTTGTACATATTGTACAGTAGGACATCATAGCTAACTAATACATCATGCTTCAGTCGGTAGCCAAACCACTTTGTTGATGAGTGAATGAATGTTATGGTATTGGTAAGTGGATGTGCAATTTCTCAACCTGACTGAAAGACTTTGATCATGAAACTTTTCTCAGTGGCTTACATTTCCTTATAGTCATAATGCACTTGGAAACATCATCAATAATGTAACGTGGTAATTATGTCAACTCAGTGAGTACTGGACACGAGTACTCTGTGACTACTCATTTCTCATGAGAAATGTAAACTGGGCTATTTGATTTTTGGCTTCTTGACAAGACATTGATTTGAGGTGAGAGCTATACTGTAGCTCACAGAAAGATGTCAGTATTTCTTAAGTTTGTCAAGTTAGCAAAAGTCGAATCAGTCACCACTTGTATTTTTTACACAAAATTACATAAATGTAAAATACAATAGCGAAAATACTAATGGACTAACATTGCTGCAGTTTAAGTACTGTCTCAGCACATTTAGTGTGAACCCAATGCTTTAGCTAGATGTCAAGAAAACTCTGCAGATGTAACAATATTCATACAAACAAAACTGTACAATAAGTTTAAGGGGTTTATCACATGAGTTGTCTATTTCCTGTGCCATGGGAAAGTTAACAGATTTAGGGTGAGGTTTCTTTCTACATGTTTATGTAGCTATTATGGGTCCACAAGCCAGCTTTTTACACAATCAGTTTTCCTACAGAGTGGAACAATTTGTCTAAAGAATTTTATGCTGGTAGTACTTGTTTCCCCCCAATGATGCACAATAGGGGACTTGAGGCTCCTAAGTTGAATAAAAGCCAATTTGAAATGTAACTTCAATCATCCAGCTTCACCTCATTGTACTGATGAAATTGGCAATTCTAAGCTGCCATTTCCTTCTGATGTGAAAAGTTTACAGTTTTTCCTTGTCAATGATCAGAATTCTATACATTTGGTAATTATTTCAGGCCTTGTATTTTATTTTAGGTCACAATGTAAAAGAAGCAACTATTATAACCCATTGCAGGGCCTCTTTGAAAGAAGTTTATGTATTTTTTATTATTTTGTGTTGTCTTAAAAATGTGAAATGTATTCATTTTATTTATAAATGCCTTTATTCCGTTTTACATTGTTAATAATACATACCTTCATAAAATCTCATGTTTTGACTTGTATTTGTGGACAAACAATATGGTTCAGGTGAGTTGATGAGACATAATTTGTTTCTTTGAATTCAATAGGACATGTACTTATAATCTCTTTATTTCACTGTTATCATATGACATGGGTACACCAAACGATCACACATAGACAGCTAAATCAGTTCCATGTCAAACTGTCCCTCAAACAGGACCATTGTGCAAGACCAGCCAAGTAAAAATACAAACATTAATCTTACATCTTCATCTTTAAAATTACACAATATTACAAAATATGCTACCGGATGTACTTGAATAAACAGAGTTCTCTGTTTCTCATTCTTAAACACAGGCCTGCATTTGTTTTAAATATCTCAATAGAAATACCAAGTGCATATGGACAATTTGGAGGCATGCAGATTGGCACAAATGTAATGGATAAAAAGTGATACAAAATGGGCACTCAAAAATCAGCTCCAACGCTGGCGATTCTGGTCACAAGTTAAGTGCTTCAGCCACCTTTCTTTCCTCAGGAATACCATTTACCTAAAATAAATGGATTAAAATCAGAATAAGAAAATGTTGGCACTGTACCAAGATTCTGGATGAACACAGGTGCGTTAAAATCCAGGAAGTGCAGGAAAATGAGCAAATGAGCTGAAGTGGAGAGCCTCTTGTAAATACTATATATTCAATATTTGCAAGAGGCTCTCCATAAAAAAAAACGAATTGCATCAAATAATTAATAAAAATTAAATGAGGTGAAATTCCCACTCCTGTTGTCCAACCATGGATGATATATCATTATATTGTTACATCCTCTTTTGTAATAATCCACAATAATAAAACGGAACAAGAAGCAGGCTAAAATACCAACCTCCAATCTTCGAAATGTTGACATGACATAATTATCTCCTTTTGTTAGCAGTGAATGGACAGAAACAATCAGATTAATACTGGAAGTCTCATGCAGTTCTACATCATGGAAACTAGAGGGCGCTTTAACACTACACAGTGGCTTCAATAGACAAGTTGCCAGAAAAGTCTCATGCTTTTTCTCTGATAAATTAGTCAATTACTCAAACATGGTTAGTGATTCATGCATGCATTTATTTATTATTGTGACTACTTCAACCAAAAACGGTTTCTCAGCTGTAGATAGTTCAGAATGCAGGAGCTTGAATTTGTTCTTAAAGACTACGATTTCGTCAAGATTTTTGCTTTTAGTTAAACAAGACAGTATAGAAGAGAGACATGAAGTTGAGTGAGGAAAGCGAGGGGAAAATACATATAACACAGTATCGAACGTTGCGGTTATGTGCTTGATGCACTATCCATTCTGTTACTAAGACATTGCCAACGAATGACTTCCAGTCAACCCAAACCTTTGTCATGGAACTCTTATCCCATTATATACAAAAGCTGGCAATGCTCTTTTAACTCCCCCCCAAGTCCAGATTGAAGTGAAAAGGTGGATACGCTTTTGCCATCAAGGCTCATTAACTAATAAATGTAACTGATGAATTACTACCTAGAACATCATTTTGTTTTAATTTCAACTTGCCATTGTGCTCTATTGGTTGATTTTGTATATGGGATATAGACACCCTAATGTACTTTAATCAATTTCTTGTATTTTTTTATTGCATTTCCCATTGCTTTCATTCTGTGGACACAATGAGCATTATTGTCTATTTACACAATGAGGCTAACTGAAATATAGTATACTTACATCCAGTACTTACAATATTACATAGTATTAAATGCATAATATTACTATTTACAATATATATTCGTGCAGAGTAAAGCAGATTAATAGTGTCAATTGTACATAGGCTTTAGCCAACACTAACCTGATGGCTGTTGCTGTGGTATAGTAATCTGGTTTTGCAGGTTCCTGGAATTAGAAAAGATGAAATTGCAGCAGTGGCTTATGGCACGCATAAGGGGTCTGATATCATGTGAAAGTATATTACACTTAGCATTAGCAAAATCAACAACTTTTTTCTGAGCTTCAAGCCCATTACTAAACATCATGGGACTGCCTGGATCCCCCTAAGCCCCTGTTCTTATTTGTAAATACTTTTACTTATCTTCCTACAGCTTTAGTTTTAAACATACGTGGCATAGCTGGGACGGTAAAAATATGCCTTAACAATGTTCCGACTTAAAGTACAGTTCCCTGTAATGACGCCCATTAGCTTTCTATGACTTTCTATGTTCCCCATCACCCTAAATCAACACACGTGTTGATTATGGGATGGTTGGATGTGTGTGTGTGTGTGTGTGTGTGTGTGTGTGTGTGTGTGTGTGTGTGTGTGTGTGTGTGTGTGTGTGTGTGTGTGTGTGTGTGTGTGTGTGTGTGTGTGTGTGTGTGTGTGCGCGCGCGCGCATGGTTAGACCCTCAACTCACGTCTGTGTCTGCATGAGAGGCATGCTGGTGGTCTCGTAGTTGTCTGGGTGGATGGGGGGCACCACCTCGCCGCTGACGGGGTTGAAGACCGGCAGAGTGGAGAGGGGCCAGGAGATCTCACGATTCTTGGACATGTTCCGCAGCTCCTTGGTGGACTTTTGGATGGAGCTGTGGTGAACGAGCTGAATGCTGTAGGACGAAGAGCAAAGTGGAGATACGTGTGAGAGATGTCATTGCAGTTCTCTGTGTAATTTTGACAAACCTAGTTGGTTCCTTTTGAAACACACTGGAGTAAGTATTTTGGTTTTATTGAAACACCTGGAGTATTTCAACATAATACTCATTCATAAAACACATATAACTCATCCGTAAAGTATATTAGTTATACACCAACAGCCTATACTTGTAGCACTGATCTCTTTGTGTATCTGCTTTATAGTGTACAGTATGTATTGTATGTACTGTATATCAGCAATTGACCAGTGTCAAATAACATACCTTCCCTAATCTTATCCATTTTTGAGCAGCTCATTGGATGGATGAATGCCAGCACATGTGTGAGTGAGTGTATGAATGAATGAATATGAGAATGTCATCGATGACAACGAAGATCATGGCAAAACAGCAAATCAAAGAGAAGGAGCTAAAACAAACCTGAAACTAAGGAGTTGCAAGAATAAACCAGAGAAAGAGAGAAAAGCAAAACACAGGAGAGGTAAAACACTTACTCTGGTGTTTGCATGTTTCTTTTTTCCCTAGGAACAAAACAAAATGGATGAATTAAATTCTAATATTAATAGTCTGAGAGACATCCACACAGAAGTGAATGGAGTGTTGGCTTAGAGATGTGTGGGTGTGGAAGTGAAGAGATGGATGGGGGGCACATCTCTCCCAGCCTGTATATGAAGGAGAATAATGGTGGCCTTGGGCAATGAATGAATGACCATCAATGTCACGGCTATGTTTAGAAACATCATGAGGTGCATGAAAATACAAAACAAAAGGTGTATGGATAGTGTATGAATCATAATATTGGATGGTAATGACAAGCTGCAATTCCAATTCCAGAATATAAACACTTGTGTCACAAGCTTACAGTTAAAGCATGATTTATGCTTTGGTGAAGAATATTTTTAACCAATAAAAGTGCCCTTGCGAGTGGCGTCAACACTCAACAGTAGCCCTGCACTAGTTAGTAGCACTTGTTAAATGTTCTCTACTTATTCCTTTCCAATACTAGCTCCCCTACCCAATCAGAAAAAAAACTGAATTTGATGTGTCCTGTGTTATATGCTAGGTTTCCTCCATTGTCTGTACTGTTTTAAGTGTTTTGTAAACGTGCACGTACAAAAACAGACGGAGCAAACTTACACCCCTTCCCGACGGCAGCACATGGAGTATCCGAGGATGAAGAAGAGAACTAGAGCCACTGCAGAGGGAACCGCCAGCGTGACCAGGAAGTCGGAAAAGTAGTCCCTGCCTTTCAGAGATTCGGAGGGAGGGTTGTACTCCCCAAAATCCGGCAGGACCCCAGTGCCCGGGTCTGGGCGGTTACTATGTATCGTGACTACCTTGGTGATATCGACCTGAAGAAAGGAAAGCATAAAACCTTATTAAACCTATATTAGTCAGTATCCAACTGTGTGGAGCACATGCAGCTCAGTATACTATAATGTAGGAAAAAACGATCTTGCTTAACATAATGCTTAACAACTCGTTGTGTCAATAATGTGGTTACCAAAGGCAAAAAAAAAAGGTTACAAAATATAATTTGACACAATGAATTTCACAAACAGCATTAAGAGAGTGCTTTTTTCCCAATCCAGACAATTTGTGACATCCTCACCAGGGAGATCTTGCACCAGTCGATCTGGAACTGTGCTTTGAACTTCTTATCACAGCTGATGACGGGCTCCATCTCCTGGCTGCAGCGGAGCTGATTGTGGGGGCTCTCCACCTCGCGCAGGCACGATGAGAAGGGAACATCAGCCCCCACCATCACATACACCCTGGAGACAGGAAGACCAGGGTATGGCTTTAAAGAGACACCACACACGTATGTTTGTATAGTATGTGGTCACATTAAAACTCTTCCCGTGCAAGAGTGGAACACAATCCAAAAAAACGAGAAACTTACATCATATTACATCATATAGGTTCATACAAGGCCAACTATGCATAATTTTAGCTAGAGTCCCTATTTGAGCATGAAGGAATTCAACTTATTTTTTATCTATCTGCTGTACTGCGCTGAGGCTCATAAAAGCTGAAGCACCCTCCCCCATCCGAGCCATCCTATAGTCACTTTCATAACGTCAGCATGACGTGGGAAACAAACTGGAAGTGTCAATTATGAGTGTACTCTCTAAACGTACAGTTTGCACCCTAAGCTCCAATTAAAGTCAACCTCAGCACAACACGACCAAATTGGCAAGAGAGACGGTGAGAGAGAACTACCTAGGACTTCTATCATGGAGACAGGTGATGAACATGATCCTCCTTGTGCAGAAAAGAATGTACACTAGCTGCGGATGAACAGTTGCGTTTGTGTTTAACTTTAGGCCCATTTCTTTACCGCTCTGCACTGGTTTGTGTCCAACGAGGTCAGGCACATACAATATGTGATCATGCATTTCAAATATGCATTCAGGGCACCATAGTTCTCAGAGACCAAAACATCTATCTACAAAATGGTAGAATTACTGCCTTTAGACTAAATCATGTTTGCAGAATGTATATAGAGCTAAGAACATGCACAGTATGAAAATAATAAACAGTCTCAAACGTGTGCACTGTGTCACTCAAATAGTGATTAGTGATAATTTAAGCCATAGATCCATGAAGCCATACATTAGTACAAAACTCCCTAGCCGCAGTGCTGCGTGCTTCAGGCCTTAACGAGCCCATTTGAGTATTTGCGATTGGTTGGTTGACGATTTTTGCACACGCATTAACATTAACATCCTCACCCTTCCTTGAGGTTGTTGATGGGTAAGGGGACGCGACCGCCGCGATCCAGTGCCGACGTGATGTTGATGGCATTGAGGCGTTCTGGCTGCCACACGTTCTTCACGGCCCCCAGGAAGTCTCCCAGCACCTCGCTGGCCAGCATCTCCTCCACGTTCATATTCCTGATGTAGAACTCTGCTTGGTAGGGCAGCGGGAACTCTGAGTGGAGGTATGACGAGGAGATACCAGGGCAGGGAGGGAGATGGTGAGGGGAGGGATATCACAGGGGGAGGAGGGTAATGAGAAAGAGTCGGATGAGGTGGGCAGGAAGTAAAAGAAGAGAGGGCAGAGGTTAAGACTGAACATCAGTAGAGTAGAGAGAAAATCGAGAGCTGTGCACATTCTGCAGAAGAGAGAGTGAAGGCAGTTAGGAGGAGAGGAGATGTCAGAGAATCAGATCTATGAACCAATAAACTCTGGAAAGCGAGCATAGTGCTGCACTGTTGAACATTATTACCAAAGGTGCCATTATTGCGTAGCTAACACCGATACGTAATCACGGCTCTATTATAGCACAGCCTCTCCAACGCCTACATGACGCCGACGTGTCTGCCCGCCACTGTTACCACTTGGCCTCCTTTCTCAGGGGCCAGATGGCTGATGACATCACGGCACAGGGAGAGTGATGTCACAGCGACGCGGGGAACATCTGCTGAGCTCTCACCCGACTCGCAATCCATATTGTGCTACATGTACCGTGACTGGTCAACGAGACAGTGCACAGTCATACAGATGGAAACAGATGTTGTTGTAAATGAAGCACTGGAGGCTGACTGTAGACACATCATTATGGACAGTAGGTGATCATTTACTATACATTGAGATCATTGGGATTATCCATAAATGATGGCTGAAGTACTGTACAAGCTTGTACCGCGTTGCATCGCGAAACATTGTGAGCTTATAGATCTGCTACATTGCCATTTAAAAAAAGAAATGTAATACAACTTATTATTTTTATAATTAATTAAATCGATTCGTTCAATTAACTGTTGCGCCCCGACTCATCACTCACAAACAGATGCTATAGAATACACAATACATGTCAAACATTTTATTTATTGTGATAGCAATAGTACAGCTAGTGTAACACTCTAATTCAACACTTCCTTTTACCAGTTTTGTAAGCATCCTTCGCTTCCTAAGAAGGAAGACACATTATCTGGTGCATCATTGGATGCATCCTGTAGATTTAATCACATGTTTAATCGCTGCATGTTCTGATCTCCATTTGACCTAAGCTCTTACCTTCAGTAGACATGATGTTTATGATCAAGTTGTTCTGCGCCGTCTCAAATGTGCGTCTGTTATAAGCGGTAATCTGCAACACACGGGTGAAAGTTTAAGCCTAGATCAGTGCAGCTTATACGGCAGCAACTCTCTGGACAAGGCTGAGATAGATACGGCACATAGGCTCCAAACCTAACTGGGACCCCGTATAGAGGCGCATGCTGGGAGAGGTTAAGCTTTTTGGGGAAATATTTTGCTACAGTAGCTTAAGGGGAGGGAAGAAGCTGGGAAAATACATAATGGCATTTAACCACTTAAGCCCTATATACTTAGTTGACCAAAGTCCCTGAAGGGTCTACACTAGGCGCCCTCCTTTTTCCCTCTACACCAAATATCTTCTGAAAATAGCTAATATACAAGCTCACATTGCAACGTGTTGCAAGCTTGCAGATCTGCAATTATTGCTGAAAGTTCACCCCAGAATAGGACCGCAAGAGATCATACGGTTAACCACTTAAACTCTATATACTTCATAGACAGAATGTCCGCCTATTATGACACGCCTAGAATAGGGACGCTAGGGTTCATGTGGTTAAGGCTAGATACTGAGATTTTTATACTGCAATATGCCGTACTGCAAGGAGATCAAACAGCCGAGATCAGTTACTTCCGAAGTTGATAATGTTGTTAAATCAATGTCAAATGCAATTTCTAATTCTTATCCTTAGTTGTATCTGCCATAGACCATAACAAAAGCAATAGTGGCTTCCGTTTGGCTCACTGACAATAACAGCCCCATCGTCATCTCTTTTAGAGTTTTTCACTGCCTCAGTGAGACTCACACACCTTTATGATGGTGGGCTTGCCAGTGTGCTCGGCTGTGGGGGAGCCATAGAGCACTCCATCACCGTGAGGATCCCTCTGAATGTAGCGTAGCCAGCCTGGCCTGTCCGGGTAGCCCATCAGATTGGTGTTGAATGTGATGGGGTCATTACTGGAATCACCTACAGTACAGAGAGGACAGTTTTATAATGGGTGCCCCAAGGATCTGTTGTGTGTGTGTGTGTGTGTGTGTGTGTGTGTGTGTGTGTGTGTGTGTGTGTGTGTGTGTGTGTGTGTGTGTGTGTGTGTGTGTGTGTGTGTGTGTGTGTGTGTGTGTGTGTGTGTGTGTGTGTGTGTGTGTGTGTGTGTGTGTGTGTGTGTGTGTGTGCGTGCGTGCGTGCGTGCGTGCGTGCGTGCGTGCGTGCGTGCGTGCGTGCGTGCGTGCGTGCGTGCGTGCGTGCGTGCGTGCGTGCGTGCGTGCGTGCGTGCGTGCGTGCGTGCGTGCGTGCGTGCGTGCGTGCGTGCGTGCGTGCGACCGTGCGTGCGTGCGTGTGTGTGTGTATATATAAATATATATATATATACATACATACACATACATTGTTATACTTGCCTACCTGACTTTGGGTAGGCAGGGAACTCTCCTTTGAAGTATTCCCTCTCCAGCACATGGACGAATAGCACGCCAGCAGAAGGGTAGACGTTCCGGTCCGCATGCGACCTCGACAAGATGGTGACCACTAGAGCAGACAGAGAGGACACACAGGTAATTACTTTTTGACCACTTGAGTTATTCTTCAATATTAATGACCTGCCAGCAAAACTGATTGGTAAGGGTTATAGAGGGGAAACCAAACACACCTAACCCTCAGGTTAATGTGACCAGCAAACCTGGTACAAAGAAACACTTCTCAGGACTATCTCATGACACTTCTCATGACTATATACAGTATTTGTTGACTCATCTAGCCTGCCTCTCACTCAACAGCTATCTTGTTCCACAGCTAAGAAAAAAAAGCAAACAGCCAAGTGTAAAGGCAAAGCCTCTATTTCCCAGTTATTAGCTTCTAGAAGAACTATGATATGCTTTAGAGAAGCAGAGAAGCAGAGAACCATAAAGACACACACAGCAGCCTATTTCAAATCACCTGGGGTGAGGAAAGCAATAGACAGTGGCACTGAAAGTCGCTGATATTGTAGGGCTTTAAAATGATATCACAATATTTATGATCCACACATCAATGTTTGATATGTCTTGTTATTAACACATTTTATTTATAGAATCTATCTACATAGATCTTTATTGAAATCAGACTTTACAAGTTTATAAGTTAAAGAAAGAAGGAAATGGGTGTGATCATTTTTGGCAGGCTGTCCTTCGCTTCCTTATCAGTCCACACACACACACACACACACACACACACACACACACACACACACACACACACACACACACACACACACACACACACACACACACACGCTTAGTGGGGTCCATTCATCTCTGTCTCTTACTCTTACCTCCATTAAGCTCTCAGTTTAGTCCCAGTCCATTTCAAACACAAACACACACTTAGTCTTTTTTTGTGGCAAATGGCAGCCCCTTACCAGAGGTTTACGCAACAGAGAGCTGGAGGTGTTGTGTGCCATTTACTTCTCTCTGCATCATGCATCACTTCCCTTCCTCCCTCCTCTCTCTGTCTACATTTTTGCATACCATTTTTCTGTTCTCGATTTTTTTCTCTATATATATTTTTGTATCACTGTGGGCAAGTAAGAGAAGTGGATGGGGGGGGAAGAAGAGCAAGGTTGAGAACTGCAGTAAAATGTCAGAGAGAAAGCATAAGAGAGAGTTTTGGACTGTTATAGCCTGCGGACACAGTCTAGCTGCATTAAGCAGCTATAGAGAACAGCTTGAGAAAGCTGAGGGTGTGTGGGCACCTCCCTACTGGCACAATGTCTTCAATAGTTTTCTTCACTTTTCCTCTAATTCCTTCTCCTCTTTCACCCTACAATATGCTCATGGTTTCAACAGCCCTGCCTGATGTATTACAGAGGGAAGTACTGTTGTTGGTGTTCTTAGACCTACAAAAGGCCTTTGATACCACTGACCATGGTATGTTGTTGCAGATGAAACTCAAATGTATGTTGCGTTATGAAATAAAATGCAGCCAAATAATTTCACGTGAAAATGTCACATCTGGTGTGACCGCAATAGTCAGAGCAACGTGTTACCGGCTATTCAAGCGATATCATTCATTTTATCGCATCTGGTGTCAATGCAGCTTTGTACTTTGAGCACCCAACCCTTGTCATTATAAGTAACTCCATTTTCAGCTTTAACTATGTATTAATGGGTGTCTGGAAAAGAGAACTCTTCTGATTTAGAATTAAATAGCTTACAAAGGGTTAGGGTTAGTTAAATCACTCCGAAATGAGGATTAAGCAACAAGCTCAGATATAAATTATTAAGAAACACACTATCCTATGGGCTCTACGTCTCCACATTGCCAAATTGCCTAATATTCTAAATTCAATCTAGATAAAAGATTTGTTGTAAACAGAAAATTATACATTAGTCCCAGATGCATGCTAAGCTGGACTACATGTGGCCTAGGCCTAGCCACTATCACACTTTATATTGACCATATGGACTTTGAGCCCAAAGGTTTGATCACAGGCAGCTAAATGTAATCAATGGCATTTAGCAGTAGCTGTGTATGTACTGTTGCTTCGAGAATGCTGAAGCTAAATCTTGCCACGTCACATTTGATGGCAGCATTGTTGAAGCCAAGCCAGGAGAGTGCAACTAATCTATGATTGCTGTTCTTGCTGCAACTATACGGCACAATGAACATAATTAGCAGGTGGGATATTCTGGAGCAGAGAATAAAACCTCATTCAATTTCATCACATTGGCGGCAGCATCCATGATGGGTTCACTTGATCCGCAAATCCCGTTCTCAATGCACACACAGTCACACTCGCAGTGAGCCCAGATTCTATTAGTCGAGCCATAGGGGCCTCATCAATTCTTCACCACACAAAGGGCCACGGTCACACACACTCCTGGTCAAGGTCAAGTATTGGCCATTGTATACTCAGAGACCCCCTGATATGGTGTTAGCAATTACTGCCCATCCACAGATGAGACAGGCAAGCAGCCCAGATGGCCTGGTCTCCGCCACTGGCGTGAGGAATGGGGAATTACCTGTGGGAATTGAAATGTGTGTTTGGCCCTCAGCTGTCACCTCTACTGCTGTACCCTTAAAGATTTACAAACACTTAGTTATCCACTGAAACCCCAGCATCCATCCGTATTGTGTGCTGAAAAAAAATAGCAGTTCGACAAAATAGCAGATCGACAAGCTCACAACGTGTCGCGGTGCGACGCGTTGTGACACGTTGTGAGCTTGCCGATCTGCTATTTTCTGCGACAGCTTTTCCCACAATAACACAAAACAGAAAATACACTAGTAGAGCCCTCTGCCCCTGAGGGACTCTGCTCAACCTGAGCCCCAAGTGGTTAAAATGCAGGTCACTGGTAACCTGAAGTAGCAGCCATTCCTCTTCCAAGATTCCATGCTTGATTGAGTTTGATCCTCTTTTTAAATCCAACAGCCTCCTCACTGTGATTCCAGCCACGGTAAGTAAAGCTGACTCGTTAAAGCTGTGACGAGGTTGTGCTAATACCATGAGATCTGGTTATTCCTGGCTGCTTGTACCTGGGCCAGGCCTTCTCAAGATGATGGACTGTGGGCCTCTTATCTAATACATCACCCATTAAAGGTTAATGCTAAACTGCTCACTGCAGGCTAACCTGGGGTATCTAGCTACAGTGCAAATATGTGCAGACTTACAGACATACCTAAAGAAGACGTATTCAATAATACATATAGTTAACTACAGTTACCTGCAATGCCAGTGCATATATTCTCTTTCACACACTTCATGTGCACATTCCTGCTGCTAACACCATTTTGTTTCTTTTTCACACCTGCGTGCATGCACGAACATACGCACGCACACGCACGTACTGTATGCGCGTGTGCACACACACACACACACACACACACACACACACACACACACACACACACACACACACACACACACACACACACACACACACACACACACACACACACACACATACACAAGATTACCTAGTCAGGCCTGGCAGGTGGTTGGAATGGCTAACCTGATTTTATAACGTTATTGGCCACCCTTGGACTAACCGACCTGTGATAGTCTCAGGAGTGATGCCTTAGTTAATAATGCCAGTGGCTACTTAATAATAACCCGCCCTTGTTCCTCCAACAGCTAAATATCTTAGGAAGATTGTTTTTGTTTTGAATCAGCTGTGAGCGTGTTATTCTAGTCAGGAGGAGTGCATGTGCTTCTTTGGTTTTCAGTGACGGAACCCTGACAACAAGGAATCCTACTGTTTGGATTGAGCCATGAGTTTAAGGCTAGTCATTCTAAAAAGACAGACCTGGAAGTGAAAGTGCTTTGTGTCTTGATATGCAGAAAACAATGGCTGAAGAGAAAGAATACAGATGATTCCACTCTTTAGATCAACTTGAATTGCAGATCGACTCTTTTGACACAAAGGTAAGTTCATCTATTAGCCTTGCTAAGCAGACTACTCTAAAATATTGTAATTCCCACGACGTTAAAATCAATATTTTGGTGAGGGAGAAGGCCGCTCTTCTATGCAGGGGGATGAACGTTAGACAAATCTTTCTGTCACAAGAGCTCTGCATAGGAAAGTAGAAGTCATTCTGTGTGGTGAAAAAAAAACTGATTTAATATCAATTATGTAATCAGCAACAGGGTTAGACTTGACTACAATAAAAAGCCAGTGTTACAGCAACTGTAAGAGCACCACATCTGTAGTAGGATAACACAGACATCACTAAAGACAAATGTGAATGGGGAAACCACTTGAGCATGTCAGCTGTTATGACAAGGGGAGGGAACAGAGATGTTGATGTGCAACACCACACTATGCGTGTGCACACACACACACCGACTCACCATCTCTATGCAACGGCGTTCTCTGCTTCAAGCCCATGGAATGCTCCACATTTCTTTCATGTAAATCGTTGTGTTTGTCATCAAAGGCATGCACAATGTAAACTATTGGATCGATAAATGAAAACAAAAGTAGAACAATTCATAGCATTCTGAAAAGAACACATAACCCTGCCTCCCTGAGCCTAAAATTGTAGATACAATCTTACCTTTGTAGACTATTATCTTTTAAAATGGAAAAAAATATGATGACTTTTGTAATGTTCTGAATGGCATCTGGTTGCTATTCTCTTTGCAAGTTGCCTATTTTATTATTACTATATTATATTATTATTATTACTATTATTATTTTAGCAGATAAATCATTGCCTAAATGTAGGCCTAGCAATTTAATTAAACATTCTTGACACACCTTGACTTTCCTTAAATCATACACTACAGGCCTGCACCAGAAGAGATGGTTTAGCATGATGTACAGCAAACAGAAATATATAAATATCTAATTAGCCATTATTCCATGTAAAGAACTGCAAATGCCTACATTTTAAATAGCATGCTTCCACTACCTCAACAACTCCACCCAGATAACGGTCTGTTACTCTTAGCCGTTTTTTCCACCACTCACTCACCAACCAACCCCTTGGAAAAAATGAGCTGTGCAGCAGAATAGCCCAGTAGCAGCAGGCTAACTAGTTAGCCACAATGCCAACAAGACGGCACTGCATCAAAAGTGCACGTTAACATCTCCTAAATGCTGTCGGTGTGTCCGTACCTACCCATAGACAGCCATAAGGTGAGAGCGGAAGCGTCCATGATGAATGCGACGAGTCCCGTTAATCAAACATGAAAAGGGACGTCTCTCTAATCGCCTGTAGTTTGACAGCCATAACAAGCATCCCTTCTTCTCAGCATTCCTTCCTCCGCCTCCTTCCTTCCTTCCTTCGCAGCAGCAGCACGTTCAGGGAGCAGCGCCAGTATGGCAAGCCGTTTTAACATTTAATCGAACCATGCTCCTATCTGTAATATATGTTTTAGATATCCAAAAACAAGTTTCTCCTAGTCAAAACTGTATTTTCACTAGTCATAATTGTAATTAAAGATATCCATAATGACATTCTTACTAGTATAAATTGTATTTCAAGATATCTATAATTTAATTTCTCCTAGTCAAAATTCTATTTCAGATATCTTAAAATCCGTAAAAAAATACAAGTAGCCGTTTTAACATTTAATAGCTAGACTGGATATGTATACTAGATATCTATAATTCAGTTCTTCCTAGTCAAAACTAACGTTTCGGATATCCATAATGACATTCCTCCTAGGAGGAACTGTCATTTGAGATATCCGAAACGTCATTCTTCCTAGGAGGAATGACGTCACTTTTCCCATTCATGTGTATTGGGCTTTTAGTTTCGGATATCCGTAACTGCATTCTGGATATCTAAAACCAACATTCTGGATATATGCAATATAATTCTTACTAGGAGGATCTACTCTTTCAGATATCTACAATGCAGTTCTTACTAGGACAAACTACCATTTTAGATATCCGAAATTAAAAAATCATTCCAGACCTCCGTAATTACATTTAGTATATCCAATAATTCATTGTTACTAGGACACATGGAATTATGGATATCCACAATTCATATTATTACTAGTACAAATGTAATTTCAGATATCTGCAATTAGTATTATGACTAGGAACAATACAATTACAGATATCTGGTGACAGGTAGATATTACGCCATTTTAATATAAAAAGTGTCCATTGACTATCTAGAATTATATTTGTGATATCGCAAATAGCATTTCTCCTAGTTAAAACTGTATTCTTACTAGTCATAAAGTAATCGCAGATATCTGTAATTACATTTAGACTAGTCAAAACTGCATTTTGACTAGTAAAAACTGCATTTCGACTAGTCAAAATCCTTATTACAGATATCTATAACTACATTCTTACCAGTAGAAATAGTATGGCAAGCCGTTTTAACATTTAATAGCTAGACTGGATATCTATAATTCAGTTCTTCCTAGTCAAAACTAACGTTTCAGATATCCATAATGACATTCCTCCTAGGAGGAACTAGCTAGACTGGATATCTATAATTCAGTTCTTCCTAGTCAAAACTAACGTTTCAGATATCCATAATGACATTCCTCCTAGGAGGAACTGTCATTTGAGATATCCGAAACGTCATTCTTCCTAGGAGGAATGACGTCACTTTTCCCATTCATGTGTATTGGGCTTTTAGTTTCGGATATCCGTAACTGCATTATGGATATCTAAAACCAACATTCTGGATATATGCAATATAATTCTTACTAGGAGGATCTACTCTTTCAGATATCTACAATGCAGTTCTTACTAGGAAAAACTACCATTTTAGATATCCAAAATTACGTCATTTTAGATATCCATAACTACGTAATTTAAAGGGGGGGGGGGCGAGCCTTATTGTACAGTTTTCTCTCTTTTCATTATTATTTTTACCTACATATAATATTTTCAAGCAAAGGACCTACTGTACACATGTCTGCTATCATAAACACAGTTTTTCAATTGATTTAACAGGGTGTGAGTTATTAAACCGAATATGTTAAAATGTAAGCCCATATGAGTCTTTAGATTCTAATGCCTTGTTACACTGCTAAAAAACGGCACTAAACAAATCGTTTTCAATTATACTTCATTCACGCACCATTGTTGAATATATGTAGGCTAAGTGATAACTTACCATATGTACCAGAAAATGTTAAAACATTAAATTGGAAAACGTTTTTAAGTAAAATAAGGTATACATGATTAGAACAAAATTAAGCTCTAATATTTATAACATTTCTACAAAACCAGTACCGATATCATTTATGGACATAAACAAGAATTTGAAGGAAGGACGTTTGAGATAACTTGCATATCTACATTACTTAGGACCATTTTTTCATTTTCTTTTTTTTAGACTTTTGGACAAAATAGCCAATTTTACATCAGGGTGCCCAGATGTCCCTAGTGCCCACCTATCCTGTATTCTCTGTAAATTGCAGGTGGCCTGGGCTCACAGATCAACAAATTGTCAAGAGACAACACTTTTATCCTGTCACCACTCACCAGTATGGCTAATATAGTGCAAATGATATGCTCGTTAACCCCTGCATTGCAGAGCAGAGAACAAAGAGAGAGAGTTCCATCCATGTTGGTCACTTTATTAACGCCTTGTTATAAGTAGGCTACCTGGCTGGCAGGCTTTCGTTTCATACACCCTCTATGTAGTACAATGCCTAATGCCAAATTCGTATGAGAACTCAACAAATAGCTAGATGAATCAACCCGAAAATGTTATTTAAAAAAAGAACAGGGCTGGCTAATCAGTATATAGGCCTATTCAAGAATCAATGTGTATAATAGCTCCAATCGGAACCTCTCCCTCCGCTATGTAGCTCATCTTGAAGCTATACAGCGGAGGGAGAGGTTCCGTAGGGCAGGGGCCTTCAACGTTTTCAGGCCAAGGACCCCCTAGCTGAGAGAGAAATTAAGCAGGGACCCCCTCTTCTATATTGTATACAATTGTGTTTCAGATTAAACTTTTTTTGTTCACTTGGTCTGCTCTTTTTTTCCTCTACGCCTCTTTGCCAAAAATAGCAGATCTACAAGCTCACAACGCCTCGCACTGCGAGGCGTTGTGAGCGTTGTTCTCCTCAGAAATAGCAGATCTACAAGCTCACAACGCCTCGCACTGCGAGGCGTTGTGAGCGTTGTTCTCCTCAGAAAAGGGATATTTGGGTTCAAATGGTTAAGGTAAAAAAAATAAATCATAACACAAAGATTTAGCGGACCCCCTGTAGTAACTCTGAGGACCCCCTAGGGGTCCCGGACCCCCTGTTGAAGACCCCTGTTCATCCATTCATCCATTTGGTTCCTAACTGACCCCCTGGAACCCCCTTAAAGGAGAATTTTGGACTAAAGTTTTCTTACCTTTTCTATGACGTTATGATATCTTAGGATGAATGGTACAGTAGAACAATTTCATAACTCCACCCCTGAGCCGCCACAGCTTAAAAGGTGCGCGGATAGGCCTTAGGTTAGATCACATATTTTAATAGCTTTTTTTTTTTTTTTTTTGTGAGATCTGACGTTCATAGTGACAGAACACTATGCAACCAAAAAAAATCACACCCTGTGTGAAGTGGGCGGTGTCTTGCTAGCTAATCACAATACTGAATGTCAACCAATCATGTACAAAAGATAAATACATTTATTGAAACACTCTTTATGATGGACGAAACCATAACTTTAAAAAAACCAACAACAAAAAAAACATAATTTTTTTTTAAAGTTATGGTTTCTTATATAGGGCTATGCACATGTGTCATGTGACACTGGCCAATCACAGTCCTGAATAGATTGTGATTGGCCAATCACAGCGCAGGATAATTGTACAAATTTCCAAACCTCACTTATAGGGGCGGTTTCACTGCCCAAGATAATTGTACAGATTTCCAAACCTCACTTATAGGGGCGGTTTCACCGCCCAAAAAAAAAAAAAAAAAAAAACAGAAGTCTCGCTAGACGAGATTGAAATCTCGAGATTTCAATCTCGTCTAGCGAGACTTGTTTTGTTTTTTTTCTTTTGTTTTTTGGGGACAGTGTTCTGTCACTATGAACGTAAGATCTCAAAAAAAAAAAAAAAAAAAAAAGCTATTAAAATATGTGATCTAACCTAAGGCCTATCCGCGCACCTTTTAAGCTGTGGCGGCTCAGGGGTGGAGTTATGAAAATGTTCTACTGTACCATTCATCCTAAAATATCATAAGGTCATAGAAAAGGTAAGAAAACTTTAGTCCAAAATTCTCCTTTAAGGAAGGACTGGGGAACACTGCACTAGGTGAACATTCACCAAAAATAAAGTGATTAAGAAAGAATTTCATTGTCAGATTTTTCTCTTATTTTTTAAATTGCTTAGATGATGTTCTGCACAGTAGTGTATATCTGTCTGTCATTTAATGTCACTATGAATTGAGTACAAAGGACCCCAATGGAAACAAGGCAATGGCTTTCTTGTGTTTTTTAATTCTTGTCCATGACCAGTATCTCTAGCCTAAGCCTATTGCTTGTAGAGCGAAGTATGATCAGAACAGCCATTCTCCTAATCTAGGCTAAATTGTCTAATTGTGTTAATTTAGGATATTCTGGCATGTTTAATTATCAATTTGCTGGGGAGCCCCTTAATGGCCCTTGTTGGTCCCCGGACCTCATGTTGAGAACCACTGACCTAGGCTACAACTGACATTGATATAATTAACCAACATGGCTCCAGTGTGATCTGGATATGGAGAGGACATGTGTAACCCTAAACAAAGGTGAGGATTGGACTAATTTCAGACAATGGCGACATTAACATAATAAATGTATTTGACAATCAGCGTGGTCATTTGCTCGTATAGGATTATACTGAAGCATCAATGAGTGTTCGATCTTGGGAACCCATAAAAAAAAGGAAAACAGCGCCCTCTGCTGTTTTTTTTCCTTTGAATTTGTTAGCGCAGCTCGTAATCTGTTGAGACTGAGAGATTAATGAGCGTTAGATGACAGAAATCTAACTTAATTGCTTGTTTTTAGGGTAGTTCCGTTCGCCTATAATGAAATGCCACTTAGAAAGCAGGGAACTTAAAGCTATTTAAATGTGAGCGACACAAACGGCACCCATGACACATTTAACGGACCAATCAGAGTCCACGAGCCACTGACGTAGGTGGAAGGAAAGCGATCATATTGCAGTTATAGATATCTAAAACTGCATTATGGATAGGAAGAATTACAATTACGGATATCCATAATATAAATACAGATATATTGAACTATATTCTTCCTAGCACAATTGCAGTTGTGGATATCCATAATTCGATTAGTACTAGTCATAATATGAATTGTGGTTATATTTAATTACATTTTGGATATACAAAATGTAATTATGGAGGTCTGGAACGATTTTTTAATTTCGGATATCTAAAATGGTAGTTTGTCCTAGTAAAAACTGCATTGTAGATATCTGAAAGAGTAGATCCTCCTAGTAAGAATTCAATTGTAGATATCCAGAATGTTGATTTTAGATATCCAGAATGCAATTACGGATATCCAAAACTCAAAGCCCAATACAAATGAATGGGAAAAGTGACGTCATTCCTCCTAGGAAGAATGACGTTTCGGATATCTCAAATGACAGTTCCTCCTAGGAGGAATGTCATTATGGATATCCGAAACGTTAGTTTTGACTAGGAAGAACTGAATTATAGATATCTATTATACATATCCAGTCTAGCTATTAAATGTTAAAACGGCTACTTGTATTTTTTTTTAATGATTTCAAGATTAATTTTGACTAGGACAAATACAGTTTTAGATATCGTGAAATACAATTTCTACTAGTAAGAATGTCTTTTGGATATATTTAATTACCATTATGACTAGTAAGAATACAGTTTTTACTAGGAGAAATGCTATTTGAGATATCTAAAATATAATTGTAGATAGTCAGTCAACCCTTTTATGTTAAAATGGCGTCTTATCTACCTGTCACCAGATATCCATAACATATTTATGTATATCTGTAATTGTATTGTTCCTAGTCATAATACTAATTGCAGATATCTGAAATTACATTTGTACTAGTAATAATATGAATTGTGGATATCCATAATTCCATTTGACCTAGTAACAATGAATTAATGGATATACTAAATGTAATTACGGAGGTTTGGAATTATTTTTTAATTTCGGATATCTAAAATGGTAGTTTGTCCTAGTAAGAACTGCATTGTAGATATCTGAAAGAGTAGATCCTCCTAGTAAGAATTCTATTGCATATATCCAGAATGTTGGTTTTAGATATCCAGAATGCAGTTACGGATATCCGAAACTAAAAGCCCAATACACATGAATGGGAAAAGTGACGTCATTCCTCCTAGGAAGAATGACGTTTCGGATATCTCAAATGACAGTTCCTCCTAGGAGGAATGTCATTATGGATATCCGAAACGTTAGTTTTGACTAGGAAGAACTGAATTATAGATATCTACTATACACATCCAGTCTAGCGATTAAATGTTAAAACGGCTTGCCATAGCGCCAGCGCCTCTTCCCATTGGTTGGGAGCGGTTGGAACATCTGGCAGCTCTCTGGTCCATAGCGTTAAGGTCCTTGCACACTGGTGCGTCTTTTCGTTGCGTTTTTTTTACAACAATGAAAAAAAATGAAAAAACAATGAAAAAAAATAAAACGCAACGAAAAGACGCACCAGTGTGCAAGGACCTTTAGAAGGAGTTCTCCTTAACACGCTATGTTACTTTCGAGCCGTTGCCCGCACACCCGCGGTAGCGCAGCGGCCGCAGCCTCTCGTCTGTTGTGCAAATCAAAAATATGCTTTCGCTACTCACCAAAACAAAAACGGTTTGAAGATGTTGGAGGCCTACTTTCCTTAGTGGGAACACTTAGGGCCCCCCAGCTCACGTCTAAAATGCACTTTTTTGGACAGAAAATAAAATATTTCACCGGAAGGAAAAAAATGTTTTAGCTATTCCACTGCGCCCCCTACAGATCTGGTCAATAGGATTTTTCTGTTGACAGCATTTTTTCCTTCCGGTGAAATATTTTCTTTTCTGGCCAAATGGTGTATTTTAAAAGCGAGGTGGGGGGCTCCGAGTGTTCCCACTAAGGAAAGTAGGCTTTCAACATCTTAAAACCGTCTTTTTTTTGGTGAGTAGTGAAAGTATATTTTAGATTTTTACTACAGACGAGAGGCTGCGCAGCCTGCGCTACCGCGGGTGTGCGGGCAACGGCTAGAAAGTAACATATAGCGTTAAGGATAACTCCTATTATTAAACGCTATGGACCAGAGGTAGCCCGTTCTCATTGGTTGGGAGCGTTTGTGAACATCTGGCAGGAGTCAGGACAGAAAGATGGTTGGCGACGCCTTCATCAAAAACACAAACACTGTGATTTGACATGATTCTGGTTAGGCTTAGGAACATTGATTTCAATTCAGTTTAGTTGCAACGTGTCTCTGTCTGTCTGTCTGTCTGTCTGTCTGTCTGTCTGTCTGTCTGTCTGTCTGTCTGTCTGTCTGTCTGTCTGTCTGTCTGTCTGTTTGTGCCCTCTTGTGATCTGAAACAAGGCCTTATATGTTAAATTATGTATTGCATTGGCATAAGGTCTAAATGCATTCAGGCACAGAAAAACATCAGTTTTAAGTCACCTTGTTTAGCAAACAGCCTGTGTGCCCTCTTCTTTAAATAGCTTTTGTACCTTCTTTCTCATGGTTCCTCATAACCCTTGTCCATCCTGAAGACAGACCTAACCACACACACACACACACACACACACACACACACACACACACACACACACACACACACACACACACACACACACACACACACACACACACACACACGCGCACAGACGCCCGACCTCATAAGCCCAGCTGTAAAGAGGGCAGTGTGATGTATGAGAATATGTGTCCATCCCCCCTGCAGGGCCAGTCCTAGCAGACAGATGGCCAGGTTTTGTCCCCATTGCCCCAAGGACTAGTCAGCCCAGCTAAAGGACCTTAATTCCTCCCTCATGCCCCCTTTGGTATTAATTACAACTTAGCGTCACACTTATACCATACCCTCTCCTGCGAAAACAGAGTGGAGGGATTAGGGATGTAACTAACTATCGATTATCTTCTTAGTGATTATTCTAGTGATTACTTTTTCAATTCATCGAATAATTGAGAAGTAATATTTTTGGAAGCAATACAAATAAATAAAAAAAGATATGTACCGGTAAATGAATCGACGCAAAAAATAATTGTATTGATTTTTTTCTCTCAACAAAATCAAATAGTCTGATTAACCACCCGATTTTGTAATTTGTTCTTACAACAGTGTCACGCAAGAATCACGGCCTTGAGATGCATTGAGCTTGTAGATCTGCAATTTTTTTCACAATTCAAATTGATTATTCTTATGAAGAATTTTATTGATTTGTTCGATTGCACCCCTAGTTTTGATCCTGTTTCTAATAACAGAGAAACAGTATTGGCCACATCTGCTTAATTGATGTCTCACATAATGGGTGACGGTTGAAACTCAATAAAGGTTAGAGGTGAATACGTGTATTTTGCCTTTCTATCCAGAGGGGAAAAATAGGACGCCATCCTATCCTCTCTGTGCTCTGCAGCAAGTGGCTGCCCTGCTCTCTCAACCTCACTTTCATTTTAAGATTATTTTTAGGTTGCTTAGCAACATCTTCAGATGGCTGGTGTTTATGGTTTGGTAGTGAATGAATCACCACTATGAGCATTGATATTCACAGTGTATGACCGATGAGGGCTGGAATCTTAAGATTTGTTTTATCTGCATCTATTGCAACTGAGAGAAAGTAATAATTGTAAAATATACTTGAAAAGATATTTGCACTCTCTCAGCCTTAATCCCAGTATTAATATACTGTATATTTACAGAAGAAAAGCGCTATCTTCTATTCATGATTATTGTAATGTAAAATGTAACACATCTGTAGTCTATGTTACTTATGTAATGAGGACAGATGATAAATTCTCACTCTCTTATGGTGGAGAGAGCAGATTGTGAGAAGCTTTTTCTGCTCAATTTGTAAGAGCCACACACTTACCCCCCACATAGGTATCACCACCAGGCATATGATCATTCTTTTGTTTAACATATTCCAGGAATACAGTTAATGCCTTTGAATAATTGCTTGCCATTTGTGATCCTATTTGGTCACAACATTTTCATTTAGATGTTTTGCGTTGTTTGTTGCTCCTCGGATAATGAGCTGTACAGTTGTTTACATTATATATCTGGTTGCATCTACAGTGGTCGCTGGAGAGAACTTTTACAAAGTGAGCACTGGTGAACTGGGCACTTGAAGTGGGCCCTGTGTAAATCTTTGTCTGAGGCATTACGCTTAATTATTATGTTAAAGAGGTGGTGCCATGGTTTTGCACTTTATCTGTTTTTCATGTGTCTATGAGGTTGATAGAACTTCATTAAGCCCCCTGGTGGTGTTTTTATGGTGTTTTATGTCTTCTCTGACTATTTTGAGTTTCTTCCTGGAGGCTGAAACCTTGAGGGTCAAACGTGCCAATAGGGCATAGCAGTGGCGACCATTTTCTGGTTCCACTTCAAAATAGTCAGTGCATTTTTCCCATTGACATTTCCAAAAATATTTATATCAATCCATTTAAGCCTAGAATCAAGCCATCCAGGGTCCTGGTGAATCATGACCATAAAACATTTTTTTCTGTGATTTTATTTTATTTTGTATTTAATTATATGATGATACTATATTTAATAAATACCCTTTGTTTTGCACTTTTCAAAAAAGTTTTTTCACAGAATCAAATGTTTTATGGTCATGATTCACCAGGACCCTGGATGGCTTGATTCTAGGCTTAACATAATTGATATAAATATTTTTGGAAAAATGCATTGACTATTTTGAAGTGGAACCAGAAAATGGCCGCCACTGCTATGCCCTATAGAAAAACAGCCCTTTAGTGACATAGAGAAAGTGGGAGGATAAAGATAAAGTAAGAGCAGGAGAGAAAAGAAAAACAAAGAATATAAACAGGTCAAATAATCATAAAGATCTATACATATACACTGACAGAGTGTAGACTAAAAAGTATTTGAAAAAGAATACTACGTAACGAAGTTGCAGAGCCCAGAAGCGGCCTTCACCCTCCATCTGCACTATTTGAATCTTCATCATCATTGATGATGTTTGATAGATCACAAATTGAGTGACTGGGTGCAAAAATGCATTTGGATACCAGCGAGTCTTCAGGCGATATGTGGTGAGATATTTACCTATAATACATTTTATGGGGGGGGGGTGACTATGTACAAGTTTAGTTTGTACGTATTTATGTAAGTATTAACAAATATATATCACATCAGTCATCAATCATAAATTATGTTTTCCAGTATTTTGCATTGAAATGGTGCAAATCCTGTCTGTCTGTCTGTCTGTCTGTCTGTCTGTCTGTCTGTCTGTCTGTCTGTCTGTCTGTCTATTATATATTCTTGATCTTGACACAGCATCTTGTGTTTCAAGAATCATTATGAAAGGCAAAATGCATGTGCTGTAAAGGTTATACAGTGAAGGTTATACTACTAACAATGCACCTCATTGTTCATGAGTGATTAGAAGTGGGTTTTAAAATGCAAAATTGGGGATGTTCCCTGCAGTTCTCCCCCAAATACTGCCCAGTTCTCCCCAAAAAGAGTGACCAAATCTCCTCGAAAATAGTGCCCAGTTCTCCCCAAAAATATTGTACAGTTTTCCCCAAAAGCCCAGGTCTAATTCTCTCAAGTATACCCAGTTCTCTGGGCGAGGGAGTGACACTATATGAAGGTAAAATTAGTCTTAATTCTATTTGATCAAGAAGAACTCATTGTCCTCCATGCTATTGCTAAAAATAATGAGTTCCCAGTCAACTTCCCTATAAAAACATGGAGGCGGTCCACTTCTGCTTAAAGAGAGACTCTTGAAATATACAATTGTTACATAATAGGAAGGATTGGTAGGATATAATTATAACTCATATGACTATCTATTCTGGACACACAGGGTGAGGCATAATGAAAAACTAAACAAATTCAGAACTCTAGTTACGACAACAATGGCCTCTTTGTGATGTAGTCCTACAAGCGCATAGCTGCTGCTGCTGCCAAGGCCAAGTCACAGTTTCAACCCTGATAAGCACTTGAAATGTAGGAGTTGAGGCATTACATTTTGTTTCCACTTACAAATGTTGTGAAAATAACAGATCGACAAGTCGTGAGCTTGTAGATCGGCTATTTTCACAATTTTTGCCTCTTTGTTATATTATTTGACAATTTGGTATTAAAAAGGTCTTAAAAGTCCTTAAATTGTCACTTTATTGTCATCTGGGGACCCCTTTTTCTCTCCCCCCACAGGTTGAGAACCACTGTATTAATGTGTGGGTCAACTGTGCAATGTCACGCACATCATTCACCACCACATCACCAACCCAGTCAATTAAACAGGACATAAATAAGTGCCCATTGATGTTTTCCCACACAGCGTGCTTCATCTTTTTCTTTTTTTTTTACACCACACAATAACAGACCCAGTGAAGTTATTGTGTGTTGGTATTCATGCCAGACAGACTGCAGTTAGTTACAGTAGCTGCTGGAATAACCCCCTCCTTCCAGACTATTGGACGAAACCATTGCAACAATATGCAAGGGATAATGCATGGGGAGGTAGTCATTATTGAAATTTAAAGCCCGACAGGGTGATAATGCACCGAGGCGGAGCCGAGGTGCATTATCACCCTGAAGGGCTTTAAATTTCAATAATGACTACCTCCCCATGCATTATCCCGCTTATTACACGGCTACTTAAATACATAAATAAATAAATGGACTCAAAAGTAACAACAAAACGAAGTATTTCCTTGCTTACGGCAATGAAAGTATTCCATAAGTATTGGGCTGGGCGGACAAGTTCGCCTCGAAAAAAAAAAAAAAAATGAAAAAAAAGACTCGCCCCAAAACACACTCACCCCCCATTCTATATACTGCCGATTTGCCTGTAATACCGCCGGATTTGCCCCGGGGCGACTGTGTTTTGGGGCGAGCGTTTTGGTATTCCCCCGTCGATGCGCCACGATAAACAAGGAAGTGCAGTGGATCAAATAGAATCACTTTTCGGTTATTGCATCGTCTATTTCTCACTTCAAATGTTTTCAAAAACATTCTTGAGAGCAACGTTTAGTTGTAAATGACATTGGTTGTTTGTTTACATGGCTGTCATGTTGGATAAAGCATAAAACCAAGCACCGCAGGTTGGCACAGGCAGGTGTTCTGAGTCTCTGATTACACAGCGGTCCGTTATAGAGCTCATCGGTCATTATCAAGAAATAATGACCGATGACTGACCAATCAGAATCGAGCATTCAACCAAGCCGTGTAATAAAAGGTTTTAAACACCTGTCACACAGGCGTGTGTTACATTTGCCAATCACCGGCTATCACAAAAACAGCGAAGTATGTTTACTTTGCTACACAGTGAACTGTATTGAGCAGTGTGTGTGTGTCCTCTGGGAAACTGTCACACACGCAGGGAATCAGACAGGCGTCCAAATAGCAGCGACACCCCCATTGTGCAGGTTGGCAGCATCATCACCCACTGCCTGTCCTGCAATGGCGTTGTACAGTGTTGCCAGATGTTGTGAGAGAAACAAGCAGCCAGGTCTATGAAAACAATTCCAAAAGAAGCGAGCCCCTTCGCCCTTTAAACATATATATATACACACATATATTGGCTATTTAAAAAAAGAAAAATGTGGAATATTTTTGAAACGTTTTAACAACACAAAACTTGTATGGGGCCCCTACTCCTGGCATAAAATGTTTTCAGATGGTGGTCCGCAGACAAATACTTGTTAATTTGGGGGGTCCTTAACTTGAAAATGTTTGAGAAACCACTGGTTTAAACAACAGTAGGAAACAAGCCCAAATAAGCAACTATACACTTTAGAAACAAGCCAAAAAAAAAAACGCTCCCAGCAACCACCAATATTTACCAATCGATGGGGAATCCAAGCTAATAGAAACTGCAGGCTTCTATTCCTGGAAAGATAGCATGATATAATGGATGCCATTGTTTTTACGTTAATAAAAATCATAATAAATTTGATTTTTTTTTAATCTTGTTAAAAAAAACCTGCCTAACGATGATGTCACTGGTAGGCGGATTTCTGAAGTGTCCACAGCTCTCCTATGAGACCGAATAGAAAACAAATTGTACCATTTTATCATGAGCATTAGTGAGGAGGACCAATCATATGAAGATACTGTAGTAGGTTGAAAATGGGTGAAGTCGTCCTTTAACAGAAAAACAAACCCAAAGTCGCGTATAATGAGCGGACATGGCAACACTGGCGTTGTAGCGGGGTAGAGGTAGACCCCGGCTTGTACGTCCAAATGATTCTGCCCTGGACCGTCTATACCACTGTGTGGGATGTTATTATATTCGAGTGGATTTACAACGAATGCGCTTATTTTTCCACGCGTTTATTTTCCCTGTGGGATACGTTATCATGCCATTCGATCAAACCAAGCTGAAGCATAATGAATGTAAGTGACTCTTTTGTTTTGTAGACACAGCAGCAGTTGCAACATTGTTGCCATGTACTAGGCGATACGGTTACACCAGGGAACTTCTGCTTTTTGTCAAAATGTCAGGAAACGTTTCACTGTTTTACTGCATTTCACTGTTCAAAAATGTCCACGGGTGAAACATACAACTATGCTGTGCGTTTCACAGGCGGAAAAAAAACCCCGGAGCTGTCATGTTTCTTTGCGGTGTGGGTTCATATCTGCGGCTGGCCGGGGGGGTCTGTTTGTCCGCCCGGGGAGCTCCATCCATCCCACACAACGTTACAGTTTTACACTTGTATTTTTCTATGAAGTGTAATTTTGTGTGCATTTACACCAGGTGTTTTCAATCGCAACTGATTGTTTGCACGAAAACAGGTCCTATATCAGTTACCCACCCAGTGAGTGTGTCCAGGAGATCATCCTGATGAGTAAAGCTACATAAGAGGACGTGTAGGTTTTTAACGATGGCTGATGCTGATATACATTGAAAATGTATAGGTTTTAAACGAACTGATGTACCAGCTGCTGATGTCCCAGATGCTTTAATCTGTTTTACTCGGCGACGCTACTGTGTAGCCTACGTCGCCTATTGAGATTAAATGTAGAATATAAATGACCTATACTCAAATGTGTTCTATTCACCTACTATTTCCATCCATTCAACCTTCCAGAGTTTAATATCGATTGACATTGCGATATATTGAGCAAGGCTTAAGGCTCTGCAACTCTTTTAAATATCACGCAATGTTTTGTATTTTTTGTCTCGGCGTGATGTCAACACAGATCTGCAGTGGCATTCAACAGCATTCCGTCTGTGGCTGTGTGCAGTTGTAGGCTAGACTACAGGCTATTGCAATTGCCTTGTTTGTGAGGTGATGCTTGAGTCTTACTAAAATCTCAGTCATGGTGCAGAGCGCTGTGGGCAGGGGTGTTGGTGGTGAAGGGTCACCACACACACACACACACACACACACACACACACACACACACACACACACACACACACACACACACACACACACACACACACACATTGAGGAGAGAGAAAGAGGAAGCGACTTGGATCAACACTACCATAGATGTATTTAATCAAGTCTGACTTTTGCTTTCTAGTCGATTGTCAATTTACATATATACAATTGAAAAGTGTGCATTTCACATGCTTTTCATAACAATAGTAAATGTCATGACATTTTCATATTTGTAAATACATACATAATATTGAAGCTCAGGATGCCTCACCAATCACCATACATTCACGGTATAGCCCAAATACACAGTGTAGCTCCCCACTGTGTAAGCACAACACATGTTGTAGGCATATCATTGATGTATTGATTGTATATGGTAAACAGACCAATAATTGATGAATGGACACCCCATCATCAGAGAGTGCTTTCAGACTCCAATAGGCTTTTATAACTAGTGCTTTCATATAGGAGCTTGGTAACACTTTAGAATAACTATTCGTTATAAGTAGTCAATAGATCATTCATAAACTGTTAGTTAATGAGTTATTAATGACTTGTTAATCATTTATTAATAGTTAGTTAAGGATTAATAACAGTGCCTTATAACTGCTTAATAGATAATTTATAAACCATTAGTTAATTAGTTATTAATGTCTTGTTAAATGTTTGTTAACAGCTAGTTAAGGAGTTGTAACCATGCCTTATAGATAGTTAATAGATTACTAACAAACTATTAGTTAATGAGTTATCAATGACTTGTTAAATATGTTTCAATAGTAAGTTAAGGATTTATAAATATGCCTTATAGATAGCTAATAGATCACTCACAGAGTATTAGTTAACTGACTTATTAACTGTATGCTTATTATTTATAACTATGTCTTATAAATGCCTTATAACTAGTTAATAGATCATTTATAAACCATTAGTTAATGAGTTACTACTGTTTTGTTCAATATTTGTTAACAGTTAGTTAAGGGGGTATAACTATCCCTTATAGATCATTTATATATTACTCACAAACTATTAGTTAATGACTTGTTAATAGCTTGTTAAATATTTACTACCTGTATGCTAATGATTTATAACTATGCCTTATATATGTTCAAAGGATTATGAACAAGCTATTAGTAAAACACTTACTAATGGCTAGTTAAGTATTTGTTAATAGTTAATATATGTTATTGGGTAGTTATTCTAAAGTTGCAACTATTCCTAATTTACTAACATGAGTTAAGTATTTGTTAATGGTTAATTTATGTTATTGGGTAGTTATTCTAAAGTTGCAACTACTCCTCATTTACTAACATGAGTTAATTATTTGTTAATGGTTAATTTATGTTATTGGGTAGTTATTCTAAAGTTGCAACTACTCCTCATTTACTAACATGAGTTAAGTATTTGTTAATGGTTAATATATGTTATTGGGTAGTTATTCTAAAGTTGCCACTACTCCTCATTTACTAACTATTAACAAATACTTAACTTACCTTTTACAAATCAATTGTTAATGATTTGATTCCCATCTACTAATACCAGAGACACGTTGTACAACAGCAAATGGGTGGTACAGAAATTTGATGTGATATTGTGGACATATTTCGCATTTTGGTACCTCAACCTTGTTCAATATTTTACAAATAAATACCACAGATGAAATAATGAACAATTTATTTTTTAATGAATATGGAAAACAGTACAAAAATAACAAATGCATCCATCTAAAATAACAATAGCAAATAAATAAATAGTCATATCAACAGTAATACAGTAATTAAAAATCAAAAGGAATACCTTCATAATCCCATCATAATCCGCCTTTACAGTTCAGCTTACATATTGCTTTATCCAGTGGATATACAGCACACACATTAGCTTTAGCTTTATAGCAGGCCTTCTGCAGTAAGCAGTATGGCCACAGCAACACCATGTGCTAAAATTGTAGCTATGCTAATATTGTAGCTAACAGGCTAATAAGTGTTCCCAAATTATAAATCTTACTCTTTTCATCAAACAAACAAAAACGAATTCTTTACATTAACTAATAAACACTACAGTCCATACAGTTTTCATGGTTTTGCACTACATCACCTGAAATGCATAAAATAGAATACCCAATGTATACAGCCCCTTCTCTCATGTCTTGTTCACAATAACTGAACAACATCCTGCTCCTTTCAAAATGAAAGGCAGTTCAGCTTCAGAACTCCATTGAGATACACTGCCATCTACTGACACAAAGTGGTATTGGTACTACACTACAGACTAGCATAGTTGCATGAACTGAACAGTTTTTCTTCATTCAGTAGAAATATCATATTAGAAATAGTAGATCTACAAGCTCACACTTGAGCTTGTAGATCTGCTATTTCTAATCTGATATTATAGAAATAAAAAGAAAAAGAAAAAGAAAGAAAAACTCAAGAAGAATGGCCCTTTTCAATATTCCAGACCATGACTAGAAATGGACTCATAACTGACCCCTGGGTGTTTACTGGGCCTTTTTAGAAGCAATAACCCTCAATTTGAAATTTGTGAGGTTGCAATTATTTTCTTCAGTTTCTCTTCATTCGCCAGAAATATCAGATCAGGAATAGCAGATCTACAAGCTCACAACAAGTTGCAATGCGTCTTGCTGTGAGCTTGTAGATCTGTCATTTCTTATCTACCCTTTTTGGCAATGTTCCACGTATGTTCCATGTATGTTCCATGTATGATCCATGTATTTTTATCTTATTCTCCTATACAGTTCAGTTCATGCAACTACACTAGTCTGTAGTGTTAGTGTAGTACCAATACCACTTTGTGTCAGTAGATGGCAGTGTGTCTCAATGGAGTTCTGAAGCTGACCTGCCTTTTATTTTGAAAGGAGCAGGATGTTGTTCAGTTATTGTGAACAAGACACAAGAGAAGGGGCTGTATACATTGGGTATTCTATTTTATGCATTTCAGGTGATGTAGTGCAAAACCATGAAAACTGTATGGACTGTAGTGTTTATTAGTTAATGTAAATAATTCGTTTTTGTTTGTTTGATGAAAAAAGAGTAAGATTTATAATTTGGGAACACTTATTAGCCTGTTAGCTACAATATTAGCATAGCTACAATTTTAGCACATGGTGTTGCTGTGGCCATACTGCTTACTGCAGAAGGCCTGCTATAACGCTAAAGCTAATGTGTGTGCTGTATATCCACTGGATAAAGCAATATGTAATCTGGACTGTAAAGGCGGATTATGATGGGATTATGAAGGTATTCCTTTTGGTTATTTCTAATTTCTGTTTTACTGTTGATATGACTATGTCTTTATTTGCTATTGTTATTTTAGATTGATGCATTTGTTATTTTTGTACTGTTTTCTTTATTAATTAAAAATACATTGTTCATTATTTCATCTGTGGTATTTATTTTGTAAAATATTGAACAAGGTTGAGGTACCAAAATGTGAAATATGTCCACAGTATCACATCAAATTTCTGTACCCCCCATTTGCTGTTGTACAACGTGTCTTTGGTATTAGTAGATGAGAATCAAATCATTAACAATTGATTTGTAAAAGGTAAGTTAAGTATTTGTTAATTGTTAGTAAATGAGGAGTAGTGGCAACTTTAGAATAACTACCCAATAACATAAATTAACCATTAACAAATACTTAACTCATGTTAGTAAATGAGGAGTAGTTTAGAATAACTACCCAATAACATAAATTAACCATTAACAAATACTTAACTCATGTTAGTAAATGAGGAATAGTTGCAACTTTAGAATAACTACCCAATAACATATATTAATTATTAACAACTACTTAACTAGCCATTAGTAAGTGTTTTACTAATAGCTTGTTCATAATCATTTGAACATATATAAGGCATAGTTATAAATCATTAGCGTACAGGTAGTAAATATTTAACAAGCTATTAACAAGTCATTAACTAATAGTTTGTGAGTATTATATAAATTATCTATAAGGGATAGTTATACCTCCTTAACTAACTGTTAACACATATTTAGCAAGACATTTGTAACTCATTAACTAATGGTTTATAAATGATCTATTAACTAGTTATAAGGCATTTATAAGACATAGTTATAAATAATCAGCATACAGTTATTAAGTCAGTTAACTAATACTCTGTGAGTGATCTATTAGCTATATATAAGGCATATTTATAAATCCTTAACATACTATTAAAACCTATTTAACAAGTCATTGATAACTCATTAAATAATTGTTTGTCAGTAATCTATTAACTATCTATAAGGCATGGTTACAACTCCTTAACTAGCTGTTAACAAACATTTAACAAGACATTGATAACTCATTAATTAATGGTTTATAAATGATCTATTAAGCAGTTATATGGCATTGTTATTAATCCTTAACTAACTATTAACAAATGCTTAACAAGTCATTAATAACTCATTAACTGACAGTTTATGAATGATCTATTAACTACTTATAACGAATAGTTATTCTAAAGTGTTACCGGAGCTTTTATGCAAAACCAGCCTCTGATTTGCCCTTCAAGTCTCTGGGCTAGTGTTGTAGATTGAACGTGAAAAATGATCTTTCTGCAAGCTCTGTACACCCTGGTTAATTAGTGCCACTTTCTGCCTGTGATTTCTGTGATCATTTTTTTTAAAGGAATGTTGAAACGGCAATCTCTATTTTACCCTTTTATATTGAATTGTGCTCCTATGATACCATAGTACTGTATGTTGTATGTCTGTCTGATATCTCTATCTCCTCCTCACAGGTGTGAATGGACCAGAAAGAAAGTATAACATCTCTGTGATCAGATTAGACAGTGCTGCTGTGCTACAGTAGGTCAAACAAGACATCGCTTGCACACGCTGTAATGAGGCCAGGGCTATGCTGAGATCCCCTCAGACTCCAGAGACGCCATCATGTTGAAGACGGAGAACTCAGGGGAGAGGACGACCCTCCGGAGTGCCTCCCCCCATCGAAATGCCTATCGGACCGAGTTCCAAGCCCTCAAGAAGTCTTTTGACCAACCTCGGAGCGATGGTGGTGACTCCAAGCCTGAACGGGTTAAACTGCCAAGAGGGCGCCAGTATGGTGCCCACGTCAGCCGCATCAAGGACATGTTCATGCAAATGGAAACGGAGAAGGTGCCGGGAAAGGCCAGGGGTCGTGAAGAAACCTCGCCGCAGAAAATGATCAAGCCGACCAACTTCATCAACAAGGCAGATGGATCAGTGATCAAGCTCCAGCATTCTCAATCGGCTGACAAAGTCGGGGCTGCCGGAGTAAGGTTTTCCGAAACCAGGAGATTGTTTGAACAGCAGTCACGTGACCAGTCACAATCGCCAGTCTACCCCTATGGACGAGACAAGCGAGGATCCCATGAGAACTTGGATGATTGGCGAGGTGCAAGGTCCAATCGCGGCAGCACTGATTCCTTAGACTCACTTTGCTCCAGAACAGAAGCATCCTCGCCAACCGTCAGTCAGCTCAGTGCCGTGTTTGAAAATGCAGAGAACCAGAACCAGGGGGCACTCTACAAAGGGGTCAGCAGGCGGGCACTTTACTCACCAGATGGATTTCCCCGGCATGGAGGTGACCTGAGTGAGGACGATTCTCGCCAGTCCCCGGTCCGTGGATCCTACCGGAACCGGACGGGCGGCAAGCTCCCCATGTCCTCGTCTTCTGAGGACCTCCTGAGTCCCAGTCCTCTAGCAGAGACGACCGAGCTCGAACCAGTGCTCTCTGAGAATGAAGCCCAGGTGAAAACGGACCAGACTGGACATGATGTAGGCAGGGGGCATTTCCCCCGTGCCACCACCAACGGGGGCCATGTGAATGGATCCTGTGAAGAAGAAGAAGAAGAGGAGAAACCCTCAGGAATGAGAAACTCCTTTGAGGACTTAGTGGTGTCCGGTGCATCAAAACCTAGTACGGATCAGATCGGAGATAAAGTGTCAGACGACACCACGCCTGAGCCTCTGCCAACTCCTGCCACACCTGCCGGGGAAAGCCAGGAGGAAGCGTATGCACCCGGGGAAGAGAAGCCATCTAACACCACCAAGGACCAGGCAGGGGAACCGGATGAGGATTACACAGGGAATGAGCGGGTGATTTTTAATGCAGATGGGGATGCGTGTTACCAGGGCTGGGGAGAAAGCTGCACGGATCCCGAGGATGACCTCTATGGAGACGATGAGGATATTGTCTACGATCCGGGCTCGGAACTCACAGAGATTCCTGGTCTTCCGGAAGAAAACACAGAGGAAATCCCTCCGAAGAGGAAGATCCACTTCAGCACTTCGCCCATGACGGTAAATCCAGATTTATTCTTGATTGCGTACCGGTGTCATGCACTGAAAATGGCAGATCTACAAGCTCACAACAAATGGTGCTGGGATGGGTTGTGAGCTTGTAGATCAGCTATTTTTGGTGAGCAACACTGCAACAAAGTATAAGCCCGTAAGTTCAGTAATTCAATTTACTAACCAACAATTTGCTTTCCGCTCTAACTACAAGCAGTCTTGAGCCACAAATTTGCATTCAAAGCTTAACTTTTGTGGCCTTTTCATGGACCACCAGTCACTGACACTGTTGAACTGATTGTTAAAATGAGCTGTTCAATCTGAATTTGATAATACTGTGGTGTGATAAAATGAAATCAACTTTAATATTTCTCAGGGACCTTGTAAAACATTTGAAGTGTACTTTAGCTACTTGGCTAGTTATACATTTATAAACACAATGAAGTTCTCTTGGCGATAATCTACAGTACATTCCACAGCAATCTTTTTATGTAAAAAAGCTTCTCTGTCGACAGGAGTTTGTAGCTATTTTGCGATACAGAGCTTAAGGTCACAGAATTTCCCTCTGGGTAACTGACTGCATGTGCATGTGTTAGTCACGCCGGTTGTGCGCCCACACGGTTTTCACACCAGAGAGATACCTTGATTGTTTTCCAGAATTTCCACTAGTACTTTCTCTGCTCTCTTTCATATACTCAAAGAGTTGAGAGCAAGGATGTTTTGTCAGCTACAACTTGTATTGTGAACATTACAGTATTCTTTCAATGCCTGTGTCAGTGAATCCGGTGTGTCTGTAGTTAGACATGGCTTTTGGCTGTGGAACCCTATGAAAGTGGCCTTGGCTTGTCCTCTGTGTTGAGTGAAAACCTTAATATATGCTCCATCACACGGTAGTTTATATATTAGGCTAAATGGGCAGCAGACCTCCTGTGGTTAGTATGGATATTATGCATTAGGATAAGGATAAGGATAAGGATAATTCCTTTTAACAGGTCGTTCATGAAAGTCCTTGCGGTCTTGTTTCCAATGAGAACCTGTGAGCAATTGGGGTTAAGAGTCTTGCTCAGGGACAAATTTCATATCATCGGCACATATGCTGGGATAGCCTGGAATCGAACCTGGGGCAACCAGGGCCAGCTGGTTCCCTAGGCGGGCTCACTAACCACTCAGCTATGGCCGCCCCTAATTGTGCCCCATTGTGGCTGTCATTTGAAGAAGGCATCTGTAGAGGAATGAGATGTGATAATTACAACACGATGAGGATTCTCATTCATGAAATGGGGCCATTGCTTCTGTTGATAATGTAACCATGATGCCCACTCAATTCCCATAGCACACGTATCTTGTAACAAGTCAGTCCTTCTCTGGGTATTGAATTGTGCACAGAAATATCTTTGTAATATCCTGTCTTATTATTATAAGACAGCATACTAAGTTAATATGAAAATGGATTGGAAATATTGAGTAAATATTTGTCTTGTCTTTATTTTTATTTGTCTTTATTTTAGTCTTAAGAAGCTTAGCATTTTTGTAGTATCATTATGTCATCAGCTGTACTCTAAGCTGCTGTTATTATTCAGGCTGCAGGTTGGTTGGAAAACATAATGTGTTTTCCATATATATATCAAGTCATGTGGTGAGGCTCTGGTACTGTGTGTGTGTGTGTGTGTGTGTGTGTGTGTGTGTGTGTGTGTGTGTGTGTGTGTGTGTGTGTGTGTGTGTGTGTGTGTGTGTGTGTGTGTGTGTGTGTGTGTGTGTGTGTGTGTGTGTGTGTGTGTGTGTGTGTGTGTGTGTGTGTGTGTGTGTGGGGGGGGGGGGGGTGTAGCTTAAGTCAGGTGTATGTGTGTATGAATGTTTTTGAGCCTAATACACACATTCCACAGGTTGAGGATCAATCCTATTAGCATGCTGTAGTGAAGCAAAACAATTAGCCTAGTTATTCCTCAGGAGAAAACGTGACGTTGGTTGACTAATCTGCCTTTATGCTCACTGTAATATGCACATGTGAGTGTTCTTCTATCTCCCCCTCCCCTCTCATTGTTTTTCTTGTCTCCCTCTCTCCTCTACCATACCCCACTTTGGTCTGTCTCTGTCTCCCTCTCCCTCTCTCATGCAAGAGTGTCTGTACACACACACACACACACACACACACACACACACACACACACACACACACACACACACACACACACACACACACACACACACACACACACACACACACACACACACACACACACACAATTCTTAGGATTGGATGATAACAACACATCCTCCGTGCTATGATCATCTTTAATTCTCAAGATTATCTGGCTATGTTAAATTTTATTAATTTACAGTACTGTTGCTCCACTGTGCTCTCCAGCATCATCTCATAAGAAATCAAGGCTATTTAGTAAAACCTTGTTTTGACAATATTAAAAATGGCCTTCCTTCACAGCAATTTAAAAAAAACGTGTCTCATTATGCAATGAATAGAAAATGACAAAGAGCATATAGCTATACTTCCCATTATAGGTCAAACAGGCAGGGAACACTCCTCCTTTTATGCATCAGTTATTATCAAAGAAATATGAAGGGGTTCTGGGCTTTTGTTTTGAAAAGAATCTGTGCTCGTTAATCATATAGAATATTCAACAGAGACACGCCCCCCCCCCCCCCTCCCCTCACACACATGCACACGCTCACAGAAATGTATGCAGCCATCCCACCACTCAAACAGAAGCCCCTCCTCTCGCCACACAAGGAACAAACAGGGTTCTGTCTTTTGTTCCTTTCTCTTGCCTAAAGCAGAGACAAAGCTATTTTCTCAGCCTTCGGTCCCCTCTGCACCGGCTAGCCCCGCACGAGACTGCTCTGACCCCCGTGGGAGGAGACGGCAGGGAAGATAGAAAAAAAGTCATGTGTAGCTCACACTTAACCCCCCCCCACCACCCCCAGTTCATGTACTATTCCTACGGCCCTTTAAAGCGGATGAATCGTTCCAACATCCCGGCTCTGAAACATAATTTAATTTAGAAATGCGGCCACTGGGGGAGATTGCACATGGTCAGCAATTTTGACACCGCGTAAACATACGCTTTCTGCTCTTTCTCAAGATGATGAATGCACAGTGTCTGGATGGTATCTGAGCCATGCGAAGACATTAGGAGTGTAATGAATAGGCTAATCAAATTTAGCAATTAAATCGGTTTAGTGATGTATCATGTATCATAATTTCTAATATGTGCTATTTACAACTTCACTGAATTGTGGTCTTTATACCACATTATAAAATGAGAAGTTATGATATTGACTGGTGATGAGCATATTATGAGCATTTACCAAAATTCGGTATTTTATTACCTTATTTTAATATCCTTAAGCCTATAACATAGTCACAATAAAATTAAATCATCAAATTAATTGATTATGAAAATACTTGTTAGTTTCAGCCCTAACCTACTGATATAGTTTGTACTTATTTATTGAATCTAGAATATACTGTATACTGCAAGCCATGCTCATTACATCCATCCACTGAGCTATAGTTTTGTAGCCCAGTGAGAAGTGAGCTACCCTAAGGCTAAGGCAGCCTGTCTGTGTGGAAGCATTGACCTATAGAGGATAAGACGTTTTCATGTTCATTTAGCCTGCATTTTATCCTCTCTTGTCCATGTTCTTTCTGTCCTGAGTAGTATTGCAAAATCTGTCTTTGTTGTTCACAGAAGTTATAGCGTTTTGGTCTGATCTCAACCCAGCTCATAGCCAAAGCCAAAGTTCGTGATAACTGACTTGTACACAACCTTTCCACCATCTCACGCTTGGTGGCATGCAGTGTCTTTAACCAAGGATTACTTCCTTTGCAGATTTAAGCAATCCTGACTGTGATCTGACATTAGAACTTCACCATCTCACACTCTTTTATGGTGGCAATGCAGGTGAGGGCTTAGCTGTGTCCGGAACGTGCCTCTCAGATGTTGATGACAGAACAAAAACCTTGCCTCTCGCTATGCAGTGAACTGTGTCCCTCTTCTCTCATTCCCCCCCCCTCTCTGTGGGAATGGCATTTATGCTTTGAGGATACAGTTTGTTCCCTCAGAGAAATAGTGTTTTCCTCAACCGAGACATCTGTGATCTTAATGGAATTAAGCATAGTGTATATGGACTGGGGAGTGGAAGACTGAATGGGCATTCTGAAATCACACTTTCCACTCTCCATGCCATGGATACGACAGATTGGGCTCTGTCCATTAGATTCTAGATTGGTTGAATGCTGAGTATAGGATCGGACCTGTGGGATAGAATTGCCACCCATCCTTCCCTTTGGTGAACTAACCTTTTGACTGTGGTGTGTAATATTGATATTTTTTAAGAAACATAAAGTGTAGCCTACTGTTTGACTGGAGAGGCAGCTCTCAAGGTTATCTTGAATTTGTATTTTTGGTGTTTGATTGATTGAATACTTTGACAGAAATGCAAAAAGCACGAGTACAGTCATACCCTTGGTTTAAAAGGATAACACAAAAAAGTCCTATGGACTTTTGTTTTCCATTGAGGTCCTATATATCTGTGCTTGGAGTGAATCGATGCTTCTAGTGTTCGATATAACTGAAGGATTCATAGATTCTAGATTGGTTGAATGCTGAGTATAGGATCGGACCTGTGGGATAGAATTGCCACCCATCCTTCCCTTTGGTGAACTAACCTTTTGACTGTGGTGTGTAATATTGATATTTTTTAAGAAACATAAAGTGTAGCCTACTGTTTGACTGGAGAGGCAGCTCTCAAGGTTATCTTGAATTTGTATTTTTGGTGTTTGATTGATTGAATACTTTGACAGAAATGCAAAAAGCACGAGTACAGTCATACCCTTGGTTTAAAAGGATAACACAAAAAAGTCGTGTGGACTTTTGTTTTCCATTGAGGTCCTATATATCTGCTTGGAGTGAATCGATGCTTCTAGTGTTCGATATAACTGAAGGATTCATGTTTTTATTATTGTAGTTATGCAGTAGTAAGTACTAAGTAGTGTTATTTTGGTTTATTTCTCTGGTGAAAGGATATGAGGTCACCTATCTGACATGCTTATCACTGATATCTTGTTTGGTCTTTTGGTCCCATCTCAAGAATACATCATGCACTTTTTTGAAGTCTGAAACGGAGAGGAGACAAACTCACAGAGAGAGGAAATAATGCCATGCATCAGTCCCCCCTGCACCTCTCTGAAGACATGTCACTCCTCTACAGATGGATGTTTCTCTTGGAGACCTGGGAGCTCAATTGGCTGCCCTTGATTTAGCAACAGTGAAGCAAGCTGTAACCAGAGCCTGACCTTATGCCAGATTTCAACGCTGATCCCAATTTTGGAGAGTCAAACATAAGTCCCTCCTCTTGCCACACGAGGAACAAACGGGGTTCTGTCTTTTTTTTCCTGCATTACTGATGTTTTGACCAAAAGTGCAACATATTACACTATATAACACTTCTGTATGTAAAATAAATAAAAACACAAAACTTTTTTTGATATATAAAAAATAAACGGATAAACAGAACTTTATCTTATTTGATCACTTAAGCCCTATTCAAAATTATTTTTAAATCTACAAGCTTGTAGATGTGCTATTTTAGAACATTCTTGAAAACATTTTAAAATGTTCACCTAATAATGACAGGCTGCATAATTCTTTGAGACACACATATGGATATTTTGAGGGAGTGATCGAGTCCATCATTGTCTTGCATTGTAGGTGCAAACAACACAGGCATTGAGGTTGTGAGACGGATCGTATACAGTGATATATTTATCTGTCCTTGGCCTAAGTATCATAGTTCAGGGAACATACTGATACCAATGTTGTAAAAAAAAAAAAAAGTCAAATAATAGACATAACTTTTGTATTATTGTATTTATGTATTATTTTGACAACCGAAGCAGTCATACCACAAAGTATGAATTAGGCTTTACGGTATCATGCTTATGTGATACTTTGAATCCGACAACCTCGATATTGATTGTGGTCTACATGGAGCAACCTTCAGCATCTACAAATCAAATCACACTAATCAGGACTGTCAGATAATATTGCGGCTGAACGTGTTAGGCTAAATGAAATGGCCCCTAGCCAGTAACGGTGGCTCCTTCAAAACGTATTTTCAGATGGAGAGGATTAGTCTACTTAGGACATTCAGGGCCTGCTTGGTAAATAAGGTATTTAGAACGGCATTTCTCACATTTTGGACCCAAAATTGGACATGAATTTTGGCAATGCTAAGTGTACTGTAGGTCTGCTCTGCAACAGTTAACATTACAACAGATTAGCCTCTTTCCACACTGTAGTTCTGCAACAAATAATTTATTTTTTGGTGAAACTCATTTAGCACTCCTATATCACAAATATATACAATAAACCAATCAATATTTCAGACATAACTAAATTGTCACACTGAAAAAGTGTTGCTACGCCAATGCACAGCCATTGATTTACTTCTTTTAGGCGCTGCGCAACATCACTGTCTGTTGCTAACTTCCTTATCCCTCCTGTTCTCCTCCCTCATTTCACTGTTTTGCCTCTGTGCGCTCAGTGAAGCTGCATGGGCCCAGAGGCTGTCGGCCTCCTAATTATGTAGTCTGTATCTGGACGTAATGGGACAGAACAGGGTTTGATGGGAGAGAGTTTAATGGGGAAGCGTACGGTACAGTGGAGCTGAACCATCAGAAATCCAGAACTTTGTTTTGGGTAAAGTAGGCCTACTGGACAAAAACTATTCTAGTGCTGGAGGATGCGTGGACACTCAACTCCAACCACAATGCAGAAGGATTGTTGGTTTCTTTTGTAATACTGTACACTGTGAGGGGTAGAATTACATGGATTTTTCCTTTCCCTCCCGTCTTGGAAAAGGGACAATTACTCCAAACTGCAGCGTTAACTTGCAAGTGTGTGTGTATATGTGCGTGGATCTTTTTGTGCGTGCATGTACAGTATCATGGTCGCTCCATTATTAATGCTGTGGTGTTTTTGTTTGCTTGTTTTGGTGACACCTGATCCTCCCAGGGTGATGTATTTTTAATGATCCAGGAAAAGCGAGATGGGCCCTGCGGTTTCATGGGATCGGTCAGTAGTCGACACAGTGAGCAATATTGTCAGTCATCATTCGGCCAACACCTTCCCAAACTGGTCTCCTTCTGATGACATCATCAGTGTGCCTGTTGATATTTGTTATTCAGAGTATAAGAAGGACCAACTGAGGGTTTCTAACCTGGCTTTTCCACCTACTCAATGAAATAACTATCCTCCTATAATTTGAGAAACCTCTGTGGTGGTGAGGACAAAACTGTCTGCCCGGTTCTCCTCAGTGGCTGGAGCAATTGATCTGAATTTGCACACAGCCATTGCGTATTACCATGTGCACGGAACTGCGAAGCCCGTTTTTTGATTTCACCAAATCTCAGCTGTTTATTAGAGTTTTTGTGTAAAATAATGTCGCCATGGTTACGGGGCTGCCCAGCTATGGGACAAACTGCCTCCCGGGTTGCCAGTGTATTCAGTCAGTGTACACTAAGAGGCAGCATGATATATCTTCCTATTCATTATTTCATACAATATTTTTTTAGGTGAACTCTTTGATCTCACTGTACAGTACATAGGTACATGCTTATCTTCTTGAAATGCACTGTCAGGATCTTTGTCATTAGACACCGTCAAGCAGTTGGTTATTTAAGGTCCTCTTTAAATATATCATGTTGAAACCATGTTGTAAGTTCCTTGTAAAATGCCTTTGACATTTGTGAACATTACACCTGTTATACATGTACAGTTTCAACATAAATTACAGCAAAATCAAAACAAAAAAACACAGAACATCAAGCAAAGGAAACACAATTATACATTGACATTAGGATGCATAAAACAAAAACAAAAGTAACTCAATCAAAGGCAGCGGCAAACAGAAAGGTCTTTAGTTATGTTTTAAAAGAAATGAGCGTGGTAGCAGACCTGCAGTTTTCTGGGAGTTTGTTCCAGATATGTGGTGCATAAAAACTAAATGCTGCTTCCCTATGTTTAATTTTGGTTGTAGGGACAGAAAACAGACCTTTCCCAGATGACCTGAGAGATCTGGATGGTTCATGATATCGCACAAGATCAGAAATGTATTTTGGCCCTAAACCATTCAAATCTTTATAGACCAATAGTAGTATTTTGAAATCAATTATTTGACACGCAGGCAGCCAGTGTAAGGATTTAAGAACTGGAGTGATATGCTGCAACTGCAGTCGTCTGATTGATTTTAAGGAGTCCTTTAAAGACACCGTTAAGGGCCATTCACACTGAGCACTATAACTATAACAATAACTATAGTCTATAACTATATTGTTCACCATTATCTTTTTATAGTTGGTGTATGTCCTTGTTTTGTAGACTTAAATAGGGCCGTATAAGTCCAGTACACTTGCAGACGAGTTGAGAGGAGAGTTTTAACTGAATATGAATGACAGTGAAATGAAAACTTAAATGGTGATATTGAGTGACTGGATAGTTATTTTTTGTTTCCATATGTCCTTGTCAAGATAATTCTAGTCTCTTTACATAACTAGACACCAACTCCATCACATTTGCGTGGTATTTGTGTTCCATATGCACAGCACATGCTGGGCGTTTAAATGGCCTGCGTAAATACCTGAATGATTCAAATAAATAGAAATAGACAAACATGGTCTCAAACTGCCAAGTCATTGTAGCAGGCTAATCAAATACAACAACAACCATTACCATATCAAGTGGGCGTACATGAAAGAGCCACGTTCGTTTGTGTGCAGTAACTAACAATAAGTTATTGTCAGCATTGCCAATGTTATTCCCACGATTCTACCCTCCCACTTATAATAAATTACCAAGGCTCAACATAAAGTAAACCATTGTTGGTATTCAGTGAGTAGCCTAATTGTTGTATACAATTGTCTATCCATTGACTGCATATGACCATGGTAGTCAGTGGTGTTCTTGCGTTAGGTATTCAGTGAGTAGCCTAATTGTTGTTTTAATGTCTATCCTTTGTATGCATACTATACTGTACGTATGACCTTGGTACTCAGTGGTGTTCTTGCGTTAGTTCTGTTGTTTTTGAAGACAATCATTTAAAAAGAGAGCCACTGACTTTAACTTTAAAATTACGGTAGGATGGGGAAAAATGTATACTTTTTTTTTTTAATGGGATTTTGATCTGTTTACAGTACATTAACTGTGTGTGAGTGTGTGCATGTGTGCGTGACATGTTGTGTATTTTGTATGCATATTAGTCTGCATCTGAAGTGACATGAGTGCTGAGTCATTAAGACTTTTTGGCAGCTCAACGACCAGGGAAAGGCCAATGTTAAGTTAACTTCCTCAAATTGGGGGCGTAGTTTGTGGAGCAGAATGGATACATTTGGAGAAGCTAGAAATATAGTCTAGAACTGTCCTCTTTCTCTCACTTTACAGCAATCTATGTCTGTATGTTTATCAGTCTGCTGTCTTGTCTGTCTTCTTCTCTCACTCTTTCTCTCTCATACTCTCCTGTCTCTCTTGCTGTATTTTTGTAAGACATGAGTTCATCCCTATCATCAGCACCTTTCTCATCTCTTCAGCATCCAGACACCTCAGCAACTGTCAGCTCTTGCGTGTGCGTGTGCGTGCGTGTGTGTGTGTATGTGTGTGTGTGTGTGTGTGTGTGTGTGTGTGTGTGTGTGTGTGTGTGTGTGTGTGTGTGTGTGTGTGTGTGTGTGTGTGTGTGTGTGTGTGTGTGTGTGTGTGGGGTCACAGCACAGGTACTGTAATGGATAAAAAATTTGCTGAGCTGTGGCCACAGAGAGAATGTGTGCAGGCACGCGTTTGTGTGTGCGCTACATGTGGACACTATCAACACATTATTGAAACGTTTTTCTTCAAGTGATAAACACAACATTGTGTCTGCTGCATGGTGGTATATCAACCATTCATACTGTATATTCAGGAGGAAACGTATATGATTTTTCCCTGTTCTGTCAATAATGTGCAGCCTTATAGTGTCTTAAAGGACAATAACGGTCTAAATACATATCATTGTCTTCTCACAGCCAAACTTAGGTGAATAGCTAACTGAGTCAATGGTAGTTTACCAATATTGCACAGTTAATAAGTTACGCATTTGAATTGAATTAAAGTCCATTAATGCATGGAGATAATGGAACAAACTACACTGTGAATGAAGTATGCAGACCCTTGGTCTTCTCTGACGCACCTGTCGTCCCGTAGGTGTGCAAGAGTTTTGCTCGATAATGGAACTTTGCTAATTATGCTTTGGTTTAACCAACATGAACCAATTCACTTTTTGTATACCAAAAATCTGATTTAACAAAGATAACTAAAGAGGGGTCACTTGATAATAAAAAATCACACCCAGTGCGAAGTGGGCGGTGTGGTCACAGTGGTCATCACAGTGATGGAAGTTCACTTAAAGAAAAGTAATATTGTGGACCAACCATTGTACACCCCTAACTTAAAAAAAAACATAAATGTGTTTTTTTTAAGTGCATAGTCCTATTTATAGGGCTATGCACATGTGTCATGTTTCACAAGCCAATCACAATCCTGAATAGACTGTGATTGGCCAATCACGGTGCAGGGTTAGGGGGGTACACTGGTGGCCAATCACAGCGCAGGGTTGGGGGGGTGCAATGGGTGGGGGGGTACAATGGTGGCCAATCACAGTGCAGCGAATGTCGATGTCCAAACCTCACATATAGGGGCGGTTTCACCGCCCAAAACAAACAAACAAATGAGCTGTGCTTGTGTATGGGCCCTGCAGGCCAGGGTATGTACCACAGTGATAGAACCTCTCTGCTGGGACTTCAGGCTCTTCTTGCCCATGGCGGCACTATTCACTGTGTGGAGTATGATGCAAAGGGGCCAGGCCACAGGCACTGGCATGCCCAAGGCTCCCTTCGTTAAATAGCTTCAGTGACACTCAGCTGGACATGCGGGCAAGTATCTTGGGCGGTGAATCAAAATGCCTAGAGAAGGGAGAAGAAAGAGAAAAAAAGATATCCCCTCCTCCAAACACCACCTCACTGCACTTTATTTTATGCCCAAGCCCCCCCCCCCCCCTTTCTTTCGTGCTGTCTCATTGCCTGTTTCACTGTTCAATAGTCCCACTGTCTGCAGCCTGTAGCCTGTGAACCATGTGAGTGACTCTCTCTCTTTCCCTCTCTCTCTCTCCCCCTCTTGCCAAAGCCTCTGTTCCATTCTACTCTTAGAGCTTACTACACCCTGCCCTCCTGCTCTCCTCTCTCCTGCCCTCTTCTTTTCCCCTCCCTCCCTCCATCCCAGGTGACCTACCAAATCCATCACACTACTCTCTCTCTCATCCCCTCCCTCCACTTTTTCTTTTTTTTGACCACTTCCCCTCCCCGTCGCTGTACAGTAGAGGCAGCAACTTAAGCCAGCTGGAGAGACTCACAGAACGAGTAAACAGACTGTCTGCAAGACAACCAGAGAGACAGACAGAAATGATTTGACTCAGTATAAAGTAGCCATACAATACTGATTCAACACATGAGCCCTACAGGGCTTCCCATGGCCAGGGGTATTATTTTGTTTTGTACAGTATATTGTTCAAGTACCTGTATGGTACTTGAACAGGCCATGCATAAATAGTAATACACAGCTATATATGCCTACACACAAACAACACAGTGAGCAAGAGCGAGAGAGGGAGACAGAACATATGATTACATTACATTCAGAGTGAGAATCAAGGCTCCGCTTCATTCAAGGGATTGGTTCCTCGTCCAGATATTTGCATCAATGGATTAAGACGGATATTTCATGTGCAAAGTGTGTCTATGTTGATATAAGCTGGCCACTGCTACTCTCTGCCATGTTGGATAGAACGAGATTCCTGAGATCTGGATGACCCAAGCGCTGAAAATAGCTACAATCTACACGTCGCATCAGGCGTCAGTATCTGCATTAGAAAGAAGAGTATGTGGGTGTGTGCAGATGATGTGACGGTGTGTGAGCATGTACGTGGTGTCAGTGGTATTGATCGGGGTCCTCCGTGGATGAGTGATGGAAATGGGGGGGTGGATGAAGAGGAGGAAGTAGAAGGTGGGCTTAGCGATGCTGATCCTCCAGCACATACTGTAGGGCTTGTAGGCTACATCAGATCTCAGTGAATGATGTGTGTGCACACGTTTGTCCATGCATTAGTATATTTATGCATATAATGTATGTGTTTATTGAAATGAAACAAATGACTGTGCGGGCAATGGCATTCACCTGAAATGTTTAATCACTTCAACGCCATTCTAGTACGTTTAGTGAAAATAGCTAATCTACAAGCTCACACCATGTCGTGTGAGCTATTTTTGCCTCCAGAAGCTTGTTGTATGATTTCAGAAATGTGTGTCCGTGGAGATTTCCCCCCCTGAATTTCTGAAAAGCTTACTTTGTTTCGGAGCAACAAGCCTTTTCATGTGACAGCAGTGTTACGCTTCAGAGTTATTCCCGAAAACTCCAGCTAGGGCCAACGAATATATTTACATGTAAATGGTTTTGCTTAACCCCCCCAACACAAACACACACATTTTAAAACACCATTTCAGTTCAGCCCCAGAGGGCAGACACACTGAGGTTGGCTGTTGTAATGCTCTTTTCCAATTTCGTTTTGAATGGTGTTGTGCGTTGCTTCTTCCGTAACAAATGAAATTACAATAGCCCAATACTGAATAATGGCCTGCCTCAGCAGCATTACATTTGAGATTTGTTGGTATTATCACGGTTTATAGAAACATGGATTTCAAATGGTTATCGATGCAAATGGAAGTGATGTGTATAATACATCACTTACATGACCACATGAACCCTAGCGTCCCTATTCTGGGACGAACATTCTGCTAAAATATTTAGTGTAGGTGGAAAACAGGAGGAGGCCTATAGACCTGGAGGAGTAACGCAAACATCGCTCTTGAGCTCCTCTCAAACTCAGGACCAAATTGACTTGTCTCTGTTGATATAATCTCCAGGGTTTGTTCAGTACAGTAGTAAAGTGCCTTATGTCTTTACTCAAATCAAACTTCTGAACAAGCCTTGATTGAATCAATTCTACAATGAACCAAATATGAAATCCTATTTATAAAGCACTTTTAAAAACAACCAGTGTACAGACCAAAATGCTGTACACTGTGTACAGTAGTGGTTCTCAAACTTTTACATGTCAAAGACCCCCAAATTGACACTTATTACCCCACGGACCCCCATTTGAAAAAATAAGCCAGGGACCCCAATAAGAGAAGGTTTTTACGGCTCTCTAGCAGTGATTCTCAACCATTTTAATTTCAAGGACCCCCAGTTTAACATGCATTAGGCTACGGACCCCCATTTAATGGCATTTATACCTCTGGGACCCCAATTCATATTGTAAAATCAATGTTAATTTAACTCTGAGAGTGTACAAACGGGTCCATTTGGTTCCATTTGTACACTCAGTTACAGACCCATAAGGGTCCATTTGGTTCCTGTCCATCATTTAGCTGGGGACCCCCTGGAACCCCCTCAAGTACCCCTAGGGGTCCCCAGACCCCACTTTGAGAACCAATGGTGTACAGCATACAAAAACGGTTTAAAATGATAACGGGCAATGACAGTAGGTTACAATATGAGAGTTAAGTCAGCATAAAATGTAACCAAAATGCAAATAAAACAAACGGCAGAAAGTAAAAGAGGCCATGCACGACATGGGGAACGGTGTACGAAGGTTCAAAGGTCATGGAGGTACAGGTCAGAATTAAAATGCTTTATAGTTGGTTGTACAGCGGTGTTTGCATGCTTGCAAATGGCAGCTCTACAAAATGTACAAATCAGGCTAAACGGTGACCACAGCTGTTTACCAAAAGCAGGCTTGGCGTTCTGAACTAGAGGTTACGAATGTAACCCCGGTTTTAGTAGGTTCGGAGTTTACTACTCACTATGGGATATCAGCGCCCTCAGGCGATGAGACAGAGCAACACACACGCTCCCGGTGCCAATACTGATTGGCTAAGGGTATGTCACGAGTCCGGAAGACCCGGGAGTATAAAGCTCCCTCGTGACGTAGGCTCTTCCTCTTAACATTCTCCTCTCTGCATGCCAAATGCGCACAGAAAGGGGTGTCTGGTGAGTAGTAAACTCCGAACCTACTAAAACCGGGGTTACATTCGTAACCTCTAGTTTTACCACGGTTCTCCGTTTACTACTCACTATGGGATTCATAAACCCCCCTTGAGGTAATGAGCCACACAACCCTGACCACCCCGCACGCCCCTCAGCTCCTAGGTCACGTCCCCCCCGGACGTGACCTAAGACCCCCAGGCCATAGGTCCACGACCTCACGGCCCCTGGGCGCCCCCCCAGCCCACCGGGCTGGGGTGCGGGATAGATAACAAGAGTAGGCCCTGACAGACTCTAGAGTCTGCCCTATTTACTAACAGGCAGACACAGTCCGCCTCATAATAATGAGGAGCAGGGCCCTATCCCCAAGACAC
>NC_137613.1:37007111-37089407 GCF_963280865.1 Gymnoscopelus braueri | reverse complement strand
GCGTTCTGAACTGCAGCTCTCTGAACATCATCTCCCCAGTGAGTGCCACACAACCAGCCCAGGCAGCAGTATCCTAGCATGTACTGCCAAGGTTAAAGACACTCATACGCTATCGCTCTGCCCTCTAAACTCAGTCTCCTCATGTCCCTGTCCCGTTTATTCTGCGTATTTCTCTCTCTCTCTCCATCGCTGGCTCTTTCTGTCATTAGTTGTTACTCTCCACCTGTGTCTCTCTCTCTGTATCTCTGTCTGTTTCTCTTTTCTCTCCCTCGGACCTTCGCTTCTGCTCCCTTTGTGTGTGTGTGCTCTTTCATTTTTATCACTGTCCTTCCTCTCTTCTGCTCTGTCACTCATTCAGCTCTTTTTTTCTGTCTGCCTGGCGCTCTGTTCTCTTCCACCTCCCCCTCTCGCCTGTCCTTTTTCTAATCTCCTTTGATATCACTATATATCTCTTCTGCCCCCCCACTCACCCCTTTGCTCCTGGTTCTTCCCCTCATCTCTCTTCCTCTGGGGTAGGCCTCTGTCTCTTTATTATTATAACTCTCTCCCTCACTCTTTCTCTTGTGCACGCTCTCTCCCCCTTCTCTCTGTCTCTCTCTCTCTCTCTGTTTCTCTCTGTTTCTCTCTCTCTGGCTCTCTCCATCTCTCTACACCCTGCCCCTGGCTGTGTGCTAATGTACAGATGTAGAGAGTACAGAACGACTGCTGAGAGGAGACTTAAAGTGGTGTGGTGTCTGCCAATAGTAACATCCAGGACAGGGCGAGAGCTGGGGTGAGCATCCGGGGTTAGCACTCGTCAGCACTGTCACTGTGTGTGAGGGTGAGTGCAAGGGTAATGTGCAGTACGTCGCACGCATTTGTGTGTGTGTGTGTGTGTACTGTATGTGTGTGCGATTTTGTGTACTGCTGTATTTATGACAATACAGCAGTATACATAACCAAATGAGATGAGGAAAATAACTGAACATGAGTTCAGTTGATGGCCCTCACTTTTGCAAGAGGCTGTTTTAGGGTTAAGACTTAACCCTTTAAGACCTGAAGCCGATTCTACAAATGTCTTCTAAATCCCAACAGTATTCTGATAAAACGTATGTTTATATTAGTGGTGCTCAAACTTTTTCATGTGAAGGACCCACAAAATGATATGTATTTGGCCGCCGACCCCCATCTCAAAATATCTTGTTCCAGGGACCCCCAGAAGCAAAGATTTAAGTTACAAATGTTTGCTTTAAAACAATATATATTCAAAGATTTGCACACATTTTCACGATAAAAATAAATAAAAAAATAGCAGATCTACAAGCTCATTAGCAGATCTACAAGCTCATTAGCAGATCTACAAGCTCATAGCGCGGCACTCTGTGCCGTGCTATGAGCTTGTAGATCTGCTATTTTTGAATAGCCAAAGTGTAAAATAATGCTTTTTAGCTCAAATCTAAAAATGAGATGCGTTCCAGGTTTTAATGGGTTAAGGCCTCTACACACCATGCTGAGGTGTCCTGACTACTACATGCTAAACATTGGGAGATCAGTTTGGGTCTGAAACTGCACACTGAGTACACACCACACAGACGGTCGGCTGATGGGACTGTTGTGCGCCTGCGTGACAGGAAATAGCTCCATGCCAAAGGGTGGCAGTAGTCTGCAGGAATCTGATGTTTTTCACAACGAAAACAAACAAGCGGAGCATTTTTCCGCTACTCCTCTGAAACCCGCAGTTCATGGCTTGCTCTCTCTCTCAATTCAACAGGGCTTTATTGACCTGAGAAAACATGTTTACATTGCCAAAGCAAAACAATCAAAACAAAATAATGTATGTACAATTAAAAGGGAATACAAATAATGTGTGTACAGAGCTGTGTTACATTGCAACTGAGGGGGAAAACCCCACAAGAATTGTGCATTTTCTGTCAGAAATATACTTCCACATAGGAAAGGTTAGCTTTGGGAGGAAATTCTCTCTCTCTCACACACACATGCACACACGCTTTCTGCTTAGCTCTTGACTTGACATTAAGTCTAAGTTTGGTTAGTAATATAGGTGGTGGTTAGACGAATGAATATAGCCAATGGAAATCAGTCACACGTCCTCACAAGTACAATTGTGTGTGTGTGTGTGTGTGTGTGTGTGTGTGTGTGTGTGTGTGTGTGTGTGTGTGTGTGTGTGTGTGTGTGTCTCTTTCTTTAATAATGCAGGGCTGTTGATCACACTAAATGATTGATGACAGGGAGGTCATGGATAGAAGAGAAACACAAGAGAGGAGAGCACTCACTGGTATCATCACGTGCTAGCTTCAGTGTGTCCATGCTGTGTGAACATCACCTAATACACCTTAACAGAGCACCATCTACATCTACCTTTGGCTCCTCGGCACACCTTTGATCAGTCAACATCATAGTGTCCTTGGTCCTTATTTTTCTAGCATGTTATTTGGGACATGTAAAGAGAAATGCATCCACTTCAATCCACTTCTGCTTTATTAGATGAGACGAGGAGATGAGATTGCATCACAGGACCTGAGCCAGATTCATTTATGTGGTCAGAGCACTAATTGACCGAGCCACCAGGCGGACTCTCTTTCAATGCACCAAACATACTCAAATATTGATCAAGTATTGATAAACGAGGCCAACTTCCTCATTGTTCAGATGTACTATCTGCCTTTGGGCACTCTGCCCTCTTTCACTCTCTGCACACAGCCAATAGATTTTTGAGCCAGCTGCATCCTCCAGTGTGGGTGGGGCTCTACTGTCTAATCTAGATCCAGCTTTACTGGACACACGAGACACAGATCTTGTTTTCAGAGCAGAGTCCAGAGCAAATCTCTATTGTTGCTATTTTTATTTTGTTGTTCATTTTGCTAATGTGTAACGGGTGCAGCACAAAAAGGTGTTATTCATCTTCTTGTTATTGACGTGTGGGCATTGTGAATGGTATCGGTGGATGGAGGGTTTGTAATGACTGCTGTGAATCTCTCTCAATCGAAGCCCACGGTTACATGGGACACGATGTGAGTGCCGCCGTTTGGCAAATGTCACTTGTTCCTGACTCAAATAAATGATGGTTATTAATAACAGCAGCTGCAGTCAGTCAGGCGGCAGGGGTTGCAGGTGTTTGTGTGCGTGTCCATCCATGTTTGCGAGAGCCAGATTAACGTACACAGAGATGGGTCATCAGTTTTCTGCAGAGGTCTGCAGTACCCGTGACAAGAGCGTGCACTTTTTAACCAGCCCATGCACACACACACACACACACCCGCCCACCCCTCTCTCACCACTCCAGTGCAGTGAGTGGTGGTCTGACTGAGCACTTGGCTATGATGAGATTGGAAGTGACAGCGACTCTTGTTGTGGAAGAGAGGTTCCTTGCCAGAAGAAATGGCCAGTGCAGACATATCAGACAAGGGTTTAACCACTTAAGCCCTATACCGTATACTTCTAAATATCACACATAGTAATAATAGCCAGTCTACAAGATCACGTGTCGTATCAGTTAGTGAGCTTGTAGAGCTGCTATTTTTGAAATTCTATCTCCTATAATGACTTGCCCAAAATAAACCAGGTTCAAAGTAGTTTAGTTGGCATGGTCCTCCTACATGCCATTGATCTAATTACTTTTCTCTCCATTACACCATCGAATAGTGGAGAGTACGTACAGTAGCAATGATATACGGCGCTGCTACTTTATCTTGCTTAGCTTATTGGCAATATTTTATAGTATAGGACGGTTGTAGGGTAAAAAAGAGACTCAAAGTAGTTGTAGAGATTGTTATTTTACCCTCCGTTATCATTGTTTGTTTGAAACATACTGCCCTCCCTGTAATGGTGCCCAACAGCATCCTATTGAAATAGATCCATCATCCAACATCACCCAGCATTGACCATGGAATCACAGTAAAATCCTCAGTGTTAATTTACCGTATCCATTTGTAAACTACAACGATAAGACACTCCGACTGACCTACACAATAATAATATTAATTATCATTATTATTATTATTAATTGAACACAGTGATGTAGGCTACAGTATGTGACACAGCTGTTGTTACACCACATGTCACTCAGACATGTTAATGTTAAGAATGCGATTTGCCTACATTGTAAATTGTAATATAGCACCTCAAACAGCCCAAAGAACCACAGAAAACTCCAATATGTTTGTGGTGTAACTCATTGCGCTCCGTCCCCAGGTGTTCCACACCTACTCTAACGAGGACTACGACCGACGCAATGAGGAAGTGGACCCGGTGGCATCGTCGGCCGAGTACGAGCTGGAAAAAAGGGTGGAGAAGCTGGAGCTCTTCCCTGTGGAGCTGGAGAAAGGTGAGAAGCAAATGAGATTGTTTGATTCCTTTGGTTTTGAATGAGGTCAGCCATTCTTTATTTCATTCATTCTTTATTTCTTGTCAGTTCAAAATTCTTCTTTTTCTGTCCTGTTGGAAAAAAAGAAACAGTTGTTAGGCTAAGATTATGTTGAACCTTAACCCATTAACTGCCAGAGGTATTTTCATATTTTTTAAACCTTAAACAATATTTTTATATTTTTTAAACCTTAAACATAAAAAATTAAACCTCCTTCCCTTCTTTATGTGTTTGTCAGAGGGTTATTTGACTCGGGCTCAGTATTTTCTTCAAACCTGAAATAGCATGACAAGCATACATTTTAGGATTCCTCCATCCACTCTGGTGTTATGTAACACCAGACCGGCTTGTGAATCATTAATACAGGATGGCAGAGGGAGAAGGGGCTGGATTCCTCACTGGAGGAGAGTTTCCCCTACGCTGCACGTTTCCCCTTTTTCTGTGAAGCCCCTGGCTGTGTGTTCAGGAAATCACCCTCTGCCCCTCTCCATTAATAAATCAATGGTTCTGTTATCCATTTGTCTGAGCAAATTCATCCATCCATCTGTCCATCCATTCTTGCTGCGTTCCGTCCAAATTTACCCCCCCCCCAACCGCCATTATCAGGATGGGTGCAGTTGTATTGAATGGAATTTCAGGGCATTTGCTAGCATGTAAATGGAGGTCCTAACCCGAACGCACTCAGAGTGGTGTATCCACTCACACACATCCAGTTAATTGGCCGCATTCATTTAACCACATTAACCTTGGCATCCTTATTGGGGAAATTGTCATAAGTTTTCACATTTTATGATCTCTGCCAGGCCGGAACGCCCGGCGCCGGGGATTATGTTTTAGCCCTCGTACGTCCCTCTGCCTTTCTGTCTGTGAGCAGCTAATCTCAGGCACCGCTGGACTGATTGACCTGAAATTTTGCACACGCACATCCAGTAGGGAAGGAAAAAAACCCACTTGAACCGTAGGACGTAGGATGTGGTTTGATTCCCGGGCCAGTGGACCGTTACTGCATGTCACTTCCTGACTCTCTCTCCCTGTTTTCTGTCTCTAGCCTGTATACTGTAACTATCTGTAAAAAAAAGACATAATAAATGAAAATAGATAAATAAAAGGCTTCCTGTCTTAACTGTGTTCTGTGTGTTTGTAGATGAAGATGGGCTGGGCATCAGCATCATCGGGATGGGTGTTGGGGCCGACGCTGGCCTGGAGAAACTGGGCATCTTCGTCAAGACTGTTATTGAGGGCGGAGCCGCAGAGAGGGATGACAGGTGAGAGCTGTTCTCTGATTGGCTGTGGTCGTAGTAGTGACAAGCCTACGTCTGTAGATGTACAGTATATTCTGTTTACAGCTCACCCAACATGCAGAGATTCCCTTAAATACTTCTCCCTGATGCACACGTGTGCATGGTTTCATCGTGCCCTGGCCTTGTCAGATTAAGCAGCATGGGTTCAGGATCGGAACAAGAGGGAGAGGTACAGCCTCAAACATAAAAGAGAGACTGCCAGACGTGCCGGTGCAGTCATCAGACAGGCTGCATGTGGAGGCGTATGTTTGTGCCTGTTTTGTGCCTGTGTGTAAAAAGGGAAAGAGCAGGCTATGAATTTGTGCTCATATTATTTTGCGTGTGTGCGTGCGCATTCATGCTGGTTTGTTTATTGTCAACTGTGAACAACACTGTAAGCACTCAAGCTGGGGTTATGGAAGCGATGACGGCTCCCTAGCAGGCCATTGTGGGTTAGCTTCCTCTGCTCTCAACTTTTAACTTCTCTCTCTCTCTCTCTCTCTAACTCAGGTTTCACATAAACAGATTAAATATGCCATAAATACTCAGTGCATTATGACAGCTGTGTTGCTCTGTGTATGCATGAGGAACCTTAATGTACTGGAGTTGTTTCCTGTGGGAATGTTTCAGTAGCTACGTATAATAGTGGGTGGAGATTGGTAGCTTTGTGTATTGAGCACCAGCAGCCCTGTGCACACTTCCACATGAAGAATGTCATGTTCCCTATAAAATGTAAGATAATAAAAAAAATCCCCACAAGAAGGCGCGCACACACACACACCCCAACTTACTGTAACATACATGTACTGTACATGCACACCACAAATCAAACAGTAGCACAACGCAACGTAACAGACATGTGGTTCCTCTCTGGTAAGCTGGTAGAAGGGCAGGGGGGGTAGTGAGGTGTTGCTAGACAGAATGTAATTTTCTTCCACCATTGCCTCAATCGCTACAGAGCTCTTAATGGTCTGACGCACACACACACACACACACACACACACACACACACACACACACACACTCACACTCACACTCACTCACTCTCTCTAGTAGGCAGACAAATAGGCATTGTATCATTATGATGTCTGTCGCTGATGACCTTTGTGTGTAGGGGTAGAGACTAGAGTCAGGGGGAAAGGGTAATGTATAGAATCTACAGCGTGATATCTTCGTTATGGTTTTTGGTACCTACCTCTCCTCTTCCTCTCTCTCTACATCAATCAGAGAGACAGCAGCAGATTAAGATACAGCCAGAGTCATGTTCCTGTGAAGGTCACCATGTGATTGAGTTTGCAGCTCTGATAGGCAGCCACCTCGCTCTCTCCTTCTGTCTACCTGTCAGTCTGACATGTCTGTATACATTCACATGACAGCCGTGCCTGATGTGTTCAACGCCACGGGCAGATTGACGCACACGCTGACACTGCTGCATGCTGGGAGAGCGGCACCACAGGCGCGGCGCCTCGTCCAACACGAGGGGTGACTGTCTGCAGACGTGCCCGATTGCATGGAATGGAACAGTGTATGGAAGACGTCTACACTTTGCCAAGTGCCACTGAGCAAGGCAGCAAACTCACAAGTGCTCAAAATGATCGACTCTGTGGGTTCTGTGTGTTTACTAGAACTGGAGGTTAGGGGTGTAAAAACAAAAAGGAGCTAGTTTCTCCTTGCTTGTCTTTTAGCTTCAACGAGAGTTTTGAGAAAGACAGAAAAAGATAGACCCATTGATCAGTTGATTAGTTGATTGATTGAACAGTTGATTGATTGAACCATCGATTGTCTAATTATTGATTCATTGGCTCATTATGTCAGTGTTTAAAATCGCATGGATTTGGAGCCTTGCAACGGATTAGCATTCTGCCGGCTGCCTGCTGCCAGCACTGCAGCAAGCGGGAGTTGAGATTAAACTGTCCTACACACACAGCATACAAACTCAAACATGTCATAATACATCATGGTCTATAGAGCACCGAAGTCCTGACGTGACTCGTTCATCCCCAGGTTTGCGGAAGTAATTTCTCTATGGAGAATAACATTGGGTCATCTTAGAATCGTCTCATATAAGAATTGTGGTCCAAAAATAAACACCGCGTGTCGGCGTTATTGTCAGGGAGGGGGTTCTGTATCGTTTATGATAGTCAGTCACTTATATTTGATACAGTCTGTTTCTGGCGAAAATGTAACTAATTCGGCGGAAGTAACATTAGCGTTTTCTCACCGTCAGTTGATGCTTCATATCCATAAGAGTCAACACGCCGGGGTCATTTGTTTATTTTTGGAACACAGTTCTTATTTGACGCGATATTAAATACGTCTATGGGATTCAGAACGGGGGTGGAAAACTGCGAACCAGGTAGACAAACAAAGGATGTGTAAATGACGTCAGACTTCGGCGGTCTATTCTAATGTCAGATTACCTGAACATTAATATTAAACATTAACATGATACATTAATATTATGTCCTCTGCAGAGCAGACCTGAGATGCTGGCCTGAGGCAATATGCTACACAGTCAAATCCTCAGCGTTAATTCATCAAGTAAATCTGAGAGTGTACAAATGTAACCAAACTGACCGGTAAAACGCAGGATCTTACAGTGTATGCATTAGCCTTCCTAAATGCCCCTGAGCCTGCTCTCTTTTGTCTGTTGGAAAGGCAATACTCTAGGAATTTTTTGTGTGACGCTCGTGATGCATACTTCTTGCAGTGGTTTTCCCCATCGCAGTCATGAATCGTTCTGAAAAAGCAAGATGGCTGCCCGAAGCATGTAAGGGTATTCCATTTCTCGCCAATAATGTGTTTTGGCAGTGTGACATTATCACATTTCCATTGTCACAGCAGGATGATACAGTGCAGTATCGATATTGCGTATAACATATCATGTGAGATGAATGTTGTTCTCAGTTTGTTTGTTTTTGCTGTATGGGTTATTCCTGAGACAATCGCATACGCACACGAGCTTAGGAATGACAGCTGTCCTTTGTGTGTGTTTGCATGTCAGGATCAAAGTCAACGACCAGATTGTGGAGGTTGATGGCACCAGTCTGGTGGGAGTCACACAGAGCTTTGCTGCCTCTGTCCTCCGAAACACAGCAGGAGTTGTCCGGTAAGGTCACACACACACGCACACGCACACGCACACACACGCGCATGTTTTGAGACAAATAAACAGATTTAAACTATTAGCCCTAAGTAGCTTCTTTTTGCCAGACCCAAGGGGTCGGGCTTACATGAGGCTTTGTACCTGTTTCGTCCATACATGGGCATGGTCACTTTGTCCTCCGGCCCCAGCCAAAAAAGTCTGTCCCCCTTTCGTCCATACATGGGCATAGACACAGGCTGACACGTCATGTGAAGTCCGTAGTGCTCTGATCTTATAAAGTACTTATTGGGTCTGGCAGAACCAGGTCTCCTGGTCTTGTTTAATAAGGTCAGTCATAAGAAAATCATATCTTTCATCATTTTAGCCAACTGCTTTACTGTAAAATTGTACATGGCATTCATACAGCATACTGTTACTGTATGAGCTACAGCACTTAGTAAAAAGCTTAAGAAGCTGTGCCTGGGCTGTGGCATAGTGCCAATGAGAACTAGCAGACCTTTTAACCTCATCTCAATATCTGAAATGAGTCAAGTTATGGGGCAGAGAGGGCCATTTGTGCCTAAAGACTCCCGTGTTTTTGAGAAGAGTCTAGTCAGTGTTTGGCAGCCAAAAACAGCAGAGAGCCAGACAATAGACACACAGCATGGCAGGAAGGCTTTGATTTGGGAAGCCAGTTCTGGGCGGTATGACTATGAAGACTCATTATCTAACACTTTGAGTTATCAATATACAGTACAGTACTTGTTTTCCTGGTTTGGTAGCGTATGGGGTTGTGTTTTCTTCTCTCTCTCTCTCTCTCTCTCTCTCCCTGATCCATTTGAATCCTCAGTTTACTCTTTCTCTGTAAACTCATTTTTTTCTTCTTGACTTGCTTCACCTCCTGTTTTAACAGATGTCTCCATAGTTTCCTTATGTATTATCCATCCATCCACTCTAGAGTGCACAGTAAAATGCTCAGCGTTAATCCGTCCATTTGTAACTCCAAGGGTTACAAATGGACTTAACAGGTCTCACTCTCTCAGAGTTAAATAATCTATGAGGATTTTACTGTGTGGTGAGACTTTTATTGCCATTAAATAATCCGTACAGTCGGTGGTCAATTACTTTTTGTAACCCTGGCCTGAACCCCCCTGAGACTTATCACAGCCAGAATGACAGGTGGTGATGTGAAGGACATCTACTGCATCGATCTGTTGTAAACACACTCTCTCTCTGGGCCTCAACCGCCTGGTCTACACTCTGATGGATAAAAGCTTCCTTTCCTTTCAGGGAATGCAGACACTTTGTCAAATAATATTTTTAGCAAACAGCTTAGTACATCAAGTGGTGACAGCAAGTTTGTAGGTTTAGCTTCTCCACTGGAGTGGGACATACAGTAATATAGGGAAGACCCAATATACAGTAGTAGCTGTATTTTATTTCATTTTGGTTTTCATTGCTACTCCTTTTTCCCAAGTGACTTGTTCACCCAAAAACCCAATATTTACCTACCTATTAGTAGATGCAAGACACAGAGAGCATACTGCAGGGTTCCCCAATAGGCGGCCCGCGGGCCATTTGCGGCCCGCGAGAGGCAACTGTCCGGCCCGCGACGACTCCAGTCAAAATTGGAAGAAAGTTTTTTTTTCTTTTTTTGAAAAAAAAATAATCTGTATTACTGTTCAAGCAGACTAACAAACACATCTGTAATTAAATTGTTGATTCTGGACTTATTTAGATTTTCAGTATGTACAACTGGCTGCTGTTAATGCTGTTAACAGTCTGCTTGTGTATTACAAGCAGACTGTAACAACCAAATATTTTAAGTGAATGGTTGATTATTATTTTATACTTATTTTGTTTCCAGAGTGCATTTTTTCCTTATGTGACCCTCAACACAAGATTTAAGAATACCAGGCCTAAAATAACAGTGTCAAATTAGCTCGATTGGAGAAAAAAAACGAATAAAAAACTAGTTCATTGTGCTTCGCGCGCGGGCACAATGCCCCTGGCCCTCGGCTTGTTACCCGAGACATAATTTGGCCCTTGGGGAAAAGTAATTGGGGAACCCTGGCATACTGTATAATGTTAATGTAGACAGTGTCTGAATGAAGATGTGTACAGTATTACATCAGTGATCCTGGTAATGGCTGGATGGATGTTGTTTGTCTTTCTTATATTGACTTTGGCACAACAGGATATAGCTTAGGTCCAGCAATTTTTCATGTATGGCCAGCCCTATAAACGGATATGTCTGTCTGTCTGACTGACTGACTGACTGATGAAGTTATGCCATTGCTAATGACTAACTAGGTAATCACAGAGCAGTCGTGTGCATGTTAACTCGTGTGCCCAGCTATCACTCACAGCAGAGTAATAGTTCTGCCCGAAGGTATCATCAAACCCTTCTCTCTGCCTCTTTTTTCGCTTAACATACATTTCCCTCTTAATCTATCCTCTCTCATACGCTGATGCTACTCCTCCTCCTCTTCGTCCGTCTCAGTAAATCCTTCCGCTCGCTGATCACTGGAGGTTTTATGGCCCACTGTCCTAGTTCTGCAGTTTCAACTATATTTAACCCTGGCTTCCTAGCAAATCAATCTAGAACTGTGTTCAGTTCCACAGAGAGAACCCCCAGCTTCTGTTGTGAAAACTCACCTTTTAAAGGTCCTCCTGTCATACAGACCACCTGGAGAGAACATCTTTGGGAAATGATGTAAACATTTTTTATCAGATTTATTGAAGGTATACAGTATACATTTGTGGCACACTTATTAATAGAAGGTACTGTATATAAAGACTTATAGACGGTATATACTGTACATCTATAGCCTACATTAAGTACACTTACTGTACATCGTTTGACGGAGTATAAATTAGGCATTACTATTAATCTTCCATCACCCTCTTCACCTCTCCGTTCTGCATCTTTCCTTTCCTTTTGTCCTCAAGTGAAGAGTGAGGGGAAGTAGACTGGCATGGCCAGATTGGTCTGGTTTCCAGGCTAAGAGGGAAGTGAGAGCAGAGCAGAGCAGAGGAACGGAGCACTTTCTTTCAGTAGAATCAGTCACAAACAAGATTTGATTTGAGGGCCTTGAAGCCCTAAAGCCTTAAAGATCCCCGATCATAGATTTTACACCACACAAGTTTGATTAAATCTCAGAGAATGTGGAAATGGGTCCAATTTTACACTCCCAAGAGTTACAGTAAAAACAGATTTTGCTGTGCACTTTTTGTTAATTGAAAAAGAAAAGGGGTTTATGAGTAAAGCCAGGGCTCTGCTCTTGGAAATGAAACACCTCTGTGCGTGCGTGCGCGCGCAAGCAAGCGTGGTGTGCATGTGTTGTGTGTGTGTGTGTGTGTGTGTGTGTGTGTGTGTGCGTGCGTGCGTGTTTGTGTGTATGTGTGTGTGGCAGCCTCAGCACAGTGGGAGGCAGGGAAGAGACAAGACAGCCCCACTGTGTATGAGGATAAATGGCTGTTTCCAGGTCAGCTGCTCCTCAGACCCCTGCTGTCCTGCTCCCATAAGGAGCCATCACTAGCTAGTTGGTGAAAAGGGTCAGGATTCACTCCCTCTCTCTTTCGGTCTTTCTCTCGCTTTCTGTTATTTTCGGTAACTCTCCCTCTCTCTCTCCCTCTCTCTCTTTCTGTTATTTTCAGCATCTCTCTCTCTCCCTCTCTTTCTCTCTTTCTGTCATTTTCGGTAACACTCTCTCTCTCTAGCATACTTGGCTGTTACTTTACATAGTAGTTCAAAGGGGACTCTTCCACTGGAGCGGAAGGCATTTCCACAACAGCCATTATAATTATCTGGAGCAGAATTTCAGAGCTGAATTCATTTGATTGGATGCAATCTCTCTCCCTCTCTCCCTCTCCCTCTCCCCTCTCCCTTTCTCTCCCTGTCACACATACTCCATGCAAACGCACAAGTACAGACACACACAAACTCACACATCCCAGCACACTTACAGAACCCCTGCTGTGTTGGGGATAGATTTCCTGAAATAACTGAGAAAGAAAATCAATCATCCGTTATTGTATGAGGTTATGGAGAGGGTGAATTAGACGTGACACCTCTCTCCATCTCCACTCAACCACTTAAGCCCTATTTTATACTTTGCCGTGGGACAGTATCATGCGCAAGTAGCCTATCTGCAAGCTCACGACGCGTACAATACACTGTTTGTGTTACGACAAGGAATATAGGTCTTTAGTGGTTAGTAAAAGGCATGTGTTCATTTGAGTCTTCACTACATTTATTTATTGATGAAACAAAAAACATTCTCCAAATGTAAATATTTCCCAATTGACCTAGTTGAGCTGTCACTGCCGCTGCCTCCATTTCAAGAGGACGACAGTGTCTAGCAATAAGCATGCAGGGTGATGCTGATTGTCCAGCTGTGTGTGTGTGTGTGTGTGTGTGTGTGTTGGTGTGTGTTGCAGGTTTATGATTGGTCGAGAGCGTCCAGGCCAGCAGAGCGAGGTGGCCACTCTCATCCAGCAGACCTTGGAACAGGAGAGGAGGCAGCGAGAGCTGCTGGAACAGCAATATGCCCAGTATGATGCTGATGACGACGAGGTAAGAAAAAAAACCACACAGGCTGGCTAGTCGTGTGTGTGTGTGTGTGTGTGTGTGTGTGTGTGTGTGTGTGTGTGTGTGTGTGTGTGTGTGTGTGTGTGTGTGTGTGTGTGTGTGTGTGTGTGTGTGTGTGTGTGTGTGTGTGTGTGTGTGTGTGTGTGTGTGTGTGTGTGTGTGTGTGTGTGTGTGTGTGTGTGTGTATCTGGAGCTAATCTCGCAAACCGCCTCAAGGCTGTGTCCTTAGTCCCTTCCTTTTCACTCTATACACAAATGACTGCACCAGGCCCTCACCCACCACCACATAGGGCCTACTTTAGTTACTCTGATGATGACACTGCCATTCTCTAAACACTATGTCAATAGCTTTGTTATAGTTTAGAAAAACACAATTTCCCACTAAACGCAATGGTGCGTGACAACTACCTAAAAAGTATAGCTGACAAAACAAACAACTGGTTATAAACTCTTCCACTGCCAGAGTAAATAAATAAATAAAGCCCTGACTGCCAGCAAAGACTCAGTCTGTGTCCATGTTATCCGTAATCTCAGAGCACTGTCTCTTGCCCCCCACCTCTTGTTGTTGCTCTACAAAACATAATTCAACCCATCCTGTTGTACTGTTCCCCTTGCTTTTTCAACATACTGACCATGTCCAACAAAAACAAACTTACCAGCATCACATACTGTATACTGCCTCCAAAATCATTGACCTTCCCACGTCCAAGCTCTCTGATGTGAATGAAATCATCTCAAGCCTAGCATCGGAAAATGGACAAATCACCCTGATCATCCCCTCAATCGTCACTTCACAATAATGCCACCTGGATGGAGATATTGAACTTTGAGATGGGAGATTAGTAGGAGCTTTGACCACTCTGTCAAAGTGCCTCGCTGACATGTTGTTGTGTGTTAGGAAGTATCCGAAAAACACATGAATCGAATTGGATTTGACATCATCACAGCCAATGGCAATTTCAGAGTAGGTGTGCAAGGGGTCACAAAGGTGTGTGTGTGTGTGTGTGTGTGTGTGTGTGTGTGTGTGTGTGTGTGTGTGTGTGTGTGTGTGTGTGTGTGTGTGTGTGTGTGTGTGTGTGTGTGTGTGTGTGTGTGTGTGTGTGTGTGTGTGTGTGTGTGTGTGTGTGTGTGTGTGTGTGTGTGTGTGTGTGGAGACCCCTTCCCCTGGCATAATGGAGTAATGTGTATAAATGAAAATCGCGTATTTTAGCACCTCCAAAGTTCGTTTTTTTTCCCACTAATCCTCATTATGCAGTGTACTGACACTCAAACATGCACTAAATGTCCCTTATGAGCTGCCGTTCATGCAGAACGACATGGAGCTGGTTGCTTGTTTCTCTCACAGAATCTGGCAACACCGAGGACAAGCTTCACGTCGTTCTGCATGAACGGCAGCTCATAAGGGACATTCAGTGCATGTTTGAGTGTCAGTACACTGCAAAATGAGGATTAGTAGAAAAAAAAACAACTTTGGAGGTGCTAAAATAGGCGATTTTCATTTATACACATTACTCCATTATGCCAGGGGAAGGCGTCTCCACAATGGACAACAGGGGCTTCTCTGGAAAAATTCAACGGCCCTTTGTATGTTGGTGAGTGATTAGCGACACATCAAAGCAAACATCTAAAATGACTGTAATTCTCCTTTAAACAGCTTCCTGCCGCAGGCTGTTAGGCTGCTGAACAGCCCATCCACCTGACTCTGCATGTCTTATTATCTCTGTACCTGTACTGGACACTTAGCTATTTGTATACAGTGTTTAACCACTTAAACCCTAGATAATTAGTTGATTAGATCCTTTAGTATTTCCCACTACACCAGTCACCAGATCCCTTCACCGGAAATAGCCGATCTACAAGCTCACTTGCGGCGCTTTGTGAGATTGTAGATTGGCTATATTTGCATGACGTAAAGTATAAACTGGGGTAATATTGGTTAAGAGTAAAAAATGCCATCATGATAAAATAGAATTTCAGCAATGTCTGGAATGGAGTAACAAGGCCCAGAACCCTGTAGGATCCACGGATTGATAAATTAACAGATTATAGGATTATACCGTGTAAAAACATTGAGACGGTGTTCTTCCAATTGTCAATAAACAGTTTGTGCCACCACCATGCACTCAAATACCACATAATATAGTTATGCCATTAAATATTGCCAAACAACACAAATGGCAATCTAAACAATATTGTGGCTGACACATCACTCAGAAACAGTCTCTACTACCCCCACAAGGACAATGTGTAAATGGTAACGAAAATAGAAACGTCTTGACCTTAGAGCTGAGTGGGTAGAGTGGCCGTCTAGGAAGAACATCACCGGTTTGATTGATTGATTGATTGACATCTTTCTTTTTACAAAAGCCCAAGATGCTATGCATAGCATCTTAATACTCATTATATCACAAAGATATACAAAAAGGAGATGGAAAAAAAAACTCATTCCCCTATCCCGCCCTCCCCCCACCGATTGATTGACATCTTAATTACGTCACAGTGAACCTTGAAATAACAGAAGTGTTTGCAAGTTATTCAGGAAAATATTGACAAAATACAGGACACATAAAGGAAATAAAAAAGGTGACTCGCATTGAGTCAATTATGCACAGGAATGGGAAAACAAAGAGGGAAGTCTTGTCTCCAAAAACATCTGAGCTGTGAATGTCAGGAACGGAACAAACGTGAATTTGATTCGTCTCACTACTAATCTCCAATTAGAAAGGTGCACTTGGTGGAATATATTTCTCCACCAAACTTGGTGGAATTCCATATTTAGAAGTCTATGACTTCTGTGATCTATGACATATGTATGACCTATGACTCCATATTTAGATAAGGTTTCAGCCCGATCTCTGACTGCTATTGTCTTACACATTATAAATTCAAATTAAATATTTAATATACGTATAAATATGAAAAGAATATAACATAATCTCCCCTCTGCCCTTCGGCCTTCAAGTGGAGATAATGAATAACAACAGGGTCCAACACTGTGCATGGAGAGCTTTCCCTGTGATAGGTTCTCGTTTCCATTCCATTAGTGTCCAGATACTGTAGCTACTAGTATTCTGTTTTGACAGGTAGTTCATTCATTCACCTGGTGTCCCAGGGCTCAAGGTAATTAGGCAGCTAGATAGAAAATCAGGTGCATTCTGGGTCACAGGGAGAACGGAGAATGTGGTCTAATAGCGAAAGACAATTCAGCTTCACAAACAACTTTACACCACATTATATTATATTCCCTGTTTATCACCCAAGTCCAGAACAATATTTTAAGAAACACCATGACATTTAGATTTTGTCTCATATTTTGGAGGGGGAAGAAAACCTCATCCGTATTCCTCAACTAGCCTATTAGCCTTGTTATTTGTCCTTAGGTAAATCAACAGAAAAGGCTAGCTCATTTATTTAACAAATCTAATGGCAGTACTGTACCGCCCTGAGCACACTTTATCTTGGCCACTGTAGAGCAATCGCATTCCAAGTCATGTTCACGCCCTGTGCCAATTTATGTACCTCACAGACAGCTGGCATGGATCTCCAACTATTGGAATGGTAATGAACAGTTGGAATCATATCCATTGCCCATTACCATCCAACAGTAATGGAACCGTGACAGCTACAAATTCTTTGATTTGCCATTAATAATGTGCTATTATAGTTGTGTATTAAAAGAACCCGTTTCTGGATAGCAGCTTCCACAGAAGGTATTTCTCCTGCATGTCACTACATGGCGTCACTGTCGGCCTGAAACCGTGTATGTCCAAAACCGTTACTTTTCAGGAAATGGAACAAAAGAACCTGTGTTTCAATGGAGCCAATGTGGTTGTTATTTTTTCACAAGCTCTTGTTTGTCCGTATTTCGGGCATTTTAGGCAATCGTTTTTCAAAACGTTTTGTTTTGTTTTGTTTAGTTTTTCAAAATGTTTTAAATTTTTTAGAAACATTGTGCGCTTGTAGATCATCTATTTTCCCTACTTTTGCACAAAACTGTCAATACGAGTCGACAAATTAATTTATGAAAAAATATAAAGATATGGAGATACAAGCTTTCTCTCTGATAGCGACGAAAGTCACTATTAGTTTCATGGTTGTCAGTTAGAGTAAAGCAGCCTCTAGCAATCCATGACAGCTTCAGAGGATGATAGCTCATTAAGTCCATATAACTGGCAGTACGCTTTGACATGGACACACTGAGAGACACACACACACACACACACATTGGGATTACTATGCTTTTGAGCGAGTTTCCGTTGACCACTCCCTAACCTCTTACTATTCCCCAAACACTCACTACAGCATGTCTAACCATACCCATTTTAACTTTTTTAAATGGTAATGAGGGAGTGCCGGTGCCTGAGGCCAGTCCAATCGATCGGTTGTCCAGAACTGCTGATCCGACTGACTTCACACCGGGCACCACACCCCAAGTCGATCAGTCAGGCGGTTCTCGAGATACGAGAAGGACAGATACACATACCAACCGTGAGATTTAGCAAATTTTAGAAGGATTATAAAAAATAATTGAAATAATTTAGACCATTGTTGTGGTTAAGTGGTTAACCCTTAACCAAAACGAAACTTTCCTCAATATAGTATTTCTGAGGACAATTGGTCATCATAAAGCTGGAAGACAATACGCACACGCGCACAGCCGCACACACACACACACACACACACACACACACACACACACACACACACACACACACACACACACACACACACACACACACACACACACACACACACACACACAGAGAAACTCACCATCCGTCTTCTGCAGTAGTACTAGAAAGTATGTTTATCCTGAAAGCACTTCTTCCTCACACAGCCTCTAATCCACCCGCCTGTGAGCTCAGGGCCTTGCCACTCACACACTATGTACACTAGGTCTTTCTGTGGTGTGTGTGCGTGTGTGTGTGTGTGTGTGTGTGCGTTTTGTGTGTGTGTGTGTATGTACATTTTTGTGTGTGTGTCCTCCGGTGCCCTCGCTGATACACCTTCATGCACAAACACACGTACTGTACACTCATACAATAAAATGGGCCAGTGCATGCCATATATATACATATTCACAAACACAGCGGAACAAATGTACTCATGCAGAGATTTGTGCAAGGAGCAGATACAGTCACAGATGAACACACACACACACACACACACACACACACACACACACACACACACACACACACACACACGCGCACACACGTGCACGCACAGTAGACACGTATTAGACGGATTTAGAAACATGATGATACGTGCAGATCTATACTGTCGTCAGCAATTGTTAAAACATGCTTGTTTCCTGCTGGGTGGTGGATTGAGGACCTCTCTGTATGGGGGACCCTCCTCCTCCAGCCCCCACAGAGCCCAATCACAATTCTACTTTACTCACAGTCCCATACACATGAAATGAAGCCCTGTCAGCCCTCTTTACATCTCATATAGAAAAGCATGGCTGGAATTTAGTCCTTTGTGTGGAACTCCGCTTTACTAGACACTTCAGTGGAGAAAGAGAAGAGAGAGAGAGAGAGAGAGGGTTGAGTTCATAGATGGAGGTTCATGAGCACACCAGCAACACCAGTGGTGTAAAGTAACTAAGTACATTTACTCAAGTACTGTACTTAAGTACACTTGAGGTACTTTTACTTTACTGGAGTATTTCCAATGTTCAGTACTTTTACTTCTACTCCACTACATCTCAGAGGCAAATATTGTACTTTTACTCCACTACAATTATTTGAAAACTTTAGTTACTTTTCAGATATAAATTATTATATTATAAAACATACATTAACCACTTTAGCCCTATTTCATACCTAGGCAGATCTACAAGCTCACAACGCGTCGCGATGCGACGCGTTGTGAGCTTGTAGATCGGCTATTTTCAAATATTTTAGTACTTTTACTTTTGGTACTTAAGTACATTTTGATGCCAATACTTTTGTACTTTTACTCAAGTACATTTTGAATTCTGGCCTTTACTTGTAGCTGAGTATTTCTATATTGTAGTATTGGTACTGTTACTTCAAAGTAAAGAATTTGAGTACTTTTTCCACGACTGCTTATATGGAATCGTCCCTTATTTGGAAACTAAAAGACGTGCCCAACTGATAAGGAAACACACTTTGTTCCTTATTTTTAGACTGAATCAATGACACACATCTTACAAGTTCAAACAGCTCATATTATGAAACAGGTTGTTAATATAATACATACATAACAGTGAGATTTATCTTTTTCTTGGAAATAACTGATGCCTGGCCGGGTGTCCCTTATTTGAATTTCAGGTAGAAATTCAGGTAGTCCTACAATATGTGGTTCATGTACAAACATGTAACGTGGGACAACCAACAAGGTATGTGTTTTTTTTAACAGAGAGCAGAAATCATACACCATTTTAGCTCTTCAGTAGACCATTCCATAGCTTGACTGCCAAAACTGAAACAAATTTTCACATTTATTTCACATTGGTTCTGACTTTTCAAGTTTCAAATGTACACAACCTTCTTATATGGTAATTTCCTTCTCTTGCTTTAAAAAACATTGGATACAAGGCTATTTTTCAAACATGAATATTTTTTTCCTATGTTTTTAATTATACAATGTTTACACATTTTAAGGCGTTGGACCCTAATGAATAATGGATTAGTTTTTTCACAATAACCATCTTTGTTTATTGATCAAATCGCTCGCAAAATTTAAGCGAATGAACAGTGTCTTACACAGAGACTCGTGCAGAGAAGTGATTCTAACTGTGTCAACATCACTAATCCATACATTACTGTACATCAATAAAGGACGCTGTGGAGGGGGGAAAAACACAAGAAATTTGCGCTGCCTCAGAACACCAAAGCATCCATAACATCCTTATACAACCGTCGATTGGGTAAACAATTATGAAGCTGTTCGAGTGATCTAGGGGGCAATAATGAGAACTCATCAATATTAATATTTCTATAAATACGTATTAGAAGAAGCTCTCACCACAGGGGGGGGGTTTCTCACCATAAAGTGGTTATCCTTGCTGTCAGGCAGATACCTTGTATCTACATATTTATATGGAGATACATTATTATATTTTTTGGTAAATGAATGGCCTACTTCGTTATACTATCCAGCGTCACACAAAAGTAGCAAAAATAGCCGATCTACAAGCTCACAACACGTCGCGATGTGAAGCGTTGTGATCATGTAGATCTGCTATTTTTGCTATTGTTTTGTTAAGTGAAAGGGGTTAAATGTGTCTGTGGGTTTTTATAAATATTGAACCAATGAAAAGTACGGTATTAACAAAAGCTTGTGACTAAATCATAACTACATTGGAGCCATTGGAACACAGTTTTGGACATACAAGGTTTCTGCCCGACAGCAGCATGTATGCATGGAAGTCTGGTATTGGGAATTGGGTCTCAAGAGAGGATATATAACTCTTTAAGCTGATGATGATCATAGACACTCATGCTCACATTATATACATGAACACACACACACACACACACACACACACACACACACACACAGAATCACATGCAGATGTGTGTGTGTGTGTGTGTGCATACTGCACAATCAAATGCACTAGCAGGCATAGCGTCTTGGACATGCTTGTGTTTACACAGCTGCTAGTACACACTTATACATGTTGTACACACCAAGAACCATGTGTACATGCTTGTGTGTAAGCATACCCATAACAAAGCACACGTACACAAATGCCCATTTGCTAGGATACACATGTGCTCTCACACAGACAGAAGCAGATTTATGTGCGCACCCAAGCAAGCACTCATATGGGGAGACTCTATACACCTACACACACACACACACACACACACACACACACACACACACACACACACACACACACACACACACACACACACACACACACACACACACACACACACACACACACACACATGCACGCACACCTCCCACTCTCTCCTCTCTCTTCCCAGAAGACAGGTCCTATCACATCCTCCTCTCTACAAATCAGTGTGAACCATTATGCACATATCATATCCGTATTACGTATTCATAGTTCACATCATCAAACCTCCAGACAGCCACGGCGAGCGTTCCCCGGCTTAAACCATCTCTTTTCCTCCTCATCATGCATGTGCTAGCTAGCAAGTGGTGCATATATTACGTGCAAATTGGTTTTTTATAGCCCACCCCGTCCACAACGGCAACCGCGCTGACCCCGCCTCCTCTAAATGGGAACGCGTAGCGTAGAATGCTGTTGCCAGGGCAACAGGAAAGCCAATAATGGAGATGGGACTCTCTGATGACCATGCAGACAAACAAATCATTCCTAAAGACCTCTATCTGATGGGGTGACTCGGGGGCGTGGTGGATGAAGGGATGTGCAGAAGAGAGAGATGGAGTAGAAGGGACTAGGGCTTGGCCATATGACTTCAAAACAATTCACTTTTATTTCAAACTTTTGCCTCGATTACGATTAACTCATTCACTGCCACTGACGTAAAAAACGTAATTTGTCCCGTTTACCAATCCTGCCACTGACGTAAAAAACGTAATTTGACCCAAAGACCAAGGAGATATGATTGTTTAAAGATCTAGACTCCCATCCACTTCCTTGTTAACTTAAAACTTAAAAATTCTGTATCTCGGCTCCTGAGTACTTTTTTTTTTCAATGAAAAATCTCTGGCAGTGGGCAAACGCGGCCAGCAATAATTGTGGCAGTGAATGAGTTAATGAATGATTATTAAAAAAAGAATACAGTATAGTGAAAATAGCAGATCTACAAGCTCAACGCGTCTCGACTCACGATGCGACCCCACCACGATACCGCCAAGGCACACGCCTAATCATGATGATGTGGGTTTGAATCAATCTTGTGTCACCTCCTGCCTGTTCACTTTACTATCTAATTTAAAAACAAAGAAGAGGGAGACAGAGATACGTTTGTTGAGAGTGAATGAGACAGATACTCTGCCTGTCCTGCCCTACTTTCTGACCACTAAAATAATTGCACCTGCTGAGTTAAAATTGAGTGGGAATGTTTTTTTTTGCAAGAAACTAGGTCATAATGGCAAGTCATCTGTGGAATCTACATTTTTTCTTTCACCGAAACAGCATTTGTAATTCAAAATGGGGAATAGGGAAGAGTAGATGGCATTAGAAATCCTCCGTCTAGCAGTTAGAGAATCACAGACACACTAGTTAGATGGCAGATACATTTCATCTAAGAAAAATAAATGGATACTGTGTATGGATGGCTGGATGGTTCTATTCTGTTTGCAGTTCATTAAACAACCCACTAATTAATCATCATTGCTGAATGTGTTTCTAGGGCCTGACAGCCAATGCAAAATGGCACACTTGCTGCTGTAGTGACCAGCATGCCCTACACAGTCTACTATGTGTATAGTTTAGCCATTAATTTGAACAGGCACAAGCGCATAAAATATTAATAGAATATGAACCTTAGGGATGCAGTATTACCTTAGGGATGATTACTAGAAGATGGGATCCCTGTATTACCTACCCATTATCCAGATGATCTCAATACGATTTGGGTACCTGTGAATGTGAATATAATGTATGTAAATTACAATATTATATTATGCACATACATATGTATCTTGTGTAATGCTTCAATATATTCTCAAAATAAAGAAAATGTATCAAGTTACGGCTCTTTTTCTGAGCACTGTACTTTCTGTCTCTCCTAAAAGAGCATAAAGAAACTGTCCATTAACTTATGATGTCATGAACTTATCCCTTAATGTTGTTGTCACAAATTTGGCGGAAGGATAGGTCACGACATTTATTGCTAATGTAACTGGAAATTAAAATAAGTATATCAGACTAAAGACAAAAGACGAAAAGGGAATATGGCATACTCTCTGGTTGGTGTCCCAACATCCGGCCTACTTGTCATATTCTTCCTTTTCTGGGTTCAGTTCTTGTGGTGAGTGGATGTTATGTAACATTATTCATACCATAGGTGTCAATCATATAGTTCCCCAAACATTACATCCAAAATACACTGACACAGAAATACAGAAATATAGTGCAGGAACACTGGCAGGTATCTCTGTATTCACAACATTAACAGTGCAACCTGTCTCCTAAATCTAGAGCATAGGTGTATTGCTTGTCATCTAAAAACTTCAAACCAAAAACCTAAGCATTTTCAGTTCACACTTTCCAAAGATCCAAAGATGCCTGCGATACACCAGACATCCGTTTGTGTTTCCACATGTGTTCTCCAAACTATGTACAAATGTAACCTAATGTTTACGGGTTAATTTGGTTAGATTTCTACACTATTTGAGTTACAAATGGATAGATTAACTCCGAGGATTTAACTGTGTACTTATGTGCTCCTTCAAAGCAGACAGGGGAGTATGCCACAGATGAGGAGGACGGAGGACCAGAGGTGCCGGACGGGGAGAAGAACATTGAGGTGTTTGATCTCCCGGAGACGGACGACATCTTGTCCCCCTCAGATTTAGATGCCACCAAACTCTATCAGAAATTCAGAGAGGTAACCTGTTCATCAAAATGATTTTTTTTCTGAAAGACCCTTTGGCTGGTATACTTTATAGAATAAATTAAGATACATATTTCCGACTTTCCTTAATTCTTCAACTTAGATTAGATTTGTGCTGCTCACTCTCCTATGGCTGATTCAAATCCTACAAAGTGGTGATAGACCTGGGGCCCTATCTTGCGCCGCCTAAACCCCTTATGCCTAAACTTTTTCGGCCTTTTTTACTATTTTAAAAAACATATTAAAATAGTTCAAATTGCCGATCTACAAGCTCACAACGTGTCGATGTAGATCGGCTACGGTATTTTCACTATTTAAAATGTTTTTCAAAATAGTAAAAAATGCCAAAAAAAGTTTAGGCATAAGGTGCAAGGCGGCTCGCAAGATGGGGCCCCAGTGTTTCACCCTGTATTTTGATCCCTTCCTTATCATAGCCTCCCTCGCACAAAAAACAACCCTTGGTCAGCATGTGGTGCTAATACCACCACTATGAAAGATAAAATCACCTCAGAGCACCACATTTCATTCTTTGACAGTTCACTCATTTTATGCACTTTAGGCAACGGAGGCAGCTGGTCATATTGATTGAACACACCACACGGCTACTTTTGGCACTGGTCCGTTTCAGCCTCTACCCCCAACTGCTACTATGGCTATGTGACACATTTAATTAATGGCCCGGGCCGGGCTATGTGCGCTGCTGGGGGATATCGAGTAGAGAAAATAATGTAATCCCCTGTCCCAATCCCTCACCACTCATTTTGCTGTCTCTCTCTTCGTTTCCCGTTCTGCTCTCCATCATTACTTCTCTCTCCCCCGCCGCATTGCGTATATTTCATCACTTTTTAGGTAAACACTCTTGATGTGTTCATCATTCGTACTTATTTGTCATAGTTTCTCCCTTTCCTATCCATTTCTAAAGTACTTGCATGCACGTGCCACTCGTGCCTGTTTCCTGATTGCTTGTTTGTTTTTGTATTGGGTCTTTGTTTGATCATCTCCAAAGAGATCGAATATGCTAAGACAGTGGCTCTCAAACTTTTTCATGTCAAGGACCCCCAAAATTGACACTTATTAGCCCGCGGACCTAGCCTGGCTCCACCCCCTGAATCCTTTGCCTAGCATTCAGGGTCTGGTGACGCTTTCGAAGGCGGGTGTTGCTCGGTTGAAAATCTGACCGACGAATCGGGATCGGGACAATCCAGTATGAACCAATCGCGTTGGCTCATAGTGGAGTCCCACTTTGGCCACGCCCCCATCTCAGAACTCCGCTGCATTGAGAGGGCTTTCAGACTGAATAATGGAGTGAAACGAAATGAAAATTCAGGCTGAGTGTCAGGCTACCGCGGACCCCCATTTGAAAAGATATGCCAGTTGCCAGGGACCCCCATAAGAAGATTTTTATGGCTCTAGAAGTGATTTTCAACCATTTTAATTTCAAGGACCCCCAGTTTGACATGCATTAGGCTACGGACCCCCATTTAATGGCATTTCTATCTCTGGGACCCAAATTGATATTGTAAAATCAACGTTAATTTAACCCTGAGAGTGTACAAATGGACCCTAACGGGTCCATTTGGTTCCATTTGTACACTCAGTTACAGACCCATAAGGGTCCATTTGGTTCCTAACTATCCATCATTTAGCTGGGGACCCCCTGGAACCCCCTCAAGGATCCCTGGGGGTCCCCGGACCCCACTTTGAGAACCAATGTGCCAAGAGATGCTGAATAAGCCCCATTGGCAGTGAGCTCCTCGATATCCAACCGAAAGTAGAAACGTGTGGTCAAAGTGTAGCTATCTGTCTGTCTGTCTATCTCTGGACTTCCTCTCCTGCGTGCGTGTCGTGTGCATGTGTGAGCCGTGTTGCCGACTGTCATGGAGGACAGGGTCGGCTGCCCCCATCCATCACACTGTATATATGGACAGCAATGAGCCTGCGCAGCCATGCGTCTGATCATCTGACCGCCTTGCCTTGCCTTGCCTTCTCTCACTGTGTCTCTCTCCTCTTATCTCACACTTTTGCTTCTCCAACCACAGCTGCAGATCAAGCACACAGTCACGGAGGCCGAGATCCAGAAGCTAAAAAGCAAGGTAAGCCACCTTGGTGTATTATTAACCCATTCAGGCCAGGAACGGCCTGAACGGGTCATTTTTAAGATTCCTTTGGGCTATTCAAAAATAGCAGATATACAAGCTCATAGCGCGGCACCGAGTGCCGCACTATGAGCTTGTAGATCTGCTATTTTTTTGAAAAATCGTGAAAATGTGTGCAAATCTTTGAATATATATATTTTAAGGCAAACATTTGTAACTCAAATCTTTGCTTCTGTGGATTCTACAAGTGTCTTCTAAATCCCACAGGTTTTTTTTTGAAAAACGTATGTTTCTATATCAGTGGTTCTCAAACTTGTTCATGTCAAGGATCCCCAAATACATTATATGTATTTGGCCGCGGACCCCCAATATTTTGTAATCTACAAGCTCATTTGTAATCTACAAGCTCATAGCGCGGCGAGCTTGTATATTTGCTATTTTTGAATAGTCCAACGAAATCTAAAATGACACACAGATGCGTTCCCGATCTTAAAGAGTTAACATGAGAGCTGGTTGTGGGTACAGATAGATTGACACCTGTCAGAGTCTGTCACCGTTGAAAGATGCGTGGGTGCATTAACTGGCCGCTGGAAATCGGTTGCCACTAATTGCACCAGGAAGTGGGTTGGCCAAGTTCTGTGAATAGACGTTAATGACAGCTTATCCTATTCAGACAGTGACCATACTAACCTGATTATAGTAGTGTATAGCATTATCGGAAATGCACTTTGCTGTCATTATCTTTATTTATGAAAAAAAATATTAAATAGATCTATATTCTAATAGTAATCATTGCTATAGTGTTTGTTCAGTAACAGTGGTCTCCCTGTCTCTCCAGCTCTTTGATAAAACAGAAAATACATTTGCAGGTTTATTGAAACAGGGGAGAGAACTCGTCCAAAATGCAGGATAAACAAGTGGAATTGTAAGTGATTACACAAAGAAATGAGCACACAAATTTAGAACTGGAACTCTATAAAATTGAAGCTGATAAATGGGTACTCTCTCCTGATTGGATTAAATTGGCAACCCACCTGAAACTGTATTTCCTGTTTTCTAAAGAGCTGGAGAGACGGGGAGACAGCTGTTACTGAACAAACACTCTATAATGATTACTATCAGAATATAGAGCTTTACCTTTTTGTTGTTTTAACCAAAGATTGTGCCATAGAAGTCAGCCATTTTAGATGTATCTTACTGTAGAAATGTTTCTGTGGCATATATATTTTAGTAGTAGTTCCGTCTCTTGGCTCTCAGTTTCACAAGTCTTCTTGAGGAAAAAATAGAGGGAACAGCATGCATCTTTGCAGAAGAGCTGAAGTTATGTTTTATTACTCTCTCTGCGTTTTGATAGCAAGCTGTGTGCGCGCATGTGTGTGTGCAGTGTAGTGTGCATGCGGGTGTATGCACTCAATCTGCAGCAGAACAATACTATGCCAAAGAATGTCCGGATTTGATACATTTCCAGCTGAATTTATATTCTATTTATATTCTAAAATGCAATAGAAGAGAAGCTGTTAGAAAGGTTTTTAGGGGAGACGGATAGATTCACGGTTTTGAGTTTAAACACAGACACCTTAGAAAGTGTGTAGCCACTGTATCGCATCAGAGAGGTCCCCATTGTTGTTCAGGTTATCATAATACTATAATACTTAAAGCTGCAATACATATCATTCTTTAGAGAATAAAATGTTATTTTGCCTAATCTGTATGGTAGAGTATAGTTTACAGTAACTAACACAACTGCAGGAGTCTGAAAAAATCTCCATGAATTCAAGGCTTCATAGGGTGTGTAAGTGATTGGGGGTGAACTACTCCTTTGAAGTGATAAATGGTCTTCCAAATAAACGAACAGCCAGATACAGGGGAATGCTTTATTTGAATCGTTTTAGACCATTGGTGCTTTTTACCAAGCCACCTCAAAGAATCTCATCTATGCCATCAAGTAACATTTGCTTTTTAGCAATGCACTAAAGGATCAGAAGATCCCACATGTGGTAAAGTGGCAGGGAAGGTGAGAAAAAGGGCTGCTAATCAAAAAAGGAAAAGAAAAGGAGATCCCACACGTACTCTATCTAATGTCACATTACACCATATTTGAACCTGAGGTCATGTGACCTCACTATGACGTGGCTATGGAATATATAGAGCAACCCTAGGTAAATATAGGTCCTATAGAGTCTATAAGAGCCAAGCTACTGAACAATATCAAGCCATATCAGAAAGTAGTGCACTGTTTAAGACACTGTTTAAGCTGCCAACAAGAAGAAACAGCCATACCGGTTTGTTATTTTAGCTCTCCATCTGTCTCAACATGTTACCTATAGAGCAGAGACGTTGGTTACGTAACGTGATCAGCTGTAAAGCTGAGGACAGCATCATTCCTGCCGTCTTGTTGATGCTTCCAACCACAGCTGTGTTCATAGTGCTCAGCAGGTTTAGTCTGCTCCACTCCATATCAGACTGCCTGCACATCGAAACAAGCACCATCTTTCCCTTCATTCTAATGTTCGCAGGGATCCTGGTCATTGGAATATCTGACTTCAACCTGGAATATTACACAGTAGTCCCATCTATTGCCTGTTCAAAGATGGATCTTTTTGATCAGCTACTTCACCCTCGTCAGATCATCCGTTCTCTCCTGCATTGCGTCATGGGAGTTCTAGTGGCCTGGTGTTGTGCTGTAGCCATTGAAGGAAGATATCAGACACTTGGCTACCCGTGCACACACAGTGACAGTGGCGGCACCCCTCAGTTGTGTCTGAATGAGCACTCCCTTGTCCTGCTGTTAGCAGGGGCCTTTTTTGGCCTCAGTCACAGCCTACTGGGGGTGGTCCACAACATGAACTATGTGGCCTTCCCCACTGTTCAGCAATGCAGGTTCCTTCGCTTTACGGGCGCCTTGCCTTTGGCGGTCAAATGCAGTGCCACCCAGAGCCTTTATCTTGTCAGGAACTTCCTTGTTGTGTATAAATTCCTAGGATATGTTCCGAGAACATGGATCTGTAAAACACTGAATCTTCAGTTGGACAGCTCCCTCTACCCTCTGGACTCCATAATTGGGATGCTGGACATCCCTCTGGTCTACCACCTATGGATCAGTGGTACCTTCCTCCTGTTCCAATTGTACATCACTGTGCTGATCTTCACAATCTTTATCACGGACGCGCACAGTTTTCCTGAGGACGAACATCACTGTCTTGCCAGGGTTATCGGGGTTATCGCTGGCAAGCAGCCAGTGATTTTGAAGTTTTTAGCTCTGCAGGACTTGGCATTACTGTCCCACTCTCCTTCACGACGTCTTGAGGTCTTCAGTCTAAGTCAGCCAGGTGGCCGTCCCCATAACTGGAATGCCATCAGTAAGGAGTGTCTGTCTCTGCTATCTGACCTGACCCAGAGGCTCGTTGCTCACCATGACACTGTAGCCGCCACCAATAGTAAGGCCAAGTCCAGGTCTACTGGCAGTGACAAGGTATCTACACAGTCGCACAGCTCCATAAGCTCGCCAGACCTGGACAGTCCTTTGTCCTCCCCAGCCATGCGGCGCCTCACCGATCCCCTGGAACAACCCTCACCTTGTTGTGGCTCTGTGCAGAGCCCACGCGTTATGAGGAGGGACCCCAAACTCTGGTCCACCCCCACAGGCTCACAGGCCTATGGCAGTTGCCCATCAACCCCTGACCCGACAACAGCCGTCTCCAAACCCAGTCTCCTAAGTCAATTCCGCCAGAACAGACAAGAACAGGTTAGTCCTTTGACCTCCCCAGCCCTGCGGCACCTCACCAATCCCCTGGAACCCTCCTCACCTTGGTATGGCTCTGTGCAGAGCCCCCCCATTGTGAGGAGGGGCCCCAAACTCTGGTCCATCCCCACATACTCACAGGCATACGATAGCAGTTGCCCAGCAACAAATCCAACAACAGCAGTCTCCAAACCCAGTCCAACTCAGTTCCTCCTCAACAGACAAGAACCGGTTAGAAATGTCTTCGCTCAGTTCCTCCAGAACAGACAGAAACAGGCTAAAGATTTCTTGGAAAAGCGGGCAGAACTGTATAACAAGCTCCCAGAAGCCTCCAGTCAAGCTCTCTTTGCTGACAGCCAGGCTCACATCTGGGCACTGGAAGGGCTGTCTCACCTAGTAGCAGCCTCCTTCTCCGAAGACCAGTTTGGCGTCGTACAGACTACGCTACCCAGCATTCTCAGCTGCATGCTGGACCTTCAGGAGGCAGTAGATATGCACTCCAAGCTGCCCCATGCCTCCAGCAAGCCTGTGAGATCATTCTACAGCATGGGAGACCCCACGTATAAAACGCTGCGCTTCACTCTCGGAGCCACCCTCAAGACCGCCATCGACAGGATAACATCCACCTTTGGGGAGCACTTAAATGCTATACAGATGTCGGCGGAGCACCAAAAGAGATTGCTACAGATTCTGGAGTACAAAGAGAAACACTCATGCACCTTAGCTCCCGAGCCTTTAAATCCTCAAACTCCACTCAAACTGTATTCAGTCACCTTTATGACCAGGTCATAAAGGTGCTGTAGAGGTTAAAACAAAACAAAACTAGAAAATGTGCTCCTCGGAGCACAAGTCTCCGCCAGCAGACCAAGCACGGGTCGTCTTGGTAGAACGGGTCGTCTTGGTAGAATGCGCGTGGTTTTTGGTGTTCTGCAGGGGCGACTGAATATGTAGTGTCTGCATCTAAAAAAAAATCTTCTTGAAGCAATGTGTCATATGGGAGTCCTCATAATTGACTGGTTTGTTCAAATGCTTGTCTGTCTTCTTCATCTTCATTCTCTTGAACAGTTTCAGCAGTTGATTGGTGTGTTTGATCTATGTCAGTTTTCTCTAGTGCTACATAATGTATTTGATCAAGGTGGCCAATTGTTACAGTATTAAGACTTCGGCCTTGTTGTGGGATCAATTCAACTCTATAGTCCTCTTCTGTGTTACTGTTGTAGATGAGTATGCTTTCTTAGCTTTGGCCTTCTGCGCCTTTGCTTGACCAATGTTAGGTGTTCTCAGAGGGACACACACACGCACGGACGGACGGACGGACGGGTGATTTGTACTGGAAGGTACTGTTCCAATCAAGACTGATTGATCCTGTCTTACCTCACTTCAAAAACATAAATGGCTTTTTGAAGTGACACACCTATTTATAGGATTTTATTTCGTCATGCGTCCCTCTAGCCAATCAAAGGCATTGGTGTCAACATATTGACACGTGTCACGTGGAGCTTGACCAATGTTAGCTTGGCTAGGAGGGAGGTGAACACACAGCGGGACGAAGCGAAAACATACTCTCCGCCTCCGGCGGAGACAATAATGCAATATAAACCGAGATTAGCATAAAATACCAATGAAATAGAAACAATACAAAACATTAGCACCAGTAAAAGAAAGGCAGAGTGCCAGGCTCAGCTGTCACTAAAGGTCAGGGAGAAGAGAAATTAGTCTTTAATAAAGATGTAAAGAATCCTCATCAGCTTTATTCAAATGGAGTGAAGCGAACAATCAAGATGTAATGAAGGTGTTTGTGTCGTTCGTGTCAGTTTTGCTCAAGTAAATTACAGCCATATATATATATGGCCATCACTCATGTAAAATCTTTATGACAGGTACATGTGCAAGAGTGGGGAAATTCTTAAATTTCTCTGCCCACAAACATTGACTTTCAAATGGCCATACGATAAAACTAGAATAACTTCACAAACCTGACAAGATCTCACCCAGAAATGTTAACGTTGGAATGTTTCTGATCCCACAACCTGAAGTGTTAATAAAGTGTTAAATAGCAGTAATACAATGTACACTATATAGAAGTATAAATAGCAGTTTGCAATGTACACTGAATGTACACTATAGCTATATAAATAGCAGTATACTATGTGAAAAATACAATGTTCACTATTGTGATATAAATTGCAATATACAATGTATACTATATATGCCCATATAGGCATATACTGATGACATCAGGGATTTCCATATATGGGCATAAAAGGGACAAGGACAGATGGGGGGATTCAGGTGTGCATTGTGCAGCTGGATGTGTCTTTTCATGCATGGCCAGTACCTACTATAACAACATGACCTTTTCCCGCTCCCAGCTAGCATCGGTGGAGAGGGAGAAGCAGCGCTGGGAGAAGGAGAAGAGCCAGCTGAAGGCCAGCATCGAGGACAACAAGGAGAGGATGCTGAAGCTGGAGAGCTACTGGATTGAGGCCCAGACCCTCTGCCACACCGTCAACGAACACCTGAAGGAGGCCCAGGCCCAGTATCAGACCCTGGAGAAGAAGTACAACAAGGCCAAGAAACTCATCAAGGACTTCCAGCAAAAGTGAGTGAACTCCATGGTTAAGCTAGTGAGATATAAATGAGGCTCAGTGAGGTTAGTGTTAGAGCTAAGCTTAGCATCATGGTTAGCAGCAAAAACAGGTCACGGTACTGTAAGGCCACTTGTTTTTCGAGAATTTTCAATCATCTCCACAGTTCAGCCTACGTCGATGCAAAGAACTCCAAATAGAAGCGACTCCAGGCGAAGTATGCTCAAAAAGCTAGTCTTGAACCCAGAACAATGTTGGTAAACTGATGACTTTTTGAATAAATTCATTCATTAATTTTGTCTCATACTAAAAACAAAAAAAAACTCCCTCATTTCAGAACAACTACCAACACTGTTGTGATTTAGCTCTAATAATCGACCAATAAAGGCCATATACGGGTAATTTCTTTAAATGAACACTGAGGATTTCACTGTGTGAGAAGATACAGTAGATTGCCATGAGTTAGTCAGAGCATCTCTTTTATGATGCGAGTCTTGTCGCTTTTGATTCTAGTTGAACACAGAGCTCCCATTCTCATGCAGGGCACCTCTTCAGTGCACTAATCACTTTGGTCAGTCCATCACAACCCCTCTTACTCCCCTCTGCTCTGACTGCCTATAATTGGCTCTGAACCCCCAGGCCAATGATCTTAGCTAAACGGCAACATCCCAGAACCAAGGACAACAAGGATTTGAGGACATGTCTCGGAGTCCTGCGCCTTTTATTCTCAGTGTGTGTGCGTGTGCGTGTGCGCTTGTGTGTGTGCGTGTGTGTGTCCATGTGTGTGATGGGCTCAGTATAAGCACCAGGGTCAAAGTGAAGTGAGTAACATTGACAGTCTGAAACAGCCTTGGTTCCTCGGATGTCAGGGCTGAGAGAAAGACGGGCAGATCTTTTTCTGAGTGTCTCACACACACACACCCACCCACCCACCCACACACACACACACACACACACACACACACACACACACACACACACACACACACACACACACACACACACACACACACCATCTTTCCAATTCTCTCTCTATCTCTCCCTCTTTCATCTTATCCTTTAACACACACCCACTCACCACGTTAATTTCCCCCTTCCACTCCCGCTGTTTCAGAGAGGTGGAGTTTGTCCAAAAGGAGGATGGAGAGAGGAAGAGGCTGGAGGAGGCTGAGAAAGCTCACCTGGCTGAGATCCAGGGCCTGCAAATCAGGGTAAACCAGCAGCTCCGTCCTTCCATTGTCACCACCTGTCATTGCGTTGTGTGTGTATATGCACTTATATCTGTTTTATGATTGTTTGTTTAGTGTACTTACTGCACCTTGACCACAGGCAGTTCCCTACCCGGGATAATAAAGTTTACAACCTTAATGGACCACTTCAACCAACCATATTCAACCTATCTTCATATAAATGGCCCTCACTAACAACTAAGATTACGGCATCTTATAATGAGCATTTGTGAGGACCAATTATATGAAAATAAGGTTGAAAAGGTGTTCCTTTAACCACTTCAACCCCAGCATCCATATTCTCGGGGCAACATTGGTCAAAAATAGCACATCTATGTGCTTGTAGATTGGCTATTGTTGGTGAAGCGATTTGGTGTAGACTGAACAAAGTACAACTCAGGTCCAGTTTACTAAGGCTAGAGGGTTTAAGTGGTTAACCTTGGCTGTGTCATACTTGTTAGAATCCATCATTTTTATCAGTTGACACTATCAACAGACACTACGGTGTGTCCTTCAGTGGGAAGTGTGCAATTTGTTGGCAGTCTGTGTTGTACTGCATGTTGTTTTCATTATATTTTTTAACAGCAGTTACTGTACAGTATGTGTCCCACTGTATGCCTCTCTCTCTGCTACTCGGTCTGTTGTTCTGATTTATCAGCAAGCTGTGTGCATCGTGTACAGTCCTGCACATTTAGCTACTGTAGACCACATTCATTGATTTACAATGTGGTGCTGTGATCAGGGATGTGCAGTTTCCGTTGATTGATCTATATGAATTCCTAAGTCTTCCCACTGGAGGGAGCTGTTAGCACTTGCACTTCATCAAGTGTAAAATGTGCCTTTTTTAACCTCACGTGTCACGGCCCTGTAGATGACAGCAGACGTTACCTTTCAGTGGACCATGGCAGGTGGACCTGTCACTTGGTTGCCAAGTATGTCATGCAGGCCTTTTCATGGGAGAGTGGGCAACTCACAGTAAACAAAAACCTTGTCCCTTCGAGTGTTAAATAGTGAAAGCTGAAGTGCAACAGGAAACAGGATGTTACATGCTGACAGGACAGCAGCAGGGGTTTTCAGTTCACTTTTTAAGCAAAGTCTAAAACAAATTACCCAATACACAGTTCTTTAGCGAAACTTCAAATATTTAAAAAAGAACTTCAGTTGTGTTCATTTTCACCTGCACTCAATGAGTCCCAGGAAGCGAATTCAGTCACCAAATCAAGTAAAGTCAAAACAAGTAAAACAAATAAAAGCATACAAAAGAATAGCAATTCAGTATAATATACCAGTATAATAATCATGTACAAAAGTTTACTAATGAAGCTTCCAGGATGTACACACACACACACACACACACACACACACACACACTCACAGATAAAAACCAGCTCAAAGGCTTTTGCGAAGAGAAACGCGTTAAGCCTGCTTTTAATAGAGGTCAGAGTTGATGCACATGTCCTGTCATCTGGCAGGCTATTCCAAACCAAGCAGTCCTTAAAAAACACTTAAACCCTATATACTTAGTTGACTGAAGTCCCCCATGGGTCTATACTAGGCCCCCTCCTTTTTTTCCCCTACGCAGAAAATTGTCGCTAAAAATAGCCAATCTATGCGTTGCGTAATTTTTGCTGAATGTTTGCCCCAGAATAGAGATGCTAAGTGAAAACGGACAGCCTGTTAATACCTTCCCATTGCTAGGACATCCTCATTCCTCCAACCAGTTCACACGGCGACCACAATAACAACAAATCCCTCTTGTTTGATTTTGGATTCAGAACCTGTGTCGTGTGTCAACCCCTCCCCTCTGCCGTCTCTCTCTCTCTCACAAACCAGATCGCAGCGTTGGAGTCGGAGCTGATGCAGCTGATGAAGCAGAACGGTATCCAGGTCAACAACAACAACAATAGCAACAGCAACAACAGCAGCGCCACTCAACAGTACAGCCCCTCCAGGGCCGCTGCCCAGCCCTCATCGTCCTTATTAAGTGGTGAGATTAGCATGCAGCCCACTGTATGGACAGTATTCTCGTATTATACGTGCATGTACATGCATTCTGAACCAGGATTCAGATGTGCAATGTGCATCAGATGTGCAAAAGAAGAGGGTGTACTGTACATTGTGCCCTGTTGTGTGTAGATAAAATGATGCAGTAATGTTAAATGTAGTCCATCATGGTTGTAACAATGTCTTTAGGCTGCTCCCATAACCCTGTCTGATGTTGTTGTCCATTGTCAGTTTACTGTCAACATTAGGAGATTTAAGGATTAACTTATTTCATACAGCAAACATCAGCTCTTAGACACACAGGCTCTCTCTCTCTCTCTCACACACACACACACACACACACACACACACACACACACACACACGCACACACACACACACACACACACACACTCACTGAGAGATCTGTCCTTGGATTAAGAATCGCTCGCATTATAACTCCTCTTGACAAATCCTCTGTCTTCCCTGTTACTGTTATACTATAACATATTTTCACCCTTCACCTCTACGACCTAGACAGCAAGAAAATGCAAGTAATCTGTTTACAACACATCTGTCTCCATTTGTTCTTTTTAAGGTCCCCTGGCTTTATTTTCATGTCTGTGTGTCAGATGTGAAAGGCCCACATATACTGTAGTAGCAATTTGATCTAAACTGACGTGAGTGATGAAGTTATTACCCACATGAAATACTAGCGGCCCTAGTATAGGGTACCAGCGGACTCTGATCAGCTGAGTACATAGGGTTTAAATTATACTGGCCAAAAAAGATTAGCTTAATAAGACACTGTAAAATGAAGGGAGAGGCCACTTTAATACACTGATATGTTTGTCATCATTGTTGTCACTTTGTTCGTGTGTGTGTGTTTGTGTGTGCGTTTGTGCATGCGCGCAGATCTGAGGGAGAGCTCTTCCCTGTCACCCAGTAAAAAGAAGATCTACAAAGCAATGGCCAGAGACAGCATCAGTTCTACAGAGGGAGAGGTTTGTATTTACGCATTTCGGTATCTGTTTTTAACACTAAGATGTCATGATCTTTATTTTCCTTTGAGAGGATGTAGTGGTTGTGTGGTCAGTATATAATCATCAGGGCATTATCTGATGGTTTATCAATATCAGCTGTCCCCGGCTAATATTGAGCACATTAGTTGCTGTTACTTAATTCTTTATTCAGTGTATCTCTTTTGTAATTATAATTTTTTAATTTTTATTTTGTAAGTTTAACTTGCTTGTCATATACAGTATATGAAGCTCTTTGAGTTGCGTTCTATAAGGGTCCAAACAAACAAACAAACAAACTGAATCGACCTGAGCTGCAAATTGACCACAGCAGATGGACATTTTATCTGGTGTGAATTCTGTATGGTTGATGAATCGATGTGTTTGACATCGTTTCGCAATCTCAACATTTTGAAGAGAAATACACAAGACGTTGTTGTTTTTTGCCACACTATGTGTGTATTGTGTACAGTACTATCTTTGTGGGGACCCCATGATGATAGTAAACAGGAAAAAAATAAAAGTGTGACCGTGTGTTCTGTCTGTGTTGTTCTGCAGCACTAATGAATTGTTTGGCACCGTCTGAACCTACAGTCTCTCTCAGTGTGATAATAATAGCCTCTGCCTGCTTCTGGACAAAATGCTCTTGTCCAGTTCCATTACTGTCACTTAGTCAAAAAGAGTAGGCAGAGCTAAGCTTGGATTGGATAAACAACAGGAAAAGGATTTTGATTGGCTGTATGGAAAGCTATGAAGCCTTAAAGGGATATTTCACTTTCAAAAAAACGTTGGGTCATTTTATCATCTACTCAGGCTTTTGTCAGCCCCCCAGACCGTTTTTAAGTTGCTTGATTCAGTATTTAGATATTTGATATTCATTTTATCAGACACGCCCCCTTCCTATACAAACCCATTATGACTTCAAACTACATTTTTAACATGTTAGATTCATCTAAAACACCCGTCTTTGGTTTTGGTAACTCACCCCGCCCTCCTAATACGCGAGGGGGCCGTGTTTTTTCGATAACTTTTTTCATTTATTTTTTATATTATGTTTGGAAAATGAAAAAAAATGTAATACAAAAAAAATAAAAAATAAAATAAGTGAAAAAGTTATAGAAAAAACATGGCCCCCTCGCGTATTAGGAGGGTGGGGTAAGTCACCAGAACCAAGGACGGGTGTTTTTGATAAATCTAACATGGTTATAATGGGTTTTTATAGGAAGGGGGCGTGTCTGATAAAATGAATATCATATATCTAAATACTGAATCAAGCAACTTAAAAATGGTCTGGGGGGCTCACAAAAGCCTGAGTAGATGATGATAAAATGACCCAAAGTTTTTTTGAAAGTGAAATATCCCAGGGGCACGGTGGCGCAGTCGGTAGCGCTGTCACCTCACAGCTAGAAGGTCCTGGGTTCGATTCCCGCCGGGGACGCTGTGGGCACTGGGGGCGTGTCTTCTCCTCCGCGTCATCAGCGCCCATACCCTAGGTGGGGTTGGCGAAAGGGCCTACTCTGTGTGGAGTTTGCATGTTCTCCCCGTGTCTCCTAGGGTAGTTAATACCCTCACAAAAACATGTAGTAATCCTGGTCACTATACCGCCTCCCCCATGACAGCCGGGGCGCCTGATGGAGGGGAAGGGAACTGGTTGGAATAACGTGTTCCTTCCACGCGCTACGTCCAACCAGGGAAACTCCCCCCTGTCAGGTGACAAGAAGGTCAGTTGGCTCTCATGCCTGAAGGAAGCATGAGCTCGGCCCTGGCCTCCCTACTGTGGGGTGACAGGTGTAATACTGGTGTAGGGCTGGTGTAGTGCCCAGGATCACTTAGGAAATTGGCACTGGGTGAAAAAAAATGGGTTACAAAAATCGCGGGATAAAAATTTGAGTAAAAAAAAAAAGAAAGTGAAATATCCCTTTAAGCACTGTACTGGAAAGAGTGGAGACCTGAGACATTCTATAGTCACAGCTCTGAGGGAATTGAGCTTCTGTTATTTTACACTTTTTTCTCTACTCACTTTATCACCTTTGATCAGGCTGAATCTTCACTTCTTTAAGGCACCCTGTAATCTCCCTTTTCACTTTCAGTTTGACATTGTAGGCATTGAGCCATCTTATCCATTACTGTACATAGAACTTCCTGTTTTGATTCCTGTATCTGAACCATTTCTCTCCTCATCCTATTTCTCCCTGTCTCTCTGTTGTATTCTTCTCTTCTCTTCTCTTCTCTTCTCTTCTCTTCTCTTCTCTTCTCTTCTCTCCTCTCCTCTCCTCTCCTCTCCTCTCCTCTCCTCTCCTCTCCTCTCCTCTCCTCTCCTCTCCTCTCCTCTCTCCTCTCTCCTCTCTCCTCTCTCCTCTCTCCTCTCTCCTCTCTCCTCTCTCCTCTCTCCTCTCTCCTCTCTCCTCTCTCCTCTCTGTTCTCAGGTGTCAGAGGGCCTTGGAAGTCCAGCCCACAGTCGGAGTGGTTCAGTGCGCAGCACAGCCTCATGTGAAGGTGGAGCAGTAGCCCTCAGGGTCCCAGGCAGTGCAGAGGGCTCCCCCAGACACACCCTGCTTCAGCAGGGAGCCCACCATGATGGTCAGTACAACCCCACCCACTCAACTGCACCCACTCACCTTCTCACTCACAATGACCTCTCTAAAGGTACACATTAAAACCTGAGTTAAATGAACACAGGATTTTACTGCGTATTTTGGATACTAATTATCGAGGGTGCACTATAGTCAAAAAAGTTCAGAGGCCAAAGGGGTATAATTATTTACAATTTAGACTAAAGTACATTATAATAATGGTCAATGTGTCCACAGGGTCTCAGTCTCCAGTGGTGTCCAGCCCCTCTCTCAGCCTGGAGGAGAACAGCTGCAGACAAGCTTCGGACACTGGGTAAGAGGAGCAGAGAAGAGAAGCTTGTAGTGCTGGAATCATTGGGTCTTTGCTTGTGTTTTACTCAAGTACAGTAAAATCTGGAGTGTCAGAAAGTGTAAAAAGGGACCCTAACGAGTTTTTTTGCCAGACCCAGGGGGTCAGCCTACAGGAGGCTTTGTCGGTCGGTCTGTCCCTCTTTTCCTACCCAGCCATTCAGATTTCAACCACTAGGGGTCTGGCAGAACCAGGTCTCCTGGTCTAGTTTACACTTAAAGAGTCAAATTGAACACAGCTGATTGTATTGTGTGGTAATGTGTAAGGTATATTTTGAGAGGGAAAAAGTAGGTTGATAGGAAGAGGATTTAGTTAATAGCAGACACCCAGCATTTCCCCCAGGAGGACAGTTCTGTTGTACTGTGATGATTACTGCAACACCAGCTGCTTGGTTTAGCAGTGCCCTTTATGTAAAATGAATGAAGTACAGAGAATATTGGGATTAAACAGTATCAAACATTGTTTTCTCACCTTACCGTTGTTCCATTCAGGTTCTCCCTCAGGAAAACCAAGATGAAGGACAGAGACCCCCGGGCCTCCCCTGGAAATAGGTAATCAAATCATCCTTTTACAGATTAGATTATTTAATAATTTCATCAGATTTGATCAGTGTCTCTTGTGCTACTAGCTCCCGCTAGTAGCACAAGAGACACTGATAAACTAAACTGGCTGGCCTACACTCATTTCTGAACTGGAGACTGCAGTACAGAGTTCAGAAACATCATGCTCAATGTGTGAAAATAATATGCAGCATTTGCTATGTTGCATCACATACACTATCCCAGATGGGGCTCTGTAGTGACATTCAAGGGTCACTAATCTCCCTCTCCCTCTCCGTCTCACACACACACGCACACACGCACAGATGCACATAGACAGACTGAAGAGCAGAAAGACAAGAACACACATAGATACATAAGCAAGCACACACATGTACACACAATAGTGCTTTAGGGTGCACATATATTCACCAGTGCCTATAATCCCATGGTAATGGAATGTCCATTACTGTGTTGTCTATGTCTAGACACGGTGAAACTGTTATAATTCTATCCACTAATCTCGATTTCATCCTGTTTCCGTCTCTCCCTCCCTCCCCTTCTCTCTCCATATCTTTCATACTCTTTCTCTCTCTTGCATGTCTCTCTCCCCTCTCTGAATCCCTCTTTCTCTCTCTCTCGTCTCTCTCTCCCCCTCTTTCTCTCTCGTGTCTCTCCCTCCCCCATCTCTTCTCTTTCATACTTCTATCGGCCTCCCCCCCTCTCATCTATCATTCTCTATCACTATCAGTTCCACAGAGGCCTCACTAGAGGACAGCCCAGAGAAACTCAAGGCCAAGGTATGTGAGGTCAGACTCAGTGGTTACATTAGCGTAATTATGACTGATGATTTACTGGCCACTTCACAGTCACATGAAGGGCACTTGTTATTCGTCTCGCTGCCAATGCAGACATCTGACTAGGTGATTGTTGCTTTTCTGCTCTATCATCTTAGCCAGTGTGGTTCTCAAACGGTATGTCGAGGCCCACTGGTGTGCCATGACTCAAGTGCCAGCGTGCCTTGGGATTTGGGGACAGCCGCACATTATTATTGCAATATATACAACTATACAAAAAGTTATGAATTATTTAATGATTTGATTTACTAAGTCAATACTTTGTACTCTCATTTCCCAATACAAAGGCAAATGATATAACCCCTCATAAATATTTAAAGCACTTTCAACCTGCCGTCCCAATTTCGGCCATGTCATTATAGGCCTTGAGAACTTGTAGATCAGCTATTTTTGTTATGAATACAGGTGTGTCTTGAGATTTCGACTTGCCCATTGGTGGGCCTTGTTTACAAAATGTATTTTAAACCACTGATCCATGCAACGTCAGGTTATGAACGTATACCATAGTGCACATGTGTGTACATGTTAACTTCTGCTGAGCGATGGTGTAACAGTATCCTATAAGAGCCTCGAGGTATTCATTATCTACGTAGGTGTGATACTTGAGCATTATATTATGTTATGTTGTTGTTAATGAATGTTAATGACTTGCCTGCTGGTTTCTGTTTGAACAGAATTCTCTTACATGGCCCCACTTCTTCTCCTATTCATATTATTTGGTATTGTATTCCTTATTTTGTCCAATCATACTCTACCTCAATCCACTGAAAGGCAAATTGTTATTGTAAAAGAGGTAAATGGAGTTTGGTGAGAATGTAATAACCATGATCAATGATCATCAAAATGCATAATCGCATCCATCAATTGGATAATTATTTATAAATTGACTCAGTGAGGTGGTATGTTTGATTTTAGTTACATGACTTAAATGAGTATATCATCTGAACTGTCCGTAACCCTGACTAACCTTTCATCTCATGTCACCATGTCTTCACACAAGAGCTTAAACGATAAAGAAAAAATAATCTCTTAGACATGTTTAACACTGTGGTTCACCTTTGATGGGCGTTTTCATGGCCTTGATGAAAGGGAACCTCTGGTTGTCATCGGCGTGACAAATGTGATTTTATTTATTTCTTTATCTTGCGCCAGTGCTGTCCTCTCCACTCTCCCAAGACACCTTCTGAATTTGAGATGAAAGCATTTCAGAACTTACTGTACATTGATTTAAAATGTATGCACTTTTAAGAGTTTTCTGTTGTTGAAGTGGAGACTCAGCCATGAAACCTCAAAGCCAACCATGAAAGGATAAGCTCTTCGTTATGGTTAAAGTGATAGAAGTGGAAGAGTCAGGTTTAGACAAGACTAGAATAAAAGGTTAGGTAACGTAAGATAAAACTTTAGCTTAGGGTAAATGAGGTCGCCCCTGTAGTCTATAGCAGAGTAAAGATAAGGATAGTTTTCAACACCCCTCCATTATACAGTATTTTAAGTTCTTGGACAAAGTATAATGTCTGTTTACTTTGAATCCACATTTCTTGTTTTATTTGGAGGCTAATCAGTTTCCTTTCATAATTATGAAAGCTTGAATACTCTTAATTTCTCTCCAGAAAAACTCATTTGAAAATCAGTTATGTCCGTCCTGGCTCTTATTAAATAATCAATTGTGCCGGCACATCCCTAATGGATGTTTTATTTCTATCATAATTTGTTCAATTTTGTTCCGCCGTCTTTTGCAAGGAATACATTAAATAGTTATAGAATAAACAAAACACACATCAAAATACTTATAATTGAGTGGCATAACTTCAAATTATTATCATTTGTTGCTTTGTACAGGTAAATGATTAATTAATATTTTTTAGCTGAAGCTGAGGAGACTCACAGTCTCACTCTTACCAAAATGATTCTGTATACTCTACATAGACTTTCTATGTAGCCCATAACATGGTTTTAATTGGAACCATTTGTTTCTATGATAATGTAGTAGAATCTAAAGTAGATTTGAAATATGTATCCAGTGGAATCAATGAACCGATTCATACATCTTTTTTCAGTTATACATGGAACCTTTTTGGTTAGAGTGCAGATAGATGTCCACTAGCTAGGACATCACGGAGGCCTTCCCCAAGAATAGCCCTTTTTCTAGAGTTGTTTGTTCTTCTTCAGGGTCCTACTATGAATGACGATCTAAGTGCCAGCAGCACCAGCTCAGTGGAGATAAGTGGAATGCTGAATGAAGCCAAGCTGTCCGGACACTCACACACCCTGGTGCTCTCCTCAGACGAGGTATGCTTTAGCCTGAGCTATACTTAGTTAGCGTGCGGGTTGTTCTCTTCGAAAAAAAAGAATGAATGCCCTATTTTGTACTTCATCATATGACAATGTAGCAGAAATAGCCAATCTACAAGATAACAAGTTGTCTATATTTGGAACATTTTGAATCTTTTTTTTTAAAGTTTGAAACTCATGCGAAAATATGGATGCCAGGATGAAAATGGTTAAGTCTGTCTGTGGGTTTATAAATATTTAATAATTTAAAAGTATTAACAAGAGCTCATGCCTAAATAACTAATTACTAAATTGGATCCACTGGAACACCGTTTTTATTGTAATTTTGTATTTATTTATTTATGCATTTATCTATTTTCATTTCCTGAAAAGTAGCGGTTTTGGACATACAGTAAGAGGTTTCCGCCCGACTGCGATGATAAATAGTTTATAAACTTGTAAAGATAGGATGCATGCTAATCTTCTTCTGTTGTCCTCTCTGCTGCCATGCTAAGAGTCTGGATATGATAGATGATGAGGTGAGACTGACTAAGAGCTGTGTTTGCACCCTGCATGCTTATTTTTGTCTTTGTAGGTCGAATATAACACAGGGAAAGAGCACTGCACGTAACATGTTATCGTGTAGCCTCCATTAAATGATAGATACATTTTATCTTCACTGTCCACAGAGGTTTTGGTGCATGTCTTACAACATTCATAGCATTTTTTATTTGGTCTGTCAGCTCCATTATTCATTATTTAGTAGAATTACTGTTGAAGACATTATTACAGATCTATGTGGTAAAGCTACAGAATAGAGGTTGATTTTGTTTGTCTCAATTGTGTGCGTGTGCGTGCGTGTGCGTGTGCGCGTGTGTGCGTGTAGATCTTAGATGAGGCTCAGTTCCCTAAGCAGCACCAGTGGCAGCACCGCACCGTGTCAGAGTGGACCTCCCAGCAGGTGGCCCGCTGGCTCATGGGCCTCAACCTGGAACACCATATCCCAGAATTCACTGCCAAAAATGTGGACGGGGAACAGCTGCTGCAGCTGGACAGCGCTGAGCTGAAGGTCAGTGGAATGGTCATGTTTCGTACTTCTGTGATTAGCCCACCGTTACAATATGAACTGTACAAATCCCCTTTGTTTGTTCACCGTGTACGATGAGATATGTGGAAGAGATCAGTGATGCTCACCCTTTTTCAGGGACCCCCATTTGATAGAATTTTTTTTTTATCGCTGAGAGCCCAATCTACACTGTAAAATCCTCTGACAGTGTGCAAATGGAACAGAGATTTTTCCGCTCAAAAAGTTACAGACCCATAAGGGTCCATTCGGACCCCTTGGAGGTCCTCTACCTCGGACCTGACCTTTAGAAACACAACTGTGTGTGTGTGTGTGTGTTGCAGGCCCTTGGCGTGACCTCTTCCCAGGACCGAGCCCTGATCAAGAAGAAGATCAAGGACCTCAAAGTGCTAATGGAGAAGGCCAAGAGGAACTACGACAAAATGGAGAAACAGCGCGAGAAGCTACGGAAGAGAGAGATGGAACAGAAACAGGCCGGCAAAGAGGATGCGGCAGAGTGAGATGAATCTATAGCTCCCTCCCCCTTCCTCCCTCTTTTACTGTAGCACCCGCTACCACAGCAAGTAGCATCTCTAGGAAGAGACTCTCAGTGGGGCCGAAACGGGAACCCTGGGGGATGCCTACTCAATTGTTCTTAATAGCTCAGTGGTGGAGCCCCTTGCCGCAACTGTCGCAGAAGGCTGGCTGACTTTTTTACCAAGCAAACTAAACCAAAATGAGTGTACAGTTGAATGCTGCCCCACCCCACCTCCCCCCCCCAACACCTCATCTTACATCCATACTGTGTTTTGTTTTCGGTAGGCTATGTCTTAAGACCTACTCGGTACTATTTATTTTGCTGTTTAATGCTGTAAATTGGGTTTATTTATTCTTATAGAGAGTATGTTTTAGAAACAAAAGAAATCACCTCATTCCCTTTCCTGAACATATCAGCTTTAGAGCAATCTGTGTTACCATTTGGATGTGTATCAAAGCACCTTTAGACATAATGTACATAATACAGCGATAAAGATATGAGGATCTGTCTACTGTGCCATTTTTGATAGAAGGAACTATCTATGTCCTGTTCAGATACATGGATCTATGGACTCTCATAGCTTTGACAAAGCACATACTGTATGTACTGTACACGGGGACAGTGGTGAATATACAGTATATATATATATATATATATGGCGCAATTCTCACATGTCACCACAAGGTGTCTCCATGCTGCTCACCTTCACTGCTGAACTAATGCAACACTGGAACTTCTCATTCGAGGCGAGACTGAGATACAGCAAGAATCAAGTTTTTATTGAGAGAAATTAGTTTCTCTCACACCTTTCAAGAACACTGGAAGACAAGTCGGAAACACTGGATATTAAAACTACTGCACCGGTTTGTTCACTGCTCCTCACGGTATATCTGTACCATTATGAAAAGCAATTCCCAAATTATGAAGGATATTACAAAATAAGAAATGACTTGGCACTGTTGGAGATTGCGGGTACAATGGAAACTGGACTGTAACATACTTACCTGTACACTACAAACAAACTAAATGACAAACAGGATGATGAAACCTCCTGCATATGCATAACATGCTTTGACTCCTCCTATAACCTGCTTTTGACCTCTTTTTCTATTCTCTTAATAACAAAGTAATACCCAACCGCTGCCTTTAGAAAAATCTAGAGTCTAGAATTCTTTCTATTTCATTTTTGGTCTGGAACAATATCTGCTTCTGTGTGTGTGTTGGAATACACCGACCGGTCCAGTCACTTGGTGATGGTTTTGACTTTTTATTACTTTTGTTTGAAAAATTACACAGAGTTCATCCTTCATCAGAAGGCTGTCCATGTCAACCTTTAACTTTGATTTGATTTAGCACTTTTGATCTCTGGAATATTTTGTTGCATTTTAATTATTACAGTAGGTCACCTTATAGAGAGGATATATCTCTGTGGTCATTGTTATTAGAATGGTATAAGAATGCAGTATTGGGCCGGTGCAAAGTGCAGGACACAATCTTAATTGTGGTTGTAAGACTGTTGGCCATTAGAGTTGTCCCACATGTGGATTTAAACATTGCAGATAAAGGAAACATGCAATGTACTATAATGTCACTTGATTTTGTTGTGAGACTGGAGGCTCAAAGCATTTTATTTTTTACTTAAATTTAAAGTACAAATCACCACTGAAAGATATTTTTGTCAGTTATAAATGCAATACTGTAATTGTCTTCTGATTACAAAGCTCGCTGAAACAGTCGCTCCCTGTAATTCTCATGCCCTGCAGGAATCATTCCATGCGTTTACATTTTTAATGTCATGACAGCAGTGTCACTATGAAGCTACTGAAGGCAGCTTTGGTCACAATTCCCGTTTTGTCTTATGTCTTACTGCCTGGTGTTTCAGTCAGAGGGTCAAGAGCCAGAACAGACTTGAGTAACAAACGTCTAACTTGTGAAGTGATGCCTCCATGCAATGCCACAAACGTTATTCTGGCATCATTAATATGTTAATGTTATTTATTATTTACGTATTTAATGAAGCATCTAACTATTGTTTATGATAACTTATGCAACAGTAGAGTATTAACACCTAATTATAATTTATCCAGAATTGTATGATTACTACTTTTTGCCAAAAAAAAAGAATTAAAAATGTTCCTGGAAAAACGATTTTTAGATTCTAATGGTTGTCATCAAATGAAGTGATTATTACCAGTGATGATTTGTATGTCGACCCATTTTTAATTGCGTAACGACCGCAAAAGACCATCCTTCTCCTCTGAGCTTGAGTTGGTTGTTACCCATCCTCTTATACTGCTTATAAAGTACTGATTAACCTGGCCATAATGTAACCTTAAAAACTGTTTTGTAACACTTCCGCCATTGTGTGAATACCCCCCACTGACTCTCCTGTCAGTCTGTCGATAGACGGCACTCTCGACTTTTGTATTTACAGAAAAACGCTCAAAGCAATACTCTCCATTATCCCTGAAAGAACCTTGTTTTATATCAATATGTGGTGCACTATCACGGTGGCTGCTGGGGGTCGATTAAGGTCACACGCAGTTGATCAAGCTCGACTGGTCTGATGAAACCAGCGTATTGATGAAACCATGTTATGGTCCCAGCAGAAGAGGGAAAAAAAAAAAAAACGAGATTGTTTTAAGTACAGTGTTATCCTTGTCTGCAAGGTTTTATGGGCTGTTCAGCTTTCCTGTGCATAGGAAAGTGTATGAGCTAAAGATAATCACCACAAACTGATAGAGGCTTTCACTGTTTAAAAAGCTACACTTATACTTCATCTCTTTTTTTTTTTGTCTTTTCCTTGCTCTCTTATTTTGCATTTTGAAAAGATGAAAGGGCAGCTACCTGTCACACTGAATAAAAGGTGCGGTTACTGTCAGCGATTTGCTTCTGTTCACTATTTTGTTACAGCCCTGCACATTTTGCTGTCCGTGTTATTCTTCAAAGCACAATTTCCAAGCAATATACTTACCAATGTATACTAAACAACGGTCAGCAGAAGTTCTTTACACACCCTATTGGATGTGGTAAAACTCTCCAACTTCACACTCATACAGTCAAATATGCAGTAGTCCATTATAGTGCTCCATAAGAATTTAATAGCAAGCTTCTGTCATGGCCGTGCTCTCTCCACATAGGACAGGGTCTGTTTAAACCTTATTTATTAAAATCATGTGACCAGCCATTCATATTCCTCATGATGTCATAAGGACTATGTTAGATGACTATGGGAGGTACATACTTTAATGGTCTAGTGTCAACCACACTCACTTTTAGCTCTCTAATCCCTCCCTCCCTCCATTCTATTTATATCCAGCATAATTAAAATCTATTCTAGGGCTACTGCAACTCTCTCCTTTCACTTCCCTCTCAACCTCTCTTTTTCCCCCTATTAAATTTGTATTCCTTCTTTCATTATTGACCTCCCGTTTACCCTATGGCACGGTTCACAGAGGATCATCAAACCTCTGGGTATGAGGCATGCTTCCCACCATAATCTTCATTGTTTGTGAGTTCATCTCAAATTTTCTCCATGCTGTGTTGAGAACATTACTGCCAGTGTCAGCCAGGGGGGCAGAGCCATACTTAGGTCCGGGCCACAGGGCATTCATGGAAGAGCTGACCCCCCAGCAGCAGGCTCTCAGGGAGCTGAAAGCACGGTTCCTAAAGGCCTTGCTAAGGAACGATGCCCAGGAGGTGCAGACTATCATCCAGAAGACCAACCTGGATGTAGACATAGTGCTTGACGTGGAGGATTCTAACATGGTCTTGGCTTCATACAAGAAAGGTAGGGAAAAAACTCTGAATGAGGTACAGTATGCCTGCAGTGCAGGTTGTGCAGTGTCCTACCAGAGCAGCTCAAGCCAACCGAATCAGTTATGATGTTTGAAAGCACCTGCACTTGTGTATGGTTCCTTTTTCCTTTTATAATTTAATTAAGATGCCTACATTTTGTTTCCTACGGTTGCTTTGAGCGCTAAGTAAATGAAGTTTTATTGTCATTGTTAAGTATCATTGTTGTCTTGTTGGTTGGTGGGTTACAAAGGAGGAACATGTCATGCTTAAGGATTGATTCATGTTAATTATTTACATCACTCATTCAGAGTATTTTAGTGTTTATTCTTGCAAAGCCCTGATCATTATTATTTTACCATACACAGACATAAGAGGACTAATTCATACAGATACAGATGATTAGAACATCATACAAAGCATGTGACGGAACAATAATATTGTGGTTGAGCATTTCAAAGCCATTGGACAAAACAGAGGAATTCTTCTAGAGTTTCGCCACTAGGTGGCAGTAACTGCCCACTGGAGACATGCCACACACAGGTCCTCCTGTGTAGGACTCTAGGGTCATTGTATTTTTGTGGTCAGCGGAATGGATGACCCACTGCGGCAAACCATTCTGACCTATAACACCAAGTCAAAAATCTATTCTGCTTAAACATACACTGTGAGTTACACAGTAAGTTAAACATTCTTGTTTTCCTCCTTATCTTTACAGGTAACTGGTTGCCAGACGAAAAACTGGAGAGGTCATGGGCGATGGGTCTCCATGTGTGCATGATGTACAATGCCTTGGCGTCAGCGCTAGTCCTCCTCATGAATGGTGCAATGATCAATCCAGTGCCCAACGGGAAAACCCCGCTTCATGTCGCCTGCTCGGTCTCCCACGCCGACTGCGTGGCTCTGCTCTTGGCCCACAACGCCAGGGTTGACATTCTATCTCTGAGCGGCCACACAGCCCTCCACCACTGCACCACCAGGGAGTCTGTGGACTGTGCCAAGCAGGTCATCCTCAAAGGTCAGGAGAGCAACCGGAGGAGGATGGCGAGAGGGAGAGAATGATAGAGGGAAGGGTACAAGTAAAGGAGAGGTATCGGCAGGGAAGGATAGGTGATGGATGGATGTATCGGTATGGCAATGGGGTACTGGCCATCTGTATCTTTGGATGAATGGATTACATTCTAAAAAAAAAAAATCCCCGTAGAAGGACACTGACAGCAAAACTGACAGTTATTGCTATTTAAAATGTTCCCTCATAGGTGGAAAAGTGAACATGCCCAGTCAGAACAGAGAGGAGGACACACCACTACACATAGCGGCCCGGTTTGGTGTCCCAGAGCTGGCAGCTCTCTACTTGGCCCATGGAGCAGCTGTGAACGCAGTCAATGCCCGCCTGGAGACGCCGCTGTTCACTGCGGTCTACTGGGCCTTCGACATGAAGGACCAGACGTATAGCCAAAACCACCAGCTGGTCTGCCGCATTCTGCTGGACCACAAAGCAGGTGAGACTGAGATTGAGGCACAATTGCTGGTGTTCACAACCAGAGAAGCAGCTTGGAATGCTGGACTTTTTGACATAACACTGCTTAAACAGTAAAATCCTGAGTGTTAATCCTGAGGATTTGTTAAATAAACCATACAAACCATTGCATCTTCAAATTCCACCTTGTTCTCAGCTTTCAGTAACTAAATAATATAGATTTTAGGTTTATCATTAGAAGGAACTCATTTTAGCTTAAAATTAGTTCCTTCTAATGATAAACCTAAAATCTATATTAAAAACTATGCTTTTGTCTTCATTATGACCAAAAATATGATGATGATCACTTACTGTATCTGTACAAACCACTTTATTTCAGTTTGAGTCTCGCTGATTATGGGTCTCAGTCCCCAGTACTCAGATGTTAGACGAAGTGGATTTGACTCATTCTCTCCACTCATTAGAAGCCCTCTCTTCCAGACCCCAACCTCAAAGAGATAGACCTCAAGACCGCTCTTCACAAGGCAGCCTGGAGCTTCGACCACGTCCTGATACAGATGCTGCTGGAGGCCGGGGCAGACACTCACGTCACGGACATGAACGGCTGTGGCCCTATCCATTACTTCCTCAAGGTGATTGACGTGAGGCCCATGGCCATCCATGAGCTCTGCTTCCAGCTGATGCTCAACCACACCACCGCACGATTCTACCCGCCCCAATTCCACAAGGTACAGTGTGAGGCAGCTGCAGATAGGAAGATCAGACATTTCTTTTGTATTCCACCTAGACAGGGTGGCAATGACTCCAGTCCAGAGGTGTTCCCGATTCGGTCCCTGGCTCCACCTGGTATAATTTTGAAGTGTTCTTGAGCAAGACATTGAATTGTTCTTGATGAGCAGGTTGGTGCCTTGCATGGCTGCCTCTGCCATCGGTTTTATGGGGGAATGAATGTAATGCATAATTTGTAAAGCGCTTTGGATAAAGGTGCTATAGAAATGTAGATGTCTTTCAGGCAGTGGCTTCTGATGTTACTCTTTTAAATCTATGAGGAGAGCTAATTGTTGGGGACATGGCTGATGGTTAGTCAAAAGGTGGAGCAAACCTGCGGATTGAAATTTGCTATGTGTTGGTATTCCAGGTGTTGGAGGCCTGCTATGACTACCCTGGAGTGGTAGAAATCATGGTCAATGTATTTGAACACTTAAAACCAACCAGGAATTGGAGAGCTGCCATTCCAGATGAATGCTATCAGGTAGAGAGTCTACCTGATAAATAAAGAGTTAATAATACTGGATAAGAATATTAGAATAGAATTGCTACTGTCTTTTATACAGTGTGTGTGTGTGTGTGTGTGTGTGTGTGTGTGTGTGTGTGTGTGTGTGTGTGTGTGTGTGTGTGTGTGTGTGTGTGTGTGTGTGTGTGTGTGTGTGTGTGTGTGTGTGTGTGTGTCGTGTGTGTGTGTACATATATATTATGTTTTATATTATATTATTTTATTTATTCCAACTGTAATTCTCCATTTCTGTTATGACACCACTTTTCAACATTCATGTCTTATGTTGTCCCTGTTTATTTTGGTCTCTCCAGCGGCATGAAGGATTCTATGACTCTCTCTTCGCCGTGTGTAGCAACACTCCTCGTACCCTCCTCCACCTGGCCAGGTGTGCCATCCGCACCCAGCTGCGTGGGCGCTGCCACACAGGCGTTGGACAGCTGCCCCTGCCGCCCCCCATCAAGAAATATTTACTCCTGGAACCTGAGGGGATTCTGTATTAGAGACAACGTTTCAAAACATTTTCAATGGAATTTTCCAGTCTTGTTTGAAGATGGCGATGCAGTGTTGGTTGTGTCAAACACAACATTGACTAGCACTTTGCAGAGCCATTCCAGCATGACAAGAGTGAATAGTGGATTTAAGAAATTGCATTTATCCTCTTGCTTTGCAGAGCATTCAGACAGGTAAAGACAAATTGGAAGTTACTGTAGCCATTGCCCAACAATGACATTAGTAACTTATAAAAGGCCAAAACATGGGCAAAAGACCGGCAAGCCTTTGGGCTTTCACGCATTATAGAACATAATGTTCTTGAACCCATATTATGGCAAATGTCACTGAATAATGTGAATGATCACAACCGCAACAATAACAATAGCGGCATCAACAAATAAGTCGATACTGAATAAATAAGTATGAGTAAATACACCTTTCCTACATACTAGTAGTACTGGTTTTGCCATGTCACTGTCAGAGTGTATGAGCTTGCACATGAGCCAAAGGTCAATCATTGTTGTTGAATTATATGTGAAGATATCAGCCTGTATTGTGGATCACAGGTTATCACGGATCAAACATGGATCACTGCACTGATAATAGTGATAAATGTTTGCACTGTAGTACCGACCAAAGCTCGATCTTAACCTCTGGCCTTGTTTGTTGTGCAGTGCAGGGCCATTTGACTGTTTATTATAGAGCTGATCCTCTCTTTCATTGCACGCTCTTCCTTCTCTCTCAGCATTTTCACTTCTCTCTCTTTCCATTCACAGAATATATGTTCCCAGCACAGTAAAATCCTGAGCATTAAATTAATGCCTATGATCTTACCGTGCACTTCTTTCCCTCCATTTGTCTTCCTGTCCTTTCCCTACTGGTCCTTTCCCACTCCTCTGTGACTCATCATTGCTCTCTCTCTCTCTCTCTCTCTCTCTCTCTCTCTCTCTCTCTTATTTACAAGGATCCAAACCTCCCTGGCAACCAGCCGCTCTGCTAATTGTCAAAGATCACGCTCTGATACTCTGTAATCGGCAGAGCAAACACTTGACAAGATACTCCACAGCAAGTGCTTTTTTTTTTCTTCCACAAATGTGCCAGCTTCGTTTGTCCATGGACTAGAGTCCTTACAGTGGTTTATAGAAGTAGTACTTTTTTTTTTCCACCTCAAATTTTCCAAGTACTGTACGGGTATGGCCTGTACGTGTGGCTTCATCTGAAGGTCTTGGTCCTTCCAATCCATACAGTAAAAGTGACTTGGGTCTTGATCCTAGTCCCTACAATGGGCTGTAATGGTGCGAGTAGCTATTATCCACACGTTAGGTATAATTTAACATTGAGCGATAATGCCAGTCTCCTGTATATAAAGAGGCTCTCTGGAGAGCAGGGCTGAATGAAGAGGGAGAGGTATCAGAGCTATTACTGCAGCTCTTTTGTTAAGGGAACTACCAAAGAGAAGGGAGTGAACCTGAGGCTATAAGAATGAGAGTTCTTAACTTTCTATAATGAGGATTGAGATAAAAAAAAATAGAATGGCGTTCAATGTCTGCCTTTTTCCTTGTCTGCAGTTGTATAACCAAATGGTACTAGCAGTCTAAAGAGTGTCACACAAAAACGTCTGAATAAAGAGTAAAGGGTTATAATTTGATCATGAATACGTTGTACAAAGGCTCTTCATGTAAGGGTGTGTCTGACTGCTATTTTTTCACAAGCAATTTGATAGTCTATTATTCTATACTGGATGTGTTTAGAATGCCTTATCAAATATGGCATCTTCTAGTTGCATTTTCTATGCTAACAATTCACGATGAATGAGTGATAACCGGTACATCCTGTACTTTGATACTAATTAGTGTTGCAGAGCCTTTAATGAGCCAGCATGCACAATAGCAGTACCCTGACTCTGTTTGATTTGAATGTAACAGAGACTTGATTAGTATGTAACAGGATGTAACATTACCCTAATATTTATGTCAATATTGTTGCAATGAAAAAGGTAGGCTATGTTACTCATAGATTTGTTAATCACTGAGGTGTGTGATCCAGGTCTTAATTGTGCAGATTGGCTACACATGTGGGATTACTACTTTCTAAAAGACAATGGAGCCATGTGAATACATATCCTCTTGAGTTTGTACTGTTTGTACTGTACTGTTTAATATGACCCGTCCTACGACAAAGAGGGGAAATGATAAACGGAACAACACAGCATAAGGATGGCGACAGGGCTGGCTGCTCCAAAGGAGAGATGAAGCCTGGCTTCGACCACCATCCATTTCTGGTGAGAGTTGCACACTCTCCTCCCCAAACACCAAGGCATTCTGCCAGTTCTTTCACCCATTTCCTCAGAGTGAAATCCAATTGTACTACTGTATGAATACTCACTGAAACAGATGTTTGTACTAGAGTGCTGGTGATATCTTCATAAGCACTAATGAGCTAGCTACAGTTCATCTTTTTGTATGGACACATTGGGTTACAGTAAAATAAACTGTCAGGTGGTGTTACTGTGCATGTAGACCTAATAAGTGAAACAATTACTAGTCATAGTTTGCTTTTGTGGCTGAAATGTCTTCTTAAATCATACTTTCTTCCTAAATATTCACTTAAAAAGAGTAAAGAGACATTTAGAAACAGTAGATTTATGTTCTTCAAGTGTTTGGGTTCATCTAAGATTCATTCTTATTTTCTTTCTTAACTTTAAGATCAACTAACACTTATCTTAAAGCCTCACTATGTAACTTTTCTTTATGAATAAAATGTAATTTTGTCCAATCTGTATGTTAATACATAATATAACTTATACAACTGTGGTGGTAGTATTTTGTCTCCTTGCTCTTCTATTGAGACATTTAGATCGTGTCAAAGGTCATGTCTCACCTAGACACAGGATCTGACATGAATTTAGACCTGATGGTCAAGATTCAATGTATCCCCCGAGCAAGCAGGCCGGCTCGATTAGCTCAATGGTAAAAATATCAGCACTTGGGTTCAAATCTGGGGTACAAGAGGAAAGTTACATAGAGCTGCTTTAAGTTGAAACCTTTATTTATTTGTTTAACTGAAAATCATTGAGGCATTTATTGTAGGACTAATGCCAATAACATAGTGTTTAGCTATAGGCTACTGTTGTTAGTGTTTATACACTAGCAGCTGGGTCTACTGTATAACGCTATGGTTAGAGGTTAAATAGGTATCGCTACTTCATTGCTATACATTTAGAACAGTGATTAAACTTGAGGCAAATCCAGGGTACAATTATAAATAATGTGAATAGGTTTATCTTTAATATTACATAAGACAACCTCTATATCCACATCTATAGAGCAAGAGTTCCATTATATTTCATAAACTCTGTTGTGAATCCAGCTGTAGAAGCCTATATCTGGCCAAGGGGGCATTCCTCTTTAGATGAGCAGTAGATGTTTTGTGTCCCGCATGTGCTACAGAAGAAGCAAGCAAACTACACACACACACACACACACACACACACACACACACACACACACACACACACACACACACACACACACACACACAGCCCAATTCCCACCCACATTGCTGTAGTATCATCTGGAAGAAGGCCAATGATTTTCCCAGTCCAGGGTGCAACAAGACCTAACATGCACTCTTATCAAGCCCTGTAGTTGGCAACAGAGTGCACTGCTATTGATCATTAAACTACAGCTAACAGAGTTACATAACTGAATCGTGCTGTATTCCAAGAAGACATATTACTTACCATGAACAGCTTTACCACACGTTTCAGATTCCACAGAGCAGTCACAACAATCACTTATTTTGTTGTCTGTATATAAATGGGAAAGATGAAAAACAAAAACGCATGCACGTCCCGATGTCCAAAACAATGGGTGCTGGATAAGAAGGGGGAAAAAATAAACCATGTAGAATAGAGCAAAAGATCCACAAACCTAGCTAAAGCTCCTATTAAGATGTTTTTTATTTATTGCAGTGACATTTCGAGCCAGGCTCTTCTCCAGACTTCTGGATTTATACAAGGAGGATATGAGAGAATAGAAGAGGGCTATGTATGGTATCAACCTTGAGAAGCAATGTGAAGCAGAAACAATGTGTGAATTGTCGAGGTGTCAAAAGTGGAACCTAGAGAGAGGTGGAGCGAAATACCACCGTGTAAATGTAACAATAGCTGTGTAAAAATGGACCTGTTACATTAACACTCTGGATTTGACTGTGTAGGGGTGCGAGTCAGAGGCAGGGGTCCAAAATCACATCATCACTCGCTCCAGTGTGGGGATTAAAGCACTAAAGTAAAGCAGAACAGGACGGCCTGTTCTCAGCCCCATATTGGCAGCCGGCCATAAATAACCACTGGCCTCTGCTTGTCTCAGTGCTCTGTGTGGAAGTGAAGCGACGTTTCGGAAAACAAGTTGCAGAGACAGAGAAGTGAGTGGAAGGCGTGTGGGAGGACATTTGGGGAGGTGACCAGTTAAAACCCACGAGGAGGGCCAGAGGAGCATGTGACATTTGTTTTGTATGACTTGTGCACATCCAGAGAAACACCCAAACTACAGTACAATGTTTACTGCTGACCTTCTTGGCCAAGTATCTCTCGTAAAAGAGATTTTAATCTCAATGGAGTATGGGACTGACTTGGTAGAATAAAGGTATAGACCACAACCGAGACAAATCGGTCGGAAATCAGTTTGCTGGTTTGTAGTCCGTTTGAGTGGTTGTGATTGTTGTCTCCAGAAGATGCTTCGCCACCAGAAGCAAATGTTTTACTCCTTTGCTCGTATAGAATGGAAGTGAACACTGGAGATGAATTTGTGTGACCGTGTGGCGCTAGAGGAAAGGCCATGGGAGCACCAAAATAAGTAGGGCTCAAATGGACATTTTGGCCTACGGGTGGCACTAGGGCAAAGGCTATTGGGGCAACAAAATCAGTATAGAGGCCATGGCTCATTGTCTTGCTCAAGACACTTGTTTGTCACTGAGTTGATCTGCTTGGGGCCAGATCCATTTACAGTAGGAGACTTAGAAAATTAAAGCATCTCAAAACAAAATGTTACTGTCTGCTGGGAAATGTTTTATGGATGTATAGCTGTCTGAAACACTGATGCTATTACCCAGACGAAAATGGTTTTCATATTTTTATATGGTGTTCTGCCTGACTATACTCCACAGAGATGATTTATCAGCCTACATTTTATAGTATCCCTTTTAACATTTTCTTCTGCTCATTTTTGTTTCACCTCTTTCAATTTCACTATCCTGTATGTCTCCATATCCTGTATCCTCTATAGCAATGATTGATATTGGAAAAAATATAGCTATTTAACACTTATTTTAACAAAACAATATCACACCACCTTAAATGCAACATTATAGAATTAAAGGCCCAAAGTTCTTAAGGGGTATGAAGTGGTGAAGGGGTAGAAAATACTTATTGATGAAAGAATCTAACAAAATGACAAGTGTTTCAAGCATATTTAAAAAAGCTGAGGGATGTTGAGATTCGTAATGATATTTATGTCCATTGAACGGTAAATTCCAAAAATAACACTTGGCCCTTGAGGATAAAGCTTATAAAACAAATGAAGACCATCCGTATATCTTGTCATTCATAAAGAAAAACTATTTACTATTCAACAAAACAAAGTGCATTAATACTTCAATTAAAATACATTACAATGCAGAAAGGTTTTTGAAGGAAAACACATGCAAAGGTAGTGAAGTCAATTTGAAGGAACATTGGACAACAATGATATGGCTTATCTGCAAAATTAACTGGCCTCTTTCATTAACGTCAATAGGACATTAACATTCATGGGGTATACTGAATGATAATTTCACTTAATAGTTCACCCATTGATACTCATGGGGGCGTGTCCAGTACAAAACACATTGCAAGGCTCTGTATGGAATTTTTAAAGGTGGTGCACTTGGCTTCCTTTATAGCACTAAAGTAAAAAAGGATTTCACATAAAAGTGCACACCATAAGGTCCAGAAAAGAACATGTCCGCATTGGCCACCTACAAAGCTGTTTGCAGCTTTAAAGACTCACTGGAACACGGAATCATGGCTTTCATATAGTTCAGCTGGTTTAAGTAATTGAAATGCAAGGTTATAAAACAGTACTTATGGCAATACTAATAACAAATAACCTTCAACATGCTGTGGTTAATAATATGTGGACATTTGTGTAATTTTCTCTCTATTTAATTTCAAATAGACAACACCAATAAATACTTGACTGATCAAAGTATACACTGTTTTATACATTTCAAAGGAGTAAAGTGATTTTGAAAGTGGTGGGTAAGGTCTATGAAATGGTTCTGATTTACAGTACAACTCATGAACCATTGTACACATATTCGGTTAACCCCCACTCACAATGATTTGAGATCATGTGCGATACACACTTCTGATGCTCAAAATAGAAAGGCACATACCATTTGCATATCTCTGAGCGCTCTCAACATTCATGACCAGGCATGAATGTTGTTGCTGCCAATAGCCAAGTGGCAGCATTAATATACTCTAGGATATTCATTCTAAAACGGGAGCATTGACTTGACTTACTCAAAACCATGACCTTAGTTTCACAGAGTTTGTAAACTCTTCAGGCAACTTCTGTTCAGGATTCACAAGGTAAGTGGATTAGGTACAATACTGAAGAATCTCTTCATCAGAGGCATTAAAAAAATAAAATGATATGTAACCTGAGAGAGCCCAATGGAGTTGACTAAGGTTTGGCTGTCAGACTAACTGCTGTACACGTAGCTTTACAGTTCAATTTAATTTACCACTGTGGTGTTTGCACAGTACCTTCATTTGCCATCAACCATAGAGTACCAAAGTCTGAAGTCAAAACTACGCCCCCGGGGTCATGAAGACAGTTCAACCTGGCACGCCTACTGTATATTAGGCATGTCATAGGTGAAAATCTTAATAAAGTCAACAGTGTTTTTGAAAGGAGACATTATTTATGACCCATGTGGTGTGGTTTAGATGTCAGGACTTCGGTACTCTATTTCCAAGAGAGTACCGAATTTTGCCCCCGATTTGGAAATGGACGTAATTTAGCTTGCCTCTCAAAACAAATCACTAGCTTCTTTGACTGCTTGAAAGTGCATTCATGTTAAACGATGCCTAAAATAAATAGCAGCAAGTGTTTGTGATTGGTGAATGAGACAAGTTAAAACCCTCAGAGTTACTCTGACACTTCCTAGCTTGTAGTATTCACTGATTAATATTAATTATATTTGAATTGCTTTCAAATATGGTCAGATTCTGCTAGAGTAGGTGAAACTTCTTGGAGGCTGGTCTGAAATCGTTTTATTTTCATCAAAACGATTGAAGTCCTTCTGTTTTGGTGTGGCCATCCGATGTGAGATGAGTCTCATTTGGGCAATTTCACTGGGCAATTTCACCTCTGAGGAATTCTAACTTTGTGTTGTAGACAGAGTCCAAATGGCATGTGCATACTGTAAATCCACGTGTGAAGGCACTTCGTAGTGTCAGTTCAAAGTTTACCTGTTTCTCCTGTCACAGAGAAACCACTCTTATTCCTCATCGTCCGCCTTGACCTCATTTTGTTCCCATTGTTTCAATTTTCGGAGCTCGCTCTGTCAGTCCATCCTGCCCAGCTGCTTTGGCTCCCTACTGGGCATGCACCAATCATCCGCCTCTATGCTCGACTGGTAATGCCTTAATGCAGACTTGTTGAAAACAGGAAGTCTCTCTACTGAATCTGAAGACAGGGCCTGAGAACAGATCATAGAGCAGAGAAGCTTTAATATTACAGGTCTGTAGGGTATTAACAGTGACATGGAAAGTCTCAGGAAAGCCACATTGACACATTTTATTTTTTATTAGTTTTTAATGTTATTCAAACTTATTTATTTTCACTTGCCTTAATTTATGTTCTAACTCCCCCGTGTATACGTTCATTTAAAGTATTTTATAACCACTTTGTCACTTATTGTTTGAATGGTGCTTTCTTTACTACCTCTACAAGCAACCTGAACTGTGCTAGGCTAGTCCACAGCCTTTCACACTTGGGCTTTCCTGCACGGTTCCATGAACCACTTAAACCCTATACTTGACTGGGTCCCCCAGGGGTCTATACTTGGTCCCCTCATTTTTTCCCTCTACACCAAATCTCTTAGCCAAAAATAGCTGAACTTTTGGTCGGAGAATGTTTGCGTATGTTCGCCTATCATGACATGCCCAGTATAGGGATGCTACTGTCCACGTGGGTCAGCCTGACAGCAAATAGTATAGCATTGCTGTACTTCATAGTGTAAAGGGGTGAATGGAAGGACAAACATCTCTCTGTTTCTCTAGAAAAGATCACATGGAAAGTCACCACTCAAAGTCAAGACACTCATCCGCTGTGCTATTTATGTTGTGTAATAGAATTACACCACATGTGCCACCATTTAGTCAATACAGTGGGTACGGTCAGTATACACACATACACGTGAACCTCTACAGTCTTTTTGCCTTGCTGATAATGCCAAGCAGCTGAGCCTACTTATTTAAGTCCTGCATTTGGAGCTACATTCTATGTGAGGTGCTGTATAAATAAAAGTTGAGTCAAAAAGTTAATTTTTAGTAGTAGTAGCAGTAGTAAACAGCAAAGTTTCTCAAAGCCAGTCTGCTGTGTTTTTCTCACCTTCAGGTATATGACAGCTGAGGTACCATGGCCCTCCATGGAATAGAGCTGCAGGTCTCCCTGGAAGTACTTAGCATACAGACGGGAGATGGGAAGACCGTATCCAAAACCAGCCTGAAGGACAGAGGGAGGGAGGTATGGATATTAAAGGTGGAGGCTTTGCAGCATCACAGATCAAAGACACAATTCCTGAAACATAAAAAAACCCCTAACAAAACAAAAAAACATGAGCTTACATTCAAACTCACTGTATATTAACTTAGTTTGGTCAACAGTTTTAACGGCCTTTCATTGTCTCACTGGCTTAAAGTTTAATCCCAAGAAATGCATCACAGCTAAAGTCCACAGCTTTGTAATTCAACTCATTTACAAACATGTTCACTTATGTCAAGCTCGGTTTAGCAAAGGGAGAATTGGATCATGGTTAATGTTTTACGATAAATACTTTGCAGTTTCGCAGTGTTGCAGAAAGAAACAAAGGAAACAGAGTCAGATGACAAGACACAATGTCAAATATACATGAGGTATCCTATTAAAGGGATAGTTCTGTATTGTTTTGAGTCTTTCTGACCATTTCTAAATAGGCACTATGGTTATTAAGAAAGGTCCACTGCTTGTTAGGATGTTATAGCAATGCTAATGGAAACAAATGGAATCAGCTAGCCAGTAAACTAAATACACAGCCGTGCAGTCAGGGCTCACCAGTGGGGCGTTGCGGGAGTTGTCCCCCAGGACCGGACTGGGGGCTGTGGAGTACATGTAGCTGAACAGACGTTCAATCTTCCTCAGAGGAACTCCACCTCCTCTGTCGGACATCTACACACACAACCACAACACGTCATGTTCTCTCTTATCCTTATGGCAACAGGCTCATGGTCAATATAGGTTCTGTCTTCATTATTTGGCACATTCAGATCTATTTATATTGCTTTCGTTTTTTTTTTAAAGAAAATAAAGCACACTATATACCAGTGGATTCCAGGGAACGCATTTTCAGTTGCATTGTGTCACTACTGTTGCTGATTAGAGAGTAACAGTTGTGTACATGTTACAGTAAGAACAAGTCATTAGCCTGGCATAAATCTTTATGACAGGTGCGCTGGTGGAGTTGACGTAAGCCTGAAGGTCATTGACCAAAATGTTGCCTATTAAACTGTTACTTTATTGAGAGTGTGTGGGTGACTGGGTGTCCTTGAGACCAATCATTTGACATTTCAGATGAATCTTATTACTGCCATGTTGCTGCCTTCCGTTCGGCCTGTTTATAGCGAATACAAACTTCCAATCACCTATTTACTTGGTACAAAGTAGACAACGTATGTGTAGACTTATTTGATAGAGGAACGTGTATTTCTGTGTTGTTATACAATGAGCACACGGGTGTTTCTCTTGCTAAAGAAGTCCCCTGAACTACAATACACACTATAGGCATTACAAAGTCAAGTGTCCTTATAATGTACCTTGATAGTGAGGTCCTCAGAACCCAGTGAAACTCGTAATTTGATTGGTGGCATGGTGAGGCTGGTCTCGTGGGTCTCTACTGTGGCTCTCATTGCATTCTGAAGGAGAACACACACAGTACATTAACACTGATGTACAGTATGGCGCGGGCCACCACCCACCTGCATTGTCAACAACAGCAAATCAATCACTGCAGACCTGGGGAGTGGTTCTTGGGTACAGAGTACTAACCTAGATATTAAGTGGGCTAAGGTTGACATTAAACCTGTTTTATATCAAACAGTATCACATTGTGAAATTCAATGACATATTATAAATAAAAAATGTCCTTAACCCATTTAGACCTGGAAAGCCTTTAAGTTGTTATACCCTTCAATCCGGTAAAGCATCTGTGTCATTTTAGATGAATTTATCTATTTAAAAAAAAAAGGTTTTTCAGAAAACCTTTTTTTTTTGCGTTTTTAAATTCAGCCGCAGGTCTAAACGGGTTAAACAAAATGAGTAATTTAGAGCAGAATAAATGGAAAGGCAAGAACAAATCTTCTGTAAACTGACATGTGAGTTTTTACATTATCTAACAGTTAGTAGTTTGGGCGTGGAAGACATTCACTGTACCTTGAAGAGCTCAAACAGCATGTGGTAGAGGTGGGAGGGCACATACACCAGATGGATGGGCTGCTCGGGATGTTTGGCTGTGAAAAGCATGATAATTGTAATGACAACGACAAAACAAAATGCTACACTCTCTTAAGTGTGTCACACAACTAGTGCTGAGCGGTGTGTCTTTAAAGGTAGATTTATTAGATTAACAGACCAATAACAGTCAGTCAGACAGTGTTTATTGTCATGCTTTTTTCCCTAAATGTACAATGTCATGTTACAGTATACGCTGTACTGTATGCTACCATGGTGGTATGCAGGTCTTTATTTACTGTAAATGGACTATTGAATAACACAGGTAAAAGGTCAAGCAATGGAAAGGTAGGGAAGAAATAATTTTGGTTAATTATTTTCCACAATGAAGTTCAAATGGACATAAGAACACACCAAAAAATACGTAATAACAATAATTGTGATATATAGCTCAGCACTAGCCATGTCCATGACAAATTCACAACCAAGACAAACTTGTTGTCAACAAGTTTGGATGCAACTTTTATGAAAAACTTCTAACCCAGTTTACAGCTGAAGTGATGACACTGAGATAGTCAGTGTGTTCAGAATGCTTTATTTCACAGTAATTATCTGCCAACTACTAACACCCAACAGCTAATTTCTGGGACATGTTGTGAAATCATATACTGAGAAATGGAGTACGCCTCCTTAAAGGAGCCCTTCACCCATTTTCAACTTTTTCTTCATATACAGTAATTGGTCTTATAAGATGGCAGCCCTATTTTTGGCAAATTTTCACAAATCAAAAATGTAATTTTTTTTCTTTTTTTGTTCTTCCATGTATCACAATGACTGAAAATAGCTCCTATTTTTGCTATTTGATATACGACAAAGTATATAGTGTAGTCTGTAGTGCTTATAGCCAAATGTGGGTGCTTAAACTTCTAATTGCAAAGTGTAAATAAACCTGCACATTATTAAGAATGTGATGTAATCGGGGTTTTGTGGAAACCACATATTGTAACAATAACCCTGTCATACTTTGAAGAATGGGCTTTATTCTTCTTACAGTACCACCGGCAATCTCTTTAATGCCTTATAATGCAGCTGACTGTTTTAACATTCTCCAATACTATGTGGATTATCATGATGAAATAAACCAGGTCCGCCTGCACTGCACTGAGTTCCCTGTAGGTATGAGCTATGTGGATCAAAGCCTCTGGAATGGATAAAACTGAGGCTGGGTTCTGACGGGTCCAGCTGATAGTAATCAGACAGAACCTCTACTAAACTAACAGCAGAAGGCACTGGTCAAACCAGACTCTTGCACATATTGTGCTATATAAATATGAACTATATACTTAAAATAACACCCTATTATCAGCTTGATAAACCATACAAATATCTAACCACCTGCCAGACTTAAAATGTTCACTTCTGTGGCTCTAGCCCCCAAAAAGGACGAGAATAGAAGTAAGTTAGTAGCTCCGTAACATACCGTTGAACTGCGTGATCTCTATTTCAGGAGAAGCCAGGTAATACTGTTCACAGAGCATCTTGGAGGTCTCATAGGCATCTGTAGAGAAATTGTGGCTGTTATTAGGGTTTGCACACAGGAATCTATCCATTGTCTGTTACATTGTGAGGTAAAGAATGAAGGAAAAAAAGAATCCATGTCATTGCTGTTGACAAACTCGTTATATGACACGATCTAAGATTTGCCTATGGGATTTCCAATACAAAAAATAACTCTGTGACCCAGGGGGATTGCGGCCTCTCTCAGTGATGTCAGACTTCGGTGCTCTATAGCAGTCTGACATAAGACATTAGAGGTATAGGCAACAAAACATAGATGACTCTCAAAATATTTACTAGGCTTTCATTTACAGCCATTTAAACATTTCATTGGCTGTTAAACAGAGCAATCTCATCACGACATCTTTTCACTCCTCCATGGGACACTGTGAGTCTACAAATGAAACTGTCAGACTATCACAAATCAGTAAGAAAAACAACAAGATAACTATCCCAACCAGTGTGACTATGAGTTGTTTCACTACGAATTGACTACAAAAGGACCCCAATTGAAACAAGCCATTGTGCTTTCTTGGGCTTTTTAATCCTATTTAGTTGACCTTGTATTTGAACTGTACTTTCATGTGCTTTTTTCCTCTAAATAAAGTATTCAATCAATCAATCAATCAATCAATCAATCAATCAATGAAAATGACTGCAGCTCCTTCTACAGAGAAAGCAGTGTTGTATTATTACCTCTTACTACCTCCACCACGTCACAGTTGGGGTCGATGCTCCCGATGTGTTTGGGATGGGCAGGGTTGGCGCTGCCGTCAAAGATTAAGGCTAAAGGTTACAGAATGACAAACACACACAGGAGGACGGTGTGATTATATGGTCGTTGTTAATATTGGCGATATTTACAGTTTCCTTTCTGCTTTTCTAACATAACACATCATAATTTCTATAAAAATCACAGAGACACTGGTGGTACAGTATACTGACTGTGTTGGTTCATGAGCATGCGCGTTGAGATGCGGCTCATGTAGAAGCGGTCCAAGAAGTACTGGACGTTCTGGTTTGTGACGGGGTCCACGCCGTACATCTCCTTGTACTCCACCACCCCCTGGGCCATGGTGGGCACCACGTTGTTGTGGCGGTTGCGGACGTTACACAGACTTTCCGTGAAGCTGGAGGCGGTGAGACAAAAGTAAAGTTCAAGGTTCAGATTATGTCAGGGCAGCTGGCAAGGGCTATTCAGTCTGGACGATATGATCCGAATATGATACTGGGACATTTATGGACCAATAAATCCACGCAGGTCGATCTTTGACTTTGATATGCCTTGATTTGATGTTGTCAACACAATAGTTTACCTGCATGTTATATATGTCTTTATATGGTAGAAGAGCTGTGTATTTTTTTTTACAGATTATCTATTGGACTTAATTTAGACTGAAAAGTATCGAGAAACAGGAAAGTGAGGGCAGAGAGGAGGAAAGACATGCAACACAGGTCTCAGTTGGAATCGATCTGGGGACGTTGCAATCACAGTGGTCAGCTACTAGCACACCCCTATAACTATGTGTATTTAACATATAGCTTAAAAGGATCCCTGGCTAATAAGCCAAATATGCCTTAATACATTATAATTGCCCTCTATAACTGAAATGTAAAATTAAAAACACCTTAATTATTGTATTTATTTTATAAATAGTGATTTTACTCAAGAGGGACAATGCCCGTAACAAGTTGATGATGTCATTTGTCCATGTGTGGTCCAGCCGTATGGAATGTATGGAATGCATGTGCTCATAAAAATGTATTTAAAATATTGTTTTGATGCTCATATTAACATTAGGAAGTATTAAGTAGTTTTTTATTAAGACATGCTTTAAACTTATTTTCTCTTAACTCTTTCAGTGCCAAGAGTATTTTCATAAAGTACTCCCCCAGTGCCAGCAATTTGCGTTTTTTTTATTTTTATTATTTTGTAATTTTTCATTCAAATAAATGATCTGATTGGGGTTTTAAACCCATAATACAGTTCTACCAGTAGAGAGCAACAAATCGACACATTGATGACCTCGCTGGCTCACTCGCCCCCTCCCAAACAGGCTCACGTCATATCCGGTCATAACCGGATGTTGACATTTTCGACAATCGTTGATCGGGCTAAATTACGATGCGATACACGACTACGATGACTGATCGTCACCCAGACCAAAGAGAGTAGACGTGGACCTCTCCGTTCGCTTTTTATACCGTGTGAAAAACCGTGACTTTCCCTATTCTGGCCGAAAATCACCGGAGAAAAACAACGTGACCCGGAAATGAAATTTTTTTTTTTTACATCCGGCTCCGGGTGAGTCTGAAGGAGTCAGGAAGCGAAAGTGATCATGAAAAATAAACAGAATAGCGCGACCACAGTCAAAAGTAAAAACTCGGGATTTCTCGTGCTGGCACTGAGGGTACTCGGGAAAAACTCGGGATATCTCGGGGCGTGGCACTGAGAGAGTTAATATAAAAATGAATAAAAACATTATTTTAAAGGTTTCAATATAGAACTTCCCACTTTGTTTATTATTGCCCAGCACTAAGCATGAATGAGCTGCACACAAGCATGGCCAATATACTGTAGCAATCCTTTAACCTACATGTAGGAAAACACATACATAAATGCACGTAGCAGATAAACATACTATGTGTGTTGTTGATGTACCAACATACATAATACTGTGCTCAGCGTCACAAATTAACCAGCAACACGCCCGTACTGTACAGTACAGAATGTATGACTTACTTGGAGAGGACTCTTTTATCATCTGGGTCTTGCTCGAGAAATTCCACAAGCTCTAGCAGACTCATTGAATACCTAGTGGGATATAAAAAAAAGCATGAAAATACATTTCAGGATTGTAGATAAATCAAAATATGGCAAATTTCTAAACTATACGTACGTACAAATAATAAATACAATAATAAGAACAGAGATGGACAAAAGACTTGAAGTGATAACAATAATAAACAATATACTATAACGAATGTGCTACAAGGTTAAATTAATTTATATTTGCTTATTTACTGTACTTTACTCTGTATGCCATATGGCCAGAATAAGGGTCAAAGGTAATTCAGCAACGCAATAAGCCAATCAAAGGGGCTTATTTACATGCAGCAACACAGTAGTTCAACCAAAGGACGCACCAGTGACCCTTCTCTATAGATTCTCTCTTGAGAACATTTGTGAGAACACAATGCACATTAGTCTAATTAGCTACACTAAACTCCAACAACCAATCAATGCTAATACAATAAGATTCAATGCTTGCTCATGTGGCAGCTTGTTTATCACAGCTGCTTGACGGACTTTAGATGTAGGCCAACGATGGAGGAAGTCACAGTGAGTCCCAGGCAGGCAGGCATGCGTTCTGTTCTGTTTCTCTAGCACTGTAGGGGAAACTGGGTGAAAGGTGACAGGCGGCGTGGCTGGCTGCTTGTGCCTCCAACGTGCTGTCCCTGAAACGACCTTCAACACTGACTCGGTATTAGAGTCACACCCATCGTAAACACGGAGCGCGCTCTTGAAATACTGTACGAGTGCTGATTTAAGAGACTTTACTCATCAGGAAATGTCACACCATGATACCATGATCTCTCTCTCTCTCTCTGTCTCTCGCTCTTGTGCCCTACTTCTGTGCCAACAAAACAAGTTATGTAATGGAAGGAAAGAAGATAAAGTCTGAGTCAAAGAGGTAGATTGCCAAATATAGACACTAAAAAGCTGGAACTGAATTCTAATTGTGGGGTGGGGGTCTAAGACAATGAGACAAACATAATTACTTCTACATGTGCAAATGTTAAAAAGGCACTTTTTCTCTGATGTCATTTTCAGTATCTATGAATAACACTAACTTTAAATAGTACACATAACTGTGGTTAGTTGGATTACAGTAAAGAGGGCCAATAAGAAACAAATGCATGATAAAGGCAGTGACACATCCAAGTAAACAGATTAAACACCATTGATTTTTGCATTGCATAGCATAGAGGTGGTTAGAGCCACGAGATTGGGAGGAGACACAGTAATGGTTCTGGGTTTGGCTTAAACTGATGTTGTTGTGACTGTAAAAGTATGCAGGCATAACATCAGTACTGTATGCATGTTCTGAGTACCCCACAAGTAACTAGGCTGAGTCAAGCGAGCAAGCAACTTGATTGCCGTTATTGATATTGACTTGGATAGAACAGAGTAAAGCTGTCATGCCTCCTAATACACACATCTGATGTTTGACACACACAACCGTTTATTGCCTCTCACCTTTCAAACAGCCACACCTTTCACACAGGTTCATGATACTGGGAGAGTGCAAAAAGATAGCTGATATAGGCTACCTATTGTTTGTAACAAAAGCAACAGCGTTGACTAGTTCAGACCAGTTTAACGCCAGTATCTTTATGTTATTGACATCTGCTGCTATCAGCATGTTTTCTAACAACTAACTTTCAAAACAATAATATATAGCCTACACTGCACTGAAATGGATGCACATGAGAGTGAATGCAAGTACATGATCTTTTTAATAAAGGTTTCTTATAAAAGGTCAAGCTTGAAGATGGCATAACAACAGGAAACAGAGGGTGTGGGCTGCAAACTCAGCTTGGCTTATCTAATTCAAACAACCACCGTAAGGCCTGTTTCCTATTTGAGGGGAACGTATCAGATAGCAAAAACAAAAGCACAGCGACCTGCAGGTGAGGTGAGGTGAGGTGAGGGAGTTAAGCTGATGCATCATTTGAACATAACAGTAAGATCTGCTGTATTCATGCAAACCCAACACCAACAGAGTTCATTACAGTGAGGCAGAGATGTGCTCCATACTGAACATCTGAGAGTAACGCTGAATTCACACCAGCAGCGGCGAGCAAATGTCTGCAGTCTCAGTCTGGAATCCCGCTAAATGGCCATGTCTCAGGTATGAGTGACACACTCGTAAATAAGTGAGTTGTGGTCCAACTAGAACTCTGCTGCTCTGAGCGGATCATTCCAGCACAGTTGTGCCAGGCAGGAGAACTCACAGACAGGGAGGAGTAGTGCAGACTCTTGATGCCCGTCTCTGGCAGCTTGTTTGTAATCAGTCTATACATCTTAGGTAAGATATAGGCCATACAGTTAGTCAATCTCAATTAATTTAACATCTACAACTGCTAGTTTATACCTTTGTTATCAATATTCGGTAAGTCCACACGGTAGTCATTTTCTGTACATCTCAAGTGGTGGTGAGTGTGTATGCCTAGTCCAGGCCTACAACAGAGCACAACACAAACTTGAACTTTTCTCAACTTTGCCACTCTTGGCTCAGCATCCTGCCACGGTGGGTGAAGTGTCATTCGCTCCTCTCCATCGCCAAGGCATTGAACCTTGCTACTTTCTTAGAAAACGGAAGCAAAATACACTGCTGGTATGAATTCAGCGTAACTATGGGGTGTCCATATCCTGAGGTCTGGGTTGAGAGGGGGTGTAATGCCTAATTTGTAGTCTGTAATAACAAGTAAGCTTATGGTAAGGAATGTGGCCTTTCAATGAGGAAGGATAATGCTGGACAATACAGCTTTCCACATCTACTGATAGGCTTAATTCAACTTTCCACACACAAATGCACGCACACACACACACACACACACACACACACACACACACACACACACACACACACACACACACACACACGTGTGTGTGCATGCGCACGTACAAACGCACACATGCACACACATACTTACATACATACATATATATATATAGATGACCCCTACCAGCTGGTCAGGAGCTGTAGGGAGGGAGTGCCAAGCAGTTTGTCTGGGAGGAAGTCAATTTCTTTCATGATGTTGGCCAGTCTGACAGGAAGCTCCTGTCGTAAGAACACGAAGGAGGTCTTCTCACAAGCGTTGGCCGAGCCTGTGGTCACCAGGGAGTGTTAAAAATGGGAAAAAACATTGACTCAACTTTGACCCCGTTACCTAGTGGAAAAGCCCCCTTCTTTCCAAGACAGCTGATGGACTCTGCGATGGGGCGGGACCTCCCACATGTTGTGACAATACAATAAGGCATGAATCTGAACTGTTTTTCTGAACTTTTCTTTGCTGAGACAGCATGGCCATGGACATGAACTGTAGTTACTGTAGAACACGAACAACCTTAATAGGTAGCTAATAACTACATAATGTACACTGCTCAAAATAATTAAGGGAACACTTTGATCCCTTAATTCTTTTGAGCAGTTTTTGTTAGCAGTATGTACACAGTTCATGAAAACTCAAAATAATTAAGGGATCAAGTGTTCCCTACATTTCTTTGAGAAGTATAGTAGCAGTGTGTTCATGGTGTTTGTACAGGTATTCAGCACTGTTTGCATGTTTTTTTATATAATTTAATTTGCCAGTGCTAACAACTGAATTTAATAATACATTATATTTGAATGTAATAAGTTAAGACAGAGAGACAATGGGAAACAATAAACTGAACAAAACAAAAGAAACAAGTGATAGATTGGCCTATGGCTTAACAGGTGGGTTTTGAGGTACGATTTGAAGGTCAGAAATTCAGAATGGTTTCAGAGAATAATACACATATTGCTCTGGTCTAGTGTTTTTTATGGGCCAAGCTGTGACAATAAAGAATGAGAAATTGGGCCATAACTCCAGGATCAGTTATTATGTAATAATTCCTATTGTGAACCATGCTGACTGCACCAATGTAAAATTTGACCAGTGCACACAGAAAAATTACTCAATAATGATATATAATAATGACAGCTGTTGCAAAATCATGTCAAGCCTCCTTGCTATGTTATGTATGTATTAACCTTGGATCAAGGTTCATCATAGAAGTATTTTATCGATTTTGATATTTGCATATCTATATGCAAATATCAAAATCAATGTTTATGTATGAATATATATATACACTTACCAAAGTCTATGAACTGCTTCATGGACAGTGGGGAGGGGGAGAACTTGGCAAACCTCTCCACTTGCTTTGGTATTCCAGCCATCGCGCCGTTCTTCAATAAAAACTGAGCGAACTTCATGTTTCCTGCGGTTCTGGATCACAGATGATCCACACCAATAGCAATACTGTTTGTGTGTGTTTTTATGAAGCGGGGACAGGCCGTCCCTAACGGTCCGTTTCTTCTTGTCTGCACAGTCCAGTCCTGTACCGTAACGTAACGTGGACCTCCAATACCTTTGGATACCAGCGGTTAGATTCTGTCAGCCATCAACAGAGAGTCTTTTGTGCAATAATACACATGATTAAGAAGAGATGGTTGTCAATCCACTCCATTCGCCTACAGTAGCTGATCCCTCCCGGGCATCTTAACGGACTTCTTCACAGTGCATAATACACAACCACCGCTGAGTGCTGCGCTGTTGTTGACTTGATCGCCACGATTAAGATTGGCGTTGAATTCGACCAATGGGCATCGCGACACAGGGCCTTTAGGGGCGGGACCGAGGTTGTTTTCGAAATGTTGCTGCTGTGCCCATAATCAAAACAATGTAGATGGAATGGATCATGTGTCTAAGTTCCTACACAACCCAGAATCACAAACAATTGCTTATTTAATTTATATAGTTAGTTAACTGGTGTAAATACGCCCCACATCAACTAATGTCCCGTTTAGAAAGAAATTATAGACGTTTTGGGGGAGATATGGTAACATTTCCTTTAATTTGTCCTCTAATTTTTTTCAAACGGTACAGTATAGGCTACACTTTTTCAACTGGCCAGAAGATGGCAGCATTGCAGCCACCGTGAGACACTGAGACCGCGAAAGGAGGGGGGTGACTTCCTCCTCCTCCCGTCCAGGGTTGCCATGTCAGCTTATTATAAGCGACTTTGGGCTTCTTTTTCTCTAAAGTTTGGAAATATTGGTAGTTGCGGTTTTTTGTGCTTGTTTCTAAAGTGTACTTGTTTATTTAGTCTCGCTTCCACCTTTTTTATTATTATTATTTAAACCATTGGTTCTCAAATATTTTCATGAAAATGTTTTGTGCCAGTAGGGAGCATTTGTGTTGCTTGAATCAAGTTTCAAAACATATTACAAATATTCCACATTTTATTGCAAAAGGTTTTGAAAACAGCAGATCTACAAGCTCACAACGCGTCGCGTTGTGAGCTTGTAGTTTGGCTATTTTCAAATAGCTGATGCTGGTTTAAAGTACTCGAGTCATGTGGTTGCTTGTTTTCCTAGACCTGGACTCGTTGCTTATTTCTCTCGCAGAATCTGGCAACACTGCTCATCATCATCCTCCTTGCTTCTCCCAGGGATACAGCGTGCAACAATACACCTGTTTTCTGTCTCATTTTGGGTCATTATCAGACGCTGAGATGCTCTGTTTCAGAAGGTGTCATTGGTAGCTTCATAGCAAAGGTGCAAAGTGCCTTTTTCCACAGACACACCCAGAGTCGACGTAATTTGCCCGTATTGTTTAGGATGTGGTGAGGGGTCGGGGTGCAGCATCACACAGTGAGACAGCATCTTTGTGCCGGTGACACATCATCCTCATCATCAGCATCAGCATCAGTTCCAGACGTTAAGGTATGCTACACAACACAACACAACACAAAACAAGACATAATCATGTTTGTTACATGTGTTTGTTATTGTATGCTGCCTAATGTCTATGCTCACTATGAGTTCCCACAGGGGATATATATATATTTTTTTCTAAATATGTATTTTTTATATTTTATTTATATATTTATATTTATATATATATATATATATATATATATATATTTATTTTTTTAATTATCAAAAACAAATAAAAAAATGATCAATTGCATGACGTCATTTAATAGGGCATTAAATGGCCTATTTGACGTCATGCAATTGATACAAAAATTGGGGGATTAGTGTAGCCTGTCCCCCTGTTTGCTCCACTTCCTCCACTGAAATGTGTGTTATTTGTGCCATCATGCCAGGGTTTATCAGCCATATATTGCTTGTGCAATAGCAAGGCTAATAGCAAGGCTGTGCCAACATGCTACACACATTTGTTACTTTGTTTGATGACTGGATCTATTTATAGACATGCTGTCGTGTCTGTTCTCTCTTTTCTGCAGTATAGTACATTTGTAATTCTTTGATAGATTTTCTGATACCGTTCTAGGTCAATTTGATATGTAACTCGCTTGAGGCAAATGTATAATTTATGGGCTATGCATAATACAGCTTTATATATTGATTATTGTAAGGGCACATGTGCTTTCAAGCTTGGGTGTGGTGTTTGAACTCATGACACAGCATTGGTCCCATCATGCAAGCTGTGGGTGACTTTGGTAGCCCATGCTTTAATAGGCCTTTTTCCCAGTGGCAATTTTGACATGAAATTGTAGGATAGACACAGGTGTTGCCAATGATACTAGTTAAGGTTACATCCCATTCAGGTCAGGGTTGCTGCTGTTGTTGTGCATGTTGGCTCGTTAGAAAGGCTCTGCTCCACTAAATGGAACAGAACCTTAATTAGTATCACACCTGTGTTTACCCTACTATTTCTGCATGAAAAGGGTCGATTGGTTTATTGGAATCATCACAACAAGTTGTGGGTCTATGCAGGATTTTAACTTGTTTCCTAGCTACAACTAGCATAACACATGGTACTTGGCTAAGCAAACATTATGTACAGTATTTGGTTGAAATTTCAATGGGAAACAAAATGTTCTACACTAGTTGCCTGCCCTGTTTAACATTTTACTTAAAAGTGGAGCACTCAGTGGCAGTGCTGCCCCAAATAGTAACACAGTAGGTTGCTGTGGATGTCAGCCCAATGTGGCCTGGGTGCATTTCTCCTTTCCGACATGTCGCCTTTCCGACGTTGACGAACCCTATACCTAACCCTAACCCTAACCATAACCGCACGCGGAAGCCACTAGTCGGAGTGGTGAGATGTCGGAATGGAAGGAGCACCCCATGTGGCCTACCTACCTAGTTCCTACAATGTTTCCCCTTGCACTCATTGTTTCCAGCTGGGTCTGCAAAATGATGCACATATATATATAAATACCCCATCTGTTGAAAGTGTTGTGTAAGTGTAAATTCTGAATTCTCCCAGATCAAATCACCACTGCATATTGTGAAACATATCATGCAAAGGTCAGTCATAGGTCAGTCACACGATGGTCAGTCATAGGTCAGTCACACGATGGTCTTCTCCTCTTACACAGCACGAGCACAAAACGAGACCATGTCAGACAAAAGTGACCTAAAAGCCGAGCTGGAGCGCAAGAAGCAGCGCCTGGCCCAGATTAGAGAGGAGAAAAAGAGAAAGGAGGAGGAGAGGAAGAGGAAAGAGGTAAGAAGAAAAGTGAGTAAAAAAGTGAGTAAAATCCACACATCTGACATCTCCGGTGTGCACGGTGACTGTGTCTGTATGGTCTGTGTGTCTGCTTGCTCCCACTAGGCCAGGGATTCTCAAACCTTTTCATTTCAAGTGCACCCGGTTTGATATGCATTAGGCCTCTGGGACCCCAATGTACACTGTAAAATCCTCAGTGTTAATTCAACAGACCTGTAATTGTACATTTGGTACATTTTAGCTGGGGACTATAGGGTTGGGATCCGGAACCCGGAGGAACCCAGATCCAACATTGAGGAACCGGAATCACATTTACCGTTTTCACATTTAATTTCAAGGACCATCATAACTCTGACAAATATACAGTCCCCGGACCCCTCGTTGACAACCAGTGCACTTTGTCAAGACAAAGACTTACTGTATGGGTACGATTGTGTTGAGGTGGTGTGTGACTGTATGTGTGTAATGATGATTCAGAACTGTAATCTTTCCAGATGTCTTTCTGTGTGTGTGTGTGTGTGTGTGTGTGTGTGTGTGTGTGTGTGTGTGTGTGTGTGTGTGTGTGTGTGTGTGTGTGTGTGTGTGTGTGTGTGTGTGTATGTGTTTGCATGTACTTCATGTTCACTTGCATCCATCTATGTTCCTTCCCCCCCCCCCAACACATTTTCACATCGAAAACACATATTGACAGTAATTAAACATTAATGCAATTGATGCGTCCATGTTTTAACTCACGATGGATAACTGGCTGTGTGTTGTGCTGTGCAGGCAGAGAGCCAGCAGAAGAAAGAGGCCGCCCCAGAGGATTCAGACCTGGATCGTAAGCGCAGGGAGACTGAGGCCTTGCTGCAGAGCATTGGCATTTCACCCGAGCCTCCACTAGGTACACCCCATTACACGTTATTACAAATGATACATCATCAAATGATATGATACCTAAATTTCCCCACAGGGATCAATAAAGGCATATCTATCGGTCTATTAAAGTGTATAGGGATATTCAGAATGTATTTGGCCCTAACAACTAGGACGTTTTGTTTTGTGTTGTTTTTGTTGCTCTGGTCTACTGTAGAACCTATACTGTATGTAGTAAACTTGAAAGAATGCACACCATCCAGCAGATTCATGCTACTACCTATTTATACAACCTATGTATCGTACACTGTGATGAATATTACAATCAAATTGCCAGAGAATTATTTTTGACATTTTACATTTCTGCAAACCATGGATACATCGATTCTCTCGGCGTATCAAGGCAGGCGCACCGTCAACAGCGATCTTGAGTCACATGAGTGGCTGTGCTGACGATTCAGCGCCATTCGAGTTGCTTACCGATAGGATGGAAATAAGCTAAACTATGAAATCTAGGATTTAGTCGACATGGCATGCATCTGGAAATGCATATGCAAATATTTGTTTTTATAACAAAAGTTGATATTCAACGATGTGGTTTGCAGAAACAGTTGCCTACGTATTTTTCTGGCAACCAGGTTGGAATATTATTTGTCCTGTCTTGGCTTGTCACTTGCAGTACTGACATGACATGAATTGGCCATTATTATTATGGTTATCAGGTAAATTCGATAATGTTTTGAAAAATATGCAAAATCTAAAAAGAAATCAAGTTTTTTTTCTGTAGGAAGCAGTGAATAGACATGTATTTGGCACTATGGTCCTTTTAATTAGTAACCTGGCAAAGGGTTTGTGGCAGACTGCATGCTATAGGTAGTGTCTAGGTAGGACATGCTTGCTTTGATGGTCGTTTGTTTGCAAAAAAGAAAATCAGATGGGCAGAACATTTCATTAGAAATATTTTTTATGTTAAATCAATCAAGAACATGTGGCCCTCATCTTTTTCTTATGAGCATTCTTTTTTTTTCATAATTTCAGATGTTTTTGTTATCTATTATTTTCCATTTTCTACACTAGGCTATCATGTACGTATGTGTAGTAATCCAGCTTCATGTCATTTCATCTAGTGCTTCTGTTGCTCGGCACATTGCTTCTTGACATTGATGCACAACATTTTCAACCCATTTGATTGGACGTCCTCATAACACTATCCTTTAGTCATCTTTAAGTTGACTCCTTTGTTTCCTTGTGTGTGCATACCTTGAAGTACAAGTACATATCTCTGCTGTCGGGCAGAAACCAGCCATGTCCAAAATAAAGACCATGTTTTTAGAACGACACAACACTGCCTCATCAAAGTTGGTACGGTGACTTTATACATATTGTCAGATACTTGAATGTGTCCTTATATTATCATCACTTCACCCAAACAGCTCAAGTGGAGTTAGGAGGTTTTTTGACCATTAATGTGGAGATCTTTTTTCCGTCTGACTTCGTCATTCTAATCAATGATGGACAAACCACCTAACTCCACGAGTTGGAGTTAGGTGGTTTGACCGACAGTTTGAGGATCCAATGGAGTTAGGAGGTTTAGTCAGAAGCGCTTTTTATTTCAACTATTTTCAATATTCAATATTTGTAAAACCCACACACAGATGTAAAGGGTGTTCAATAGCACTTATTAAGTTGAAAAATGGAGATAGCTGGTTTCTGCCCGAAAGCAACGATATATTTGTTTTAAGACAAACAAAGAAATACACGTGTCTTTTAATTTAACCTCCTTCCACTTATAAAAAATCTGATCAATTGACTACAATTCCCAAGATTCAAGATACTCTTTCACTCCTGATAAACATTATTGGCAGTGTTCTCTAGTGGTCCAACATTGGAACAACACCCCCTCTGTACCTCAGAATTAGGTCACTGCTGTGCCTATTCTGGCTTTAATTAGCTTCCCAATACATCTCAGAGTGTATATCCCTGCTAAATTAGTTTCAAATGCAATTCAAAGGACTCGTTTGACGCTCTGTTCCCCTTTTGTTTTTTTACATACATTTTCATACTTTATTTTTCATCATGTATTTTCTTTGCTTTGCTTTACACACCATATGTCATCCATCTTGTTGTTTTGTTTTGGTCGATGGGCTCCCATTCCTTCTCATTGGCAATACCTGGGTTCACCAGTCCATCCACTGCAGCCTTTAATGTCGGAAACGTGTTATTTTCATTATTTAGTCCCGAACCCCATGTCCCCCTCCAAATCAGTGAGCACGCCCAGTGAAACCGGGAGCCAGGATTCAGTTGACGGGGCAACAGCGGGCAGGTAAGTCTGAAATCACGAATGTCAGACATCTTTGCTAGATTAAGTTAAATATCGCTCGACTTGTCCTGCCTAAAATGTATTAACCACTTAAGCCTTGCATACTTAGTTGTACAACAAATTGTAAAAATAGCCAATCAACAAGCTCAGAAAGTTATGAGCTTGTAAATCAGCTACAGTATTTTCACTATTTTAAAACATTTTCTATTTATATTTTATATATATTTATTTTATCCTTTGAAAAAATGTGACAATATTAATCTTCGACTATAATGTCATGCTCAAAATAGGGATGCCAGGTTGAATGTGGTTAAAGAGAAGATGGGAGATGACTCTGACGAAAGGCTTTTGAATTCAGCTGATTCAGTTCAGATTTTCTTAAGCAATGCAACATGAGATGACTGACCATTATGTAGAACATATAAAGGAAAGTTTGTTAAGTTTCGCTCATACCTATTCACCAGGGATGCACTTTGAGAGGTTACCACTTATGAGGTGGTAATTACTTTGGTCTCATAAGAAAAAAAAGAATTGTCCGCTTTCCTTTTTGACAAATATTCTATCTCTCTTTCTTTTGTCAATGGGATGACAGGTATAGGTAAGGTTCAGCCTCAGTAAGTGTTGTTGATGTTGTGGTGTCCTGTTAGCTTTTGGATGTAGTATTTGTCATTTTTGTCACAACATCCCATGCGTTGATGACCACAGTAAGTATCCAACGGTTCCTGAGCCATGTGGCCCTTACTGTAGGTCAGGAGCCTATCTCCTGTTTACTTAACCTGAGACAGCTTGATTCAACCCCAATCCAACCTTTGATGATGAGTGCCAAACAGGGAGGCATGGGTACCATTTGTTATAGTCTTTGGTGGTATGACACGGCTGGGTATTGAACCCCGACTTTGCAGACTCATGGCAGTCAAGCTAACCACGAGGCCTCTGAGCTGGTACAGTACAGCTTTTTAATATGTTCAACAGCCATCCCATTTATTGTTCATATCAGAAAGTGTGGATGAGAAAAGTCTGATAATCTTTGACCTTGTTCTTCTCAAAGTGAAAGCACGGATGGATGTGCTTTCCATAATACTGTAACATGCCAGCGAGTAATATATTGATAAACCTTCAGAACGCATCCTTGGTGAGCCACTGGACCAAATATGTTTAGAATGTGGAATAGGCATAAACCATACATGTGTCATAAAGGTAATATGACTCATACTGAGTGTTCACACTCAGTATGACATGAGATGCTCGCTCAGTCGTTGTGTTTTGTACCATGCTTGTTCATAACATTAGTGTGTATCACACACACACACACACACACACACTTGTTAATTCTCCTCATGATATCAGCACAGCACCTTTATTCGAAGTCTGCACAAAGAATCATATTTGACACTGAGAAGAAAGTGTCATCATTATTCAAGATCTTTCCATTTTGGACTCAGTGGCAGGTCACTGCAGTGTGTGAGTGATGCCCATGCCCATGTGGGTTGTCAGTGATGTGCCATTATGATACAGCAAGGGGTGGAATTGGGGTAGAAGTATCTGTCAGAGCCAAACTGGGTTCCTGAAAGAAATTTATCTTAAGGTGAGATGATGATTTCTGATTTCTTTTTAGCTTTTACAAATTGGATTTTACAAAACGGTGAGTTAGTTTCAGTCCCTGCCTGGAATGAAAACCTTCCAACCCCAAATCCACCCTCGGAGTATGGCATGCCATTTTGAGCTTCTCCATCTGTGGCTGTGTGTGTGTGTGTCCCCTCTTAGGTCAGGTTTCTCTAAAAACAAGTCCCAAGCACAGAGCGACAGGTAAGCATTTTCACCTCAAACCCAGGAATGCCCTCCCTCTCTAGCTGAGCTTCCCCTCACTTGGACACAAACAGGAAGGCCCATATCGTGTGATGGCGATGTGATCCTGCTGTGCTTACACAAACCAAAGCAACGCAGTGGCAATTTGTTTCCCTGTTCTTGCTCCTTCCCTCTCGCTCCAACATCAGCACCTGTGTGTCTGGGGTCTCGTTGTTTCCCTAAACATAGGCTCGAAAGATTTCCACTCGCTTGGGCTAAGCAATGCAAGGGCCTTGACAGGGTTGACAGAACACTCCGGTTCATAATGTGCCATTACATGCTGTTTCTGTAAACTACTCAGCCTGTCAGGGGAAATAGATGCTTTTCGAATGGCCCCATGTGGCACCAACTAAAGTCTAATGGGCATGTTCACTGGTCCTTAAACATTATGATCAAAAAGGACAGCGGGATTTATTTATGAGTTACCCTTAAATGAGTGACACCATATGTTAGCATGCAAACACTTAAATGCCCAAGGGTTGTTTTGCAATGCAAAATATTCCTCATGCATGGCAATTCTATTGTCATGTGTAGTACAGTCATTCAAAAAAAGGTCCTATATTTCCATTGATATATTTCTCATAAAAAGTTTTTTTTATTGGTATTTATAAGTCACATTTCTTTCCAGTTCCTCATTGGACCTTTTTTTGGTAATGGGGTGATTACATGCATACAGTACTGTACAGTATGTTATGCATTTAGTATAAGTAAAACATCTAGAATACATTGTTCAGTTGTTTCAATGTATCAAAATACATAATAATGTAATGTGTGTGTGTGTATATATATATATATATATATATATATATATATATATATATATATATATATAGAGAGAGAGAGAGAGAGAGAGAGAGAGAGAGAGAGAGAGAGAGAGAGAGAGAGAGAGAGAGAGAGAGAGAGAGATTCTGCCTTGTCACACAAACATGACAATGGTATGAATTTAGACAATTGTGATTGATTTATTTTGAGTACGTCATCGAAAATAATGCCTAAATATCTTTTTCTTGTTTCCCATGATCATATATGACCTTATGTGCTATACGGCCATCAGGTTAAATGCTGTTCCTCCATAGACATCAATCAATTTGATTTTTTACACACAACCCTTACATTATTCTCCCATGAACCGCCTATGTTTTCACCCTCATGTGGCATCTCCTTGGCAGAAGATCAAGAGATATATACTGTAGCCTTAAATACACATAATACATTATTAAGCATTATGAAATATAATGTCTCCCTCATGTAAAGACCTCCAGTTTCCCCCAATTCCCCTGTCTAATCAAAATTTGTTCAGTGTTGGCCTTTGCATGTTATTCAAGTGAACTTCCTGGATGAAGCCATTCTCTCTAGACAATGTGTGTGTGTGTGTGTGTGTGTGTGTGTGTGTGTGTATGTGTAAGCATGTTTGTGTGCATTCATGCGTGTGTCTAAATAATCAGTGTCCTTTCTCCTGTGTCAGTATGTAAGGTTATCTGTCAGTGTGTAAACCATGCCTGTCCTCTCCCCCTTTGCTCCCCCTTCTGGTGATGTCAGGACACTGCAGTGGGACACCGACCCATCTGTGCTGCAGCTACAGGCTGACTCTGAGCTCGGGTACATCTCTCCTCTTACTCTTTTCTGATAAATTTGGGAAATCTGACAATCTGTGCTACCATCTACCATCTGTAATTTTTTTATTGATTATAATTACAGAAATTGATATCCATAATGTAAGTTGTAAATATAAAAAAATGTTATCTAGTCTTTTAAATTGATCAGTCTAAATGCTGAATCTTGAAGTGCAAAATAAAAATTAATCTGTGTGTACAGTATTCGAGAGTACAGATTTTTGCATTTATCATCGATGATCTGTAATAAGGAGGTAATAAGTAGTTGAATTGAACTGTCCAAAACTTTCTTATGCAACATTTATAATTTGTTTACTAATTGATTGATATTATGAAATCGTTTATTTATGTTAAAATAATTACATACAATTGTATAAGTAAAGTAAAACAATAATACACAAGAGGCCGTGATATATTGTGATTATATCATGGCTAAGGGTACCTTAAATGCCCGTAGCTGTGATACACGGTAATACAATATCACAGCCTCAAATGTATTATTACTTTGATAACACTGTTGCCGCTGCGATTAGCAGCTATATTCATCCACAATCTTATCCCAAAATATTAAAACATTAATGTGATACAATGGAGATCTTCAATCCGTGTCAATGGGAAGTTTCAATTTGACTGTTATAACTAAGCATTACACCAAACAATCAGATCATGTGATTTGACTAACCAATTTTATAATAGTATAAATAGTAAATATAGAACCTTTTTTATGATGCAAGCTACAGAACCTTTTGGTTTTCTTGCTCATGGTCTTGTGTGTGTTGTCCAGGCGTAGGATGCACAGACTGGGAGCCTCTAAGATCACACAAGTGGACTTCCTACCCAAAGAGGTGGTAGCTTATTGCAAGGAGACGCAGACACCCCACACTGCACACCTGTCTGAAGGTTAGTCTGTGCTTGTGTCTGTGTGGTTAATGTGGTTATATCATGAAGTGTGCTTATATCGATGTTTGCACGGCTAGTGGCAAGACTCTAAGGATGCCAATGTCAGTTGATTGGTTGGTAGGTTCGTCCAACACTTTGGTCCCAAACAAGATATCTCAAAGATAGTTGGATTGCCATGGAATTTGCTGAGTATGACTATGTTCTATGTTCCCCAGAAGATGATCTCTACTGATTTTGGTGACCCCATGGCCTTTCCCCTAGCACCACCCTTAGGCCAAAAGGTCCACTTGCACAAAAGACACCTGAAAATATAATAGGTGGATTCTTGCAGCTTACACGTTTTGTATTCTCCGGGGAATGAACACTAACCATTTGAGTGACCTCATGACCTTTCCTGTAGTGCCAC
>NC_137613.1:36999611-37002111 GCF_963280865.1 Gymnoscopelus braueri | reverse complement strand
GAATGGGTTAATAAAGACCTTTCCCTCCTTTTACTATTCAGTGCCCCGGATCCTCTGTTTTTTCAAGATTACGTTAACGTGGCACTAGGACTCTGGAACAGCTGTTCTAGCAGCTAGCAGCGCAGTGAGCCCACGTTGGCACATCAAAGCTGTGCGCGTCCTATAGAATGAAACACACTTACAACTAATTAATGTGTTAAATCCAGTCTGGAAACTGCCGACGGTCTCTTTGAGAAACAGAACGAGCGTGTAACTCTTCCAGAGTCTTGTATGAGTTACAATTATATACAATATCTGGATGGTTTATATTATTTAATTAATTGGGTTAATTAAAAATGTCAGTTAATTAGTCCTAAACAGATTATGTGTGCGAAAGTGTAGGGTAAAGCAGTAAAACCCCTCGCCTGTGGTGGGCAGCATTACACATAATAGTGTACAGCCTGCACAGCGCTAAGCTAGCTGATATTTTCCTTGTACATGTGCATGTTTTGATTCTGTTCTACTGCAGTCATGATATACTGTAATGTACCACCCTACATTTTTGACCATGTTCACACAGTGGCCAGAGTGTTGTCCAGTAGTACACTCTCAGAGTTAAACAACACCTTTTACGATTTTACAGTGTGGGGGTCAAACTCTGGTACAGCCCACCGCACTTGAATGTGCACAGTTTTCAATGTATATAGTATTAACGTGATTAAACTAATTTTGTATTAACTAATTTAGCTGGGGACCCCCTGGAACCCCCTCAAGGACCCCTGGGGGTCCCCGGACCTGACTTTAAGAACCACTGCTACAGTATATTGTAATTTGATGCAAAGAAATATGTTGTTGATATCATAGTTCTTCTTTTAAAATTTGCCCTGTTTTTTCTCCTGTGGCCTACGTATCACTTTCTTTCTGTCTTGCGCGTGGTGCCGTGATGTTGTGTTTAATTTGGCTCTGGTGGTGGTTCTGTCTTGTGTTTGTGCTTACATTTTGGTGGAGAGGAAAGGAGAGAAGAAAGAAAAGAAAGGAGAGGTGGAGAAAGCCAGCTGGCCTACGTGGAGGGATGAACAGAGGAGTAATTCTGTCATTCTAATGATAGTGGTGTGTTCTGAGTGTGTGTGTGTGTGTGTGTGTGTGTGTGTGTGTGTGTGTGTGTGTGTGTGTGTGTGTGTGTGTGTGTGTGTGTGTGTGTGTGTGTGTGTGTGTGTGTGTGTGTGTGTGTGTGTGTGTGTGTGTGTGTGTGTGTGTGTGTGTGTGTGTGTGTGTGTGCGTGTGTGTGCGTGCGTGCGTGTCTGCGCGTGTGTGTGCGTGTGTGTGCGCGTGCATGTGCGTGCGTGCGTGTGGGTGCGCATGGGTGTGCATGTGCGTATGTGTATGTTTACTGCTGCTACCACAGAATAATGTTGTAAGTTTTGGCTGCTCTGTAACAAATTACCATTTACATTTTTAACAGGGCAATCCCTTTTTGTGGATTTTGTTTCCCCCAGCCATTTCCATGGTACGTGATAAAAGAAAAACAAAGATATATTTGATTTGGAGAGCACTGACACCATAAGCAGATGAATTCATATTTGTTTTTATCATGCATCGATAATACTTCAGTTCAGCGGATCACATTCATTTGATAATCTTGTGATGTCAACACGGTGGCAGTGGTGTGTGTGTGTGTGTGTGTGTGTGTGTGTGTGTGTGTGTGTGTGTGTGTGTGTGTGTGTGTGTGTGTGTGTGTGTGTGTGTGTGTGTGTGGTGTGTGTGTGTGTGTGTGTGTGTGTGTGTGTGTGTGTGTGTGTGTGTGTTACTTGTTCATATGTGTGTGGGTGTATGTGAAAGGAAGCATAACAGTATTCTCATCATAATGACTTTAAGTCATTAATGGATGACTCAGCAATTCTTTCAGTTTGTCGATTCTGGTGAACTTCTGACCTTCCCAGTTCTCACACAGGGCCTCTGGTGCGAGTGCATGTGCGAGTGTGTGTGTGTGTGTGTGTGTGTGTGTGTGTGTGTGTGTGTGTGTGTGTGTGTGTGTGTGTGTGTGTGTGTGTGTGTGTGTGTGTGTGTGTGTCTGTGTCTGTGTCTGTGTCTGTGTGCGTGTCTGTGTGCGTGTGCATTTGAACCTCTCTGCAGGCCTGTGTTTTTGGGCCTGAAAATGTCTTTATCGAATCACATTCAATCAAATTTGATTGATTTGATTTGCCTTTTGAATTCATGCCTCCTTCCAGCATGCTTGTGTGTGTGACTCTCATTTAAACCAGTTAATGCTATGGGTTTTCATTTCCGAAAGCAATCTCTTTCCCTATAATCGTCATGTGTGACCCGTCTATGCAGTCTCCTTTTTCCCATTGAGTGCTCAGTGATCTGTTTGTCCGAAGTTTCCATTGTGTCTGTCAATCAGATTAGACGCAGTCACGGTTGTCTCCAAGCATTTATTGCTCTCATAATGTGTATGAATGGACAGGCTTGTGGTCAGAGACGAGCGTGCTTTGTGTAATGACATAAGCAGGGGAAGAGAGTA
>NC_137613.1:36994611-36997111 GCF_963280865.1 Gymnoscopelus braueri | reverse complement strand
AGTTGAAATCAGGGCATCAATTAAGACATCACAATATTTGAGTACTTCAATTGTTACTTGTTTAACTGCGGCTTTAAATAAAGCAATCACATGTCTGTGTGTGTGTGTACAGTACACACTGTGAGTATATTACCGTCATGTAAACTATTCTGTTGCCGTTCGAAAACCAAAGCACAGATTTTGAGGTGATTCTGAATCAGACTATTGGCAGCACACTGGATCACTTAGACATGTATGTTCAATGAACCCCAAATATCCAAATTACAGTCTGACAGAAACTGAAGCTTAATTTATACATTTTTGCATGACCCTTTTGACAAGTAAAAAATACATACTTTCAACCGAAAAAAGTATCATTCAACATGGCAAATTTATTTTTGTAATTATTTATTTTTTGAGTGACAATGTGGTAAGGGTCATGCACGCAGTTAAGTATAAAATAGCCTCGATTCATGCGTATGCCGGACTGCCGGTAGGTGACCGGATAGTGCGTAGAGTAGACCAAATAAACGCAACATACCCAGTTTGATTCTGGCTAGAGACCTGTGTGTGCATGTCCTTCCCGCTCTCTGCCCTCAGTTTCCTGTTTGTCTGCTATCCTGTCTAAATAAAGCAAGAGTTCTTTGCAGAAATGAACAGTGGATTTTACTGTGCAAGAGAAGACGGTACAGCAGGAGACCTTTTCTCATAGCCATAATCCTGTGTAGGATAAACGTGACCCAATATGCTTGAGCTCATAATCCTAAAACTAATTATCTGTTTTCATCTATTCAGGCAAATTATGAAGCTGAAGCTGAATAGAAAGGGGATTTTTTTGAACAGAATTCCCTCATTATTGCAAAAGGAAAAAAGAAAAAGAGAGAAAAAAGGTTTCGCTTGAGATGTAAGAGATTTCACGTTAATCTCCTTCCATCTTCCTCATCACTCAATATTACGTAGTGAACTTATGTAGATAAAAGAATATGTGTAATATATCCAATGTCAACCTGTCGTTCCCCGAGGCCTCGCACGCAGTCTGGAGCGGTCTGGAGAGAGTAGGGGGAGGTGGAGTTTATGCCTGTGTGTGTGTGTGTGTGTGAGAGTGTGTGTGCATGTGTGTGTGTTGTGTATGGATATGTGTGCACGTCCACATATTGAAGTGTTTTTCCCTGACATGGTTGTTGTTTGAGCCAGCCTGCAGCATACCAGAGGGGCTGTGTGTGTGTGTGTGCGTGCGTCCGTGTGCGTCCGTGTGCGTGCGTGCGTCCGTGTGTGTGTGTGTGTGTGTGTGTGTGTGTGTGTGTGTGTGCACGAGTGTGCGTTTGTGCATGCGTATGTGTGTGTGGCATGCGTGCGTGTCTGTGTCTGTGTGTCGGAGCTGAGTGCTCCCAGACAACCCTGCTGCACAAAATGTATCATTTTCAGTTTTTCTTATTCTCTCATTTGCTTTTCTTTTTCTTTTCTTTTCTTAGGGATTTTTTTTGTCATTAAAAGCTACATTTGTGTTTTTGTAATGCTTTGTGGTGGCGTTAGGTTGGAGGAATGGATGTGGATGATTAATTGCCTTTAAGATGGCTTTAACCAGGAATACAAAGAAAAGATCAATGCACACACACACACACACACACACACACACACACACACACACACACACACGCGCGCACGCACACGCACGCACGCACACATAGTTAAAAAGCGAAAGAAACACACATTTTGATCTCAGCTTGTCTTTCCCAGTCAGATATCATTCTGCCGCTGTTTCTCCTTTTCCTCTCCATAAAACAACTTTGGCTTTCATCGTCGTCGCCCTCCAAAGGGCAAAGCCTCAACTTCTGTTTCACTCCCTAAATTGAAGCGGGTCCCCAGTGGTCTCTGTGCAAAAGGGCCACGCCAGTCAAAACCCAGAGCAAGGGCCTGATATCACAGGAAAAATAACGTGTTTCACAGTACGAAGGGTATTCCCAACGAGTCACAGATGATTGCAATTTTCCCTCTTGACCACCGAATTAGACACATGAAACCCTTTCTCTTGCTCTCTCCATCCGTCTCTCTCTCGCGCTCGCTCTTTCTCTCTTTCTCTCTTTCTCTCTCTCTCTCTCTCTCTCTCTCTCTCTCTCTCTCTCTCTCTCTCTCTCTCTACCTCTGTCCCTGCCAGTAATGGCAATGGTCCAAAATCTCCAAATGATACATAAGAGGACAAAAAAAAAACGTTTTCATGTATTTTTACATTTCACTGGGGGTTTGTATGACTGCATTTAATTTCCCACTCACATTTTTTTTAATGTGACTTTTTTGCTGTGTGTCCTCTCTGACCCTCCCCCCCTGTTGCATTTTCATACGTGTGTAAAACAACAGTGGGCCCCAGCGTTTCCCTGGGTGGTCTCGCTCGTACTTGTGAGATCCCCTCGGCTCTCCCTGGAGTTCATTTGTGAACAGCCCGTTCACTACTTCTGCACTAACGTGTGTTTTCTTGTGTGGGGTAAATGGCGTTGGGGTTATTGCTGTTGTGAAATGCTTCAGT
>NC_137613.1:36982111-36987111 GCF_963280865.1 Gymnoscopelus braueri | reverse complement strand
GGGGAAGATGGAGGCAGCCAGATGCAGCGAGCCCGGGGCTACCGAGGATATCATTACCCCAGGGGTGTAGCCAGCCAAAACGGGAGCCCCCAAGCCGAGTTTCATCAAGGCAGACCCCCGCCAGCGGTGTAGGGGGGAGGACTCCGCTTAACGTGTTTCCCCGTGGTGCGGCACGGTATTAAGCGGCAGGTGGAAAGAAAAAGCATTAACAAAAAAGTGTAGACAGACACAGGCAAATCTGTGTCTGTCTATATACTGTATATAACGTGTCTGTCTATACAGTATACACTGTATATATATTTATATATATACACACACACACACACACACACACACACACACACACACACACACACACACACACACCCACACACACATACACGGAGAGTGAGATTGTCTCTTTTCATTTATCATACTGTATCTTCTTCTGTTGCACACCTCAAGACTGTGATTATGCACAAATGCAGTTCCTAGTGCTTCTGTATGAGTTTAGGGGTGTGTGTGTGTGTGTGTGTGTGTGTGTGTGTGTGTGCACGTGTGTGTGCGTGCATGTCCGTGCGTGCTCACGCACGTGTGTTTTACATTACGTTTAAGTAACCTATGAATCCCATTTCCCCAGAGTCTTTGACATCGACAGAGCTCTTCCTTCATGACAAGCACACAGGGGGAAGAAAAACAAAGTATCTTTGAAAATTTCCATTCAACGGAAATAGTCTGGATATTTTTGGGTCTGGACTGTGACAGTGCTGTGTGATATACGGCCTACTGGCGACAACACCAGCAGGATCTTCATATGGGACTTGGACCATCTTTCTACAGTGAGGGAACCCATAGGCCATGAATCACGCTGCCTTGCTCCAGAGTCCTGTGGTCCCGGGTTGACGGTTTGACCGCTCCTCAATGTGGTCTCTCTGCTCTCCCCTCAAGGCTCCTCCCATCCCTGTCACCACACATTCCAGCCAGCGGACCGGTCACGTTAGGTCAAGTGGAATAGAACAGAATAGACGTTTAAAGGTGCTCTGTTATAGACAGATTAAATGGAACAGTTGATAATAGAATACAATACAGCTTCAGTGGTGCACTGGTACGTTTAATTTCAGCAAGATTTTTGAATGCCTCTGTTGTAGTTGTGCTGAAAGGTGCCGGAGGCCCGATTTCTGAAGCCCATTTTTAAACCATTTCTGCAGCCATTCAAAGCCTCTCTAGTTTATGGAGTGGGAGGAGGGAAGGATAGATTTGATAAAAGGGAGAGAGAAGAAGGCTCCTGGCGAATGAAAGAGAAGAGAGATGAGTGAAAAGCCCCTACAAGCTCCTACAAGCGTGTGTGACGCGTTGTTAGCTTGGAGATCTACTATTTTCAGCATGTGACACCGTCGAACGACGGAGTGTAAATGAAGCAGAAGTATATTTTTTCTTCTATCTTGCTGTTCTGGTGAGACAGTTGAGAGAGACTGAAAGAAGATTAACTTCCTATCTGTACACTGAAATCCTCGGTCAGAGTGTAAGAGCGTACCTGTGAGGGTCCATGTTGAACACTGAGGATTTTACAGTGTCACCTGTTTGGTTTGTCAGTGTACTTGTTTCTACGCTGTTGAGTCTCTGGGTTTTTTTAATCACTTCAGCTGACTTGGACCCAGGCAAATCACACATCCATGACCACAACCTTTTTTGCCCTGTTCATTTATTTTGCACCATATCAGGTTTAGAATCCATACATTAAAAGTAGTATTTTACAGGGGCACGGTGGCGCAGTCGGTAGTGCTGTCGCCTCACAGCTAGAAGGTCCTGGGTTCGATTCCAGCCAGGGACGCTGTGGGCGCTGGGGGCGTGTCTTCTCCTCCGCGTCATCAGCGCCCATACCCTAGGTGGGGTTGGCGAAAGGGCCTACTCTGTGTGGAGTTTGCATGTTCTCCCCGTGTCTCCTAGGGTAGTTAATACCCTCACAAAAACGTGTAGTAATCCTGGTCGCTATACCGCCTCCCCCATGACAGCCGGGGCGCCTGATGGAGGGGAAGGGAACTGGTTGGAATAACGTGTTCCTTCCACGCGCTACGTCCTACCAGGGAAACCCCCCCCTGTCAGGTGACAAGAAGGTCAGTTGGCTCTCATGCATAGAAGGAAGCATGAGCTCGGCCCTGGCCTCCCTAGGCTGTGGTGGACTGGTGTAGTGCTGGTGTAGGGCTGGTGTAGCGCCCAGGATCACTTAGGAAATTGGCACCGGGTGAAAAAAATGGGTTACAAAAATCGGGGGATAAACAAAAAAAAAAAAAGTAGTATTTTACGTAAAGAATTATTGAAAAGAAAATACAATGTAAGATATTTGTAGATAGATATACAGGCCAGAGAATGCCAAACAAACCAGCAATACCGGATCTGACCTAGAGCTTAAAGACTACACCTGGAATGTTTTATGTAGGATATGTTATTTGCTATTTTTGCACTACGCCTTTATACAATGAAGTATAAATATATACTATATGTGTGTATATAATGTATACATATGTATATATAGTATATAATGTGTGTGTGTGTGTGTGTGTGTGTGTGTGTACACATTGGATGTATGTACTGTATATATTTATTAATTAGTGAGGTACAGTAGGGCGCTCGGGTGGCACAGTGGTAAAGTTGTGGGTTTTAATCCACTGTGGTGCATCCGGCACCTGTCAGCAGGGAGTGTTAGGCGGGAGGTGAGTCAGTAGCCTGGAAACCAGACGAATCTGCCATTGCAACAAAAAAAAGGTCCTCGTCAGATTAGTCTGGTCCCGCTCTGTTCTGATTGGATTTCTCTGCCCCTGAAGTTGTGGGGCACCAATCAGGAACCAGTATGCAAATATGGGGCGCGTTTTTTTGGAATCCGACCCCTTGGAAATGCAGGTTATATATGGCCTTGTGAGTCAGTAGGATACAACAGCAGTGACAACACGGAAATGTGTGTGGGGAGGAATTAATTGGCATAACTACTAAATTGGGGAGAAAAAAGGGTGAAAAGCAACAAAACAAATGATGTAGAGCTGAACCCTGATGATAAATGGACAGTTGAGTTTGTGCCATGAGGAGTCCTTCAGCTACTGCTTCTCACAATGCCCTGGGGCTTACGCCAAGGGACTTAAACACACCCTGACGTGTGTGTGTGCGTGTCACTGTCTGTCTGTTTTATACAATCCTCTCTTGCTTTCAAGTGGGCACACACACACACACACACACACACACACACACACACACACACACACACACACACACACACACACACACACACACACACACACACACACACACACACACACACACACACACACAAACATGCGTATCGTGTGATATGTGAAAAATAAATGAGCTCAAAGAGATGCATATGATCATTATGTGCTCTGTGAATATATTTGTTCGTGCGTGCGTGCGTGCGTGCGTGCGTGTGTGCGTGCGTGCGTGCGTGCGTGCGTGCGTGCGTGCGTGCGTGTTAGCATGTCTGAGGTTGTGATGTAGTCACTTCCTCTTGCTGAACTGAGCGACTGTTGTTGGCACGACCCCACGCCAGTTAACCCCTTGACACCTCTGGCACTGGGGTTAGCACCCTGTGTGTGTGTGTGTGTGTGTGTGTGTGTGTGTGTGTGTGTGTGTGTGTGTGTGTGTGTGTGTGTGTGTGTGTGTGTGTGCGTGTGTGCGTGGTGTGTGTGTGTGTGTGTGTGTGTGTGTGTGTGATTATGTATGGGTAGTTTGCATTCTGGATGCAGGTGTCTGGTTGGGGTGTCAGAGTGTTAAGAGGTCTTTGGAGGCAGGGGGGGGGGTTCTCCAACCATCTGTTTGGAAGGGAGGGATGGAGTGAGAGAGAGGAGGAGAGGTTGATGGGGGTTACCAATACATGGCCTGAGGGGAGGGGGAGAAGGAGAGAGAGAAAGAGAGGGAGAGAGAAAAAGTTGGGGGAGAGAGGACAGACAAGAGCGGGAGAGAGAAAGGGGGAAAGAGGGAGAGATGGGGGAGAGGGAGAGATGGGGGAGAGGGGAGGGAGAGAGAGACAAGAGAGAGGGAGGGGAGGAGAGAAGAGAGAAAGAGGGAGAGAGAGAGAGGGGGAAGAGGAGAGAGAGAGAAGATGGGGGTCACTGACAAACGATGCAAGCAGGTGCGTGTGTGGACAGTAGTCCTTCGCTTGTGTACTCCATCCTCATCCACTGAGTCCTTGCTCCCTAGGGAGCCAGGGGGGTGTCAGGGGTAATTATGGTGTCTGATTGAATGGGACGAGGAGGGAATCCCCCTCTACACACGCACACACACACACACACACACACACACACACACACACACACACACACACACACACACACACACACACACACACACACACACACACACACACACACACACACACACACACACACACACCCTCTCTCACTCACTCACTCAAACGCATACATAGACCCCAATGGATCTCTTTGCTCAGGGTCAAAGGTGAGGGAGAGAGCGGAGCAGGCAGACCACTCAGAGGCACTTCCTGCTGTTTTGCGTGTGTGTGTGTGTGTGTGTGTGTGTGTGTGTGTGTGTGTGTGTGTGTGTGTGTGTGTGTGTGTGTGTGTGTGTGTGTGTGTGTGTGTGTGTGTGTGTGTGTGTGTGTGTGTGTGTGTGTGTGTGTGTGTTCATTTCCTGTGCGATGAGGAGCATGGTTACACATGTGGTCCATGTGAGGCAGGGAGGTGGGCGTGGGCTTGTTCCCACTGATCTGCAGCCATATGTAGGCTGTATGATGTAGTCTGGGAGCTGTATGCAAATTCCATCTACTTCTGTGCTACTTAACCACATGATCCCTAGTGTCCCTATTCTGGGGGCGAACATTCTGCAAAAATAGCATATCTACAACATCACAACGTGTCAGAACGCGACTTGTTTTGAGCTTGTAGATCGCCTATTTTTGGCAAAGAGATTTGATGTTGAGGGGAAAAAGTAGCGAACCTATTGTAGAGCCCTCGGGGGAGTCCAGTCAATGAAGTATATCTCTATACTATAATTCA
>NC_137613.1:36907111-36977111 GCF_963280865.1 Gymnoscopelus braueri | reverse complement strand
CTTGCTTGATCAGGAAGTAACCATTGACCATGGTCTCCCCATTGGTTCCTTCCAGAGACTTGGCGGGCGGATCCAGTCTGTCATTAAGCAGGCTCTTTTATGACGAACACTGGTCCAAGCATCGTGTCATTACCTGCCTCGACTGGTCCCTTCAGGTAAAGTCAGCATTGCCAGTACAGCTAAGTTAGAGACTTTTGTAGCATTCATTTTCAAAGCTAAAACATTTTTACCATGAAAATTATTCAGATTTGCAACCTATTCAGAAATTTGGAATGAAGGCTTATTCAATATAATGTGATCTTCAGATTTAGTTTACAATACTAAAAAATCATCCCCAAATGTGATGCGTGCATGCGTGCTCAACAGTGACCAACTCCCATCAGGAAATTTGACAGGCCTCTTCATCCTCTCCCTTGACATTTTGCCTTTCATCTCTTTTTCTTCCTCTCCTTTCCTCCTCTCCTCCCGCCTCCTCCTCCTCCCCTCTCCTCTCTCCCCTTGCCTCCTCCTCCTCTCCTCTCCTCTGTCCCCCAGTACCCAGAGCTACTGGTGGCCTCGTACAACAATAACGAAGATGCGCCCCATGAGCCGGACGGCGTGGCCCTGGTCTGGAACATTAAGTTTAAGAAGAGCACGCCAGAATACATCTTCCACTGTCAGGTACTCCTGAACTCTTGCTGTAGCTCGATGGATTTGTAGCATATCTGAGCATCATGTGCTTGTATCAAATCTCGCTGCACCATATATCGTCATCGTATCGTTATCTCGGTATGAACATGCACAATCTCAGTATCGCAAAAGGCAACGGTATGGGCGTAGTTTTCGATGTTGCAAAATGTAGAATATGAAATTTGAACAGTAATATCGTATATCGTATCAATATTGAAATATTTGGCATAAATAACGAGATATGAAGTTTTATCGTGCAGCCTATAGTCTACAGTACATCAACAATTAATCGTACACAATTATAAAAAAAAAACACGCTTCTCTGTGTTTTTTACAGTATATATTTACAGTATAGGAGTGACTAGTGGCAGCGACAGAGCTTGCCCTCCCCTCCCGGCTTCCCAGCCGTGAACATGAACAATTGTGTTCATTGGCAGCGCTGTCTCCATGATGGTGGCCAGGAACTTTATCCCTGAACCCGCCACCCGGACGGCCCGTCTATTTCAAGTCATGATTGTAGCTACACATTTTCCACTGGCAGCTCAGTGCGTTACGGGTCACACTGGTATGAGAGAAAGGCTTTGTCTGGATGTCATGCAATATTTCTGTTCTTTTTTTTTATGGGAGGTGAGTTGTCAGTCGCAGGTTCTTGTTATTAGCCACTTCAGCCCTATGGTTACTTTCGCAACCTGATGATATTTTATACTTCATCATACGACTCTGTTGTATGGCGGAAATAGGCAATCTACAAGCTCACAGCGCGTTGGGATGCGACACATTTTGAGTTTGTAGATTTGCTATTTTTGCTATTTTTGAAAATGTTTGCCTATAATTGCATGCCCGAAATTAGGACGCCAGGGTTAAAGTGGTTAAATGACATTGTAAAAGTGACTAAATGCTTCTCAAAACACAATGGACAACAAGACCCTCATCCTTCCCATTCATTAATTCATTATCATTCATTATTATCACACTAAACTGGCAGCTCCATACTGTAAGTGTGACTGCAACATTCTAAGACAAGCAGCTAATGTCTGCGGCTTGGCCCGCAACAGCCCCCCCCCCCCCCCCCCCCCCCCCCCAAACACCCCCTACCCCCGCCCCTTCCATGACGACACCTTCGGGGCACACGGAAATGCAGGAGCGTTTTCGAGCCTCGGTTTGGCACTCCTTGGGTGGAACGTAATGCCATTACGAAACGCTGGCACCTAGGATGAATTTTAACAGACGATTCTGAGGTTTTGGTGAAGAACACACCAGCGGGTATGGCGCTAATTACAAACGACGCCACGAGCAGAGGGAGGGGAGAGAGGGATGGAGGGATTGGGTGTGAGGGCCTTGGCGCTCCCCGGAGGCTGCGAGGGCATAGAGACGTCTCTGCAATAAAAAAAGATGTGGCCTACCGCTTCCTAGTCCAACGCCGCCACATGTGTGTGTGTGTGTGTGTGTGTGTGTGTGTGTGTGTTGGCCCACCCACAGCGCATGTGCTGCATTTCCCTGTGAGCCTGTAAGTCTACTGTACTATAGAACTACAAATACACCAGGACGGACTCGGTTTTACACAATTTGAGCACCTACAGTACAACTGAGGTTTGGAAATGCATACGTGCACATACAGTACTGTACACACACACACACACACACACACACACACACACACACACACACACACACACGATTTTCTTTCCTTCTGTCTGTCTGTCTCTCTCTCTTTCTGTCTCACACACGCACACACACACGCACACGTGCACACGCTCATGATCACGCACACGCACACACACACACACACACACACACACACACACACACACACACACACACACACACACACACACACACACACACACACACACACACACACACACACACGCACTCTCACTCAGGCCGATCAAACCACAGCATCCCCCCTGCAGACCACATGCTGTGTGCAAATATTTCAGTAAGACCAGCGCCAAATAAGTCTAGCCCTCTAATGGGTTTTTAAAGCACACCATTCTTCCACTCGCAGCATAATTAATGTTAACGCTGAAATCGGAGCGGCCTTCAGGCTCACCTATATTACGACGATACATCTTAGCTGCAAGATTCAGTAGCTTTTCCACATGTTTGCCAGATATTGCTTGTGCGTGTGCGTGTGCGTGTGCGTGTGCATGTGCGTGCATTTGGCATTTGTGCATTTATATACAGCAGGGTTTAAGTTGTTAAAATAGTGGTTTTGTAAGCAGATCTTTCTGTTGAATTGTGGCTTTTGAAGTGGAGATGTTTGGGCAGCAGAATTGGTGCTGTCACAATGGGGGGGGGGGGGGGGGGACTACCATATGTGTGACAATAAGCATGATCCTTCTGCATCGCGACTTCATGCAACAGCAGGCATGAGCCTGTGTCACTGTACATGGACAGGAATCTATGCATTTCTGACCAACAAAAATGTCTATTAGACTTAAACCCCAGTTGACAAAATGCTTAGGGGGGAGGGGGGGGGATTAGAACATTGGAAGAGGGGAGGGGGTTGGTTTGAGGGGCAAGGGAGTGGAATGCCAACCAAACAATGCAAGCCATTCAACAGGCAGGTGATGGCTACAATCCTAGTAATTGATTTGTTGATGGGCAAATAACAGCTCATCTTACTTAGGCAACAAGGATACGTATTTTATTCTCAATTCTTATCATTTTGGTGCTGGTGATTTTCCCTCGGGGCAGATAAAACATCTTTGAGGGGTGCCAAAAATTCCTCTATGCAAGAAAAACAAAATGCTTGTGTGTGTGTCAGACCCAGATCTGTGCAACAGAAGTTTGTTCGAATGGGCAACAAAGTGTCGGCATTGGTTTGTAGTGGTAGACGAAGAAACTGGTGAGCGGCTTTTGTTTGATGACACAACACAGTGTCACGCCTTGTGTTATGTTTTTTTATTCTCTTGCAAGTGCGCTGCAAGACTGCACACACACACACACACACACACACACACACACACACACACACACACACACACACACACACACACACACGCACACACACACACACACACACACACTCAGAGAGGTCTCTTTAGGTGAGTGTCTGGCGGAAAGATGCGCGGATGATGAACTGATATCAGAAGAGAGTAAGACAGAACAGAACGTCTTAGCAGCACCCCTCCCTGACTTACCGTCAAGTCAGTCATGGAGCTGCTGTGGCCTGGGGCTGTGCCATGCTCTTTCATGAGGGCAGAGGAGAAAGGGAGGAAATGAAGGGGGGGGGCTGAGAGAAACCAACAGAATAAGAAATGATGGGGGGGGGGGGACAGAAGGAGGAGAGATGGAGGGAAAAGAGAATAATGAGAGAGCGAGGGACAGAGGGAGCGAGGACAGAGCAGAGTTGTTTTGGCACTGGCCCGCAATCCTTCACTTGGTGCTGGACCCAGATGAAAGGAACCCAGGAGTGGTTAGAAGAGAGGATAGGAGGGATTGTGTTTTCTCTCTCTCTCTCTCTCTCTCTCTCTCTCTCTCTCTCTCTCTCTCTCTGCGGGATCTATTGCAAACAGAGACAGGGCTTTCTAGTTAGCCCAGGATCAGATGGCTCTTAATGTGTGAGCATGTTCTACCATTTAACCCCCCAAACCACAAGCCCACGCTCCCCCATCTCTCTTTTCTTTTCTTTTCTTTTTCTCCTGCCGTCCCTCTCTTCCTGAGGCTCCGTCCACCTGAGGCGAGCCGCCACCGCCGCTGCGGCTGCTGCACCCAACCCTCCCTCCCTCCCTCCCTCCCTCCCTCCCGCACGCACGCACGCACGCACGCACGCACGCACGCACGCACGCACGCACGCACGCACGCACGCACGCACGCACGCACGCACGCACGCACGCACGCACGCACGCACGCACGCACGCTTTAAAAACTACACCAAGCCTGAATTTACAGTAGGCATAGCGCATACGAACACTGGCCACACAAACACTCATACAGTACATATACACGCGCACATCCACACTTAACTCCCACTGGTACATAAACACACCATATTTGACACGTACGTACGCACGCGCGCACACACACACACACACACACACACACACACACACACACACACACACACACACACACACACACACACACACACACACACACACAGGGCTTGGGTTGGCAGGCTCTCTGTGCTGCTGTTGGCAGTTCCCCAGAGACGGGTTTCCAGCATTTCAGCCATTTTTATTTTTCCAGACCTGCCCACAGTGGCCGCTTTCATCTGCACGGATGGATGGATGGATTTATGGATGGATAGATGGATGGATGGATGAACATATGCTGTACATGAATGCATTTCTCTTTCTGTCCACCCATGTATCCCTGGCTGTCATCAGTACAGGCCTATAGAATCCATTTAAATCCCTTTGCACGCTGTTATGTTTTTGTTTAATGTACCTTCTGTTGAGGTCAGCGGTATGTGTGTGAGTGTGTGTGTGAGTGTGTGTGTGTGTGTGTGTGTGTGTGTGTGTGTGTGTGTGTGTGTGTGTGTGTGTGTGTGTGTGTGTGTGTGTGTGTGTGTGTGTGTGCGTGCGTGCGTGCGTGCGTGCGTGCGTGCGTGCGTGCGTGCGTGCGTGCGTGCGTGCGTGCGTGCGTGCGTGCGTGCGTGCGTGCGTGCGTGCGTGCGTGCGTGCACATCCACACTTGCGTGCGTGCGTGCGTGCGTGCGTGCGTGCGAGAATGTGTGTGTGTGTCACGGTGTGAGAGTGTGTGTGCTACAGTACATGCATGTTCGCAGCCGGGTGTGCGAGCAATCACGTCCCAGCGGGTTGGGTTACTGTGTGTGTGTGTGTGTGTGTGTGTGTGTGTGTTATACAACCGAAAGAACGACAGTAGCGGTTGATGAGTGGACGTATAAGGGTGTGGATTTTGTGTGTGTGTACTGTATATAGGCATGTGGGTGTGTACGTAGTACGTACTGTACAGTATGTCTGTGTGTGTGTGTGTGTGTGTGTGTGTGTGTGTGTGTGTGTGTGTGTGTGTGTGTATCCGCCCATGTACGCGCGCATGCGTGCGTGGGTAAGGTTCTCCAAAAGAACGACAGTAGTGGTTTGTGAGTGGAGGTACAGTATAAGGGTGTGGGTTTAGCGTGTGTGTGTGTGTGTGTGTGTGTGTGTGTGTGTGTGTGTGTGTGTGTGTGTGTGTGTGTGTGTGTGTGTGTGTGTGTGTGTGTGTGTGTGTGTGTGTGTGTGTGTGTGTGTGTGTGTGTGTGTGTGTGTGCGTGCGTGCGTGTGTGTGTGTGTGTGTGTGTGTGGGGTTATAGATACAAAAGAATGACAGTAGTGGGATGGGAGTGAAGGGTTTGTGGCTGGGGCGGGCTACATAAGGATAAGGCTTGCAGAGGGGCTTCATATTTCATCTGGGGTTTTGGTGAGGTCAGGCTTCTATATTTCTGGGGGGGTTCTGTGTGTGTGTGTGTGTGTGTGTGTGTGTGTGTGTGTGTGTGTGTGTGTGTGTGTGTGTGTGTGTGTGTGTGTGTGTGTGTGTGTGTGTGTGTGTGTGTGTGGTTACGGTGAGGGCCTCAGCCACGACGCACTCTGGATATGGTGAACCGGTGGCGTCGACATTCTGAGACGCCTGGTTATAGCTGAAAGTAAATCAACTGAAAGGTGGTTTTGGTATGTTTTGGATGTGTGGGAGGGCTCTATGTTCAGATGACGTTAGGCAACTGTGGTAATTTAGATCAATCTTGTGCAAAGGTCTTTTTTTGGCAGCGGCGATTGGCGACAAAACTGATCTGGCGACGGGCTATAATTAGATTCTAGGGCTGTAATTGGGGGGAACGTAGCACCCATTCTGATAGACGTTCTCAAATGTTATACATACAGCAGCTTATAGTGATTTCCATAGATGTTGCACACTAATACTTTATTTTATTCCACTGAATTGGAATAGTGCATGAAGCATAAAGCGACCGAAAGGGATAATAAATTTCAGTATATATGTTTTGGTAGCATACATTCCTTCCTCCTGGCCACAATGGAATGGTCTGTATACTAGGAAAGCAACTTTGTGGTCCATCAGTATATTTTGGCAGTGTGTGGGTAGGGTCTGTATTCTGGGAAAGGGGACCGCTGCCGCAGTGGATTTTTGTAGCGTTTGAGCGTGCCTCTCCTCATCACGGCTCCTACCAGCAGCGCTCACTTGGTCCCATCATCACTCCAACCCCAGGGCCCGATTCAGTAACTTCACACCAGTCTCTCAAGTGGGCAAAGTCACACCACATTAAAAGACCCGTCCCCCTCGGAACCTCTGCCGAACCCCAAACCACACGCCTCCTCGCGCCCCATGCCGCTACTGTCATATCCCATCGGGCTCAGTCATATTTTTATTAATATCTCGCAGTCTCACTCCTCTCCCCTAGGTCTTTGGCCCGTGCCAGAAAGGTTGAGTAAGAGAGGGAACACACAAAGCCCTGACAGGGGAGGAGAGAGAGAGAGAGAGAAAGAGCGAGTCAGGCATTATTCACAGGCCTGTTCTGGACAGGAGCCCACGTGAAATTACAGTGTGTTCATAAAGCTTAGTGAAGAAATCCTCTAAATGCTTGGATAGGGGAGTGGTTGAGACCCTGTGTGTCTGTGTTTGCCTTGTGACACACGGGCTGGATAGACGGAGCTTCTTTACTTGTGGTGGAGAAAGGCAGAGAGATTTGAGAGAGCTTTATTTTTGTTTAACTTGAGATTATTTCATGAAACTTTGGCTGCGCAAATGGGAAGTTGTTTTATTTGGGATTAAATAAATCATAAATCATAATGAAATGTATTTATTTGACATGATGTGTTTTTTTTTGAATAAGCAAACATAATGTGTCAATGAAATTCTTAATAACGTCTTAAAACAAATATGTGTAACTACAAAAATAGCATATACAGTATGAGGTTAACAGGAAGTGCAAGTCACCAAAAAAAAGCTAAAATAGCTAGCTGTAACATTTTGTGGGTGGGACGCAGTTTTAAGTGCTAGAGAATTTCAACTACCCATTGGGGTTGACATTTTCTGTCTTGAGACAGCTCTGGCATATGGTTTACTGTACATTGTCATGCTCAAGCCATGCGGTGACCTTTGAGGCCCAGTGATGGGAGCAAGATCACCCTTTAGAGACCACTCCTGGCAGGCTAGAAATGGCTCCCTATACTATATGATGTGGTCAGTGATCACTCAGAATGACTATATTTGCTCCGAATTGAAATTCTGACATTTTAAGCAATCAAAATTGCCCTTTGCCTTGCCCTCAAAGTGGTTCAACCGATGTATACTTCTTTGTGTTTTAGTTCTCATTGACTGTTTCTTAAATATTCATCTTTATGGACCCACAAAAAGAAGCCAGGACAGATGAGAAAATAAGTTACAGTACAGAATCTATAGAATCAAATATTGGCATGGCCTCCCTGTGCAATCTTTAGCTATTGATATTAAGTTACTATGTGTGCAGTGGCAATGCCCAGAATTGTCACTGTTTGGATGGAAAAGTGACAAGACAATTTCTTCTGTTATGCTTTGTTGCTGAAATAATGGAAGCGAATGCCCACATTTTTATAATTGTTTATTCCCTCTGTTCACTACAGCCCAGCATCCAATTATATTAATAATAGGGGTGGGACGATATATCGATATCGCGATATATCGCGATACTTTCTCCCGCGATAACTAATCGATATACTGCCGAAAAATATCGATATAAACAAAAAAAAAAAAGGTGGGGGGGGGTGGGGGGGGGGGGGGTTAAGTTTGTGATACGTTGTTTTTCCTACTCTGTATTTGTGTAATGATGATTTTGAACTGTTTGGTGCTATTTTATGTGTTTATGAATTGAATACAAGGACTATCGTGATATATTGTTGGTGAAATTTCATGCAATATATCGTGATATCGCAATATATCGATATTTTCAGATATCGTGATATATCGTTGGTGAAATTTCTTGCAATATATATTGAATATCGTGATATCGCAATATATCGAATATCGTCGAATATCGTGATATATATTGTTATCGTGGGCCTAATATCGTGATATATATCGTATCGTGAGGTACCCATATCGTCCCACCCCTAATTAATAAGCCATTGTAAAGACGTAAAATCATTACAGACGTCTATGCCGAAATTAGACTGTATAGAGTTTATACAGAAACTTCTGTAAAAGTATAAAATGTTGCCCGATTCTGGGTTTTACTTTATGAAAAACGATTAGATAAAGTATTGTCATAATACTACATTTTTGAATATAACCGTATGCCTTGTTTAAATATGCAGTAACGTCTTTACTGCCTAGTTTAAAATGTTTGACTATTTAGCCATAAACATAAAATAAACTATATATGAGTGTTAAAGCATACTGTATACTGTGGGCACTAAGTTGAAATCATCATCATCATCAGTCAGTGGGGACTTAAACTTGGCTATACACATACAGTACTTGGTGTCTAGTGCTTAGTGGGTAAGGTAGGCTGACTAGCCAAAAATAGGCATAATGTTCATTAGAAAAGGAGGGATTATCAGAGACGTTTTTTAATCCGCAGCAGTTTATTAAGTTAGCCACTTAAACTATCTATACTTAGTAAAACTGACCTGAGTTGCAACTGTAGTTGGTACGATCTTTTTTCACTCTACACCAAATCTCTTTGCCGAAAATAGAAGATCTAAACGCTCACAACGCGCACTATGACACGTTGGGAGCTTGTAGATCTGCTATTTTCTGCGAATGTTACCCCTAGAATAGGGATGCTGGGGGCTCAAGTGATTCATTAAAAGGATCCCTGGCTAATAAGCTTAATACATTATAATTGCCCTCTATAACTAAAATATATATTTTTAAAACACCTTTAATATTTTCTTTTAGAAACAGTTAATCTTTTACTCAAGAGGGACAATGCCCGTCGCAAGTTGATGATGTCATTTGTCCATGTGTGGTCCAGCCTTATTGAATTTATGGAATGCATGTGCAAGGAAACCATATTTAAAATATTGCTTTGATGCTCATATTAACCTTAGGAAGTATTAAGTTGGGTTTTTTTTCACATGCATTCCATACAGTCCATAGGGCTGGACCACACATGGACAAATGACATCATCAACTTGCGACGGGCATTGCCCCATTGAGTGAAAGATGAACTATTTCTAAAATAAATAAAATAATGACTGAATGAATGAGTGTTTTAAATTTTACATTTGAGTTTTAGAGGACAATTATAATGTATTAAGGCATATTTGGCTTATTAGCCAGGGATCCTTTTAAATTATGAAGTAAATTTCTATGTTTTCATTATTTCCCCTAACATCCACAACTCGTTAAAATAAGCCTGCAGGTGTTGGCATCCCTTAACAGGGTTTGCTCTGTTGTGTTACCGCTGTCACTCCTGCTGCACTTGCTTCCGTGCTTGCTTCTCGCAAACCAGCTAAACTGTAGTTACTTTGTCCTGCCCATAATGCATTCCTTGGCTGGGAACCGGTTGTTTTCAACCCAGAAATTCTTCCTATTACCTAAAAAAAACAAAAATGCTTAGAAAGTGACAGAAATCGATTGTGATATGAGAAATACCAACATGTTTAACAGTTTTGCACAGGTTCAGTCGCATTTTCTGAGAGGCTATTTATGGAGCAGCAGAAAAGGAGGTGAGGTGGGGACAGAAATGTAAATGATGCACGCACTGTCGCACTATACAGGCTGGATGCTTAAACAGTATGCAAGTCCTAGTGTGATGACAGTCCTCCTTTGTTCAAATGGAAATAGCGAACTTTATAAATACTTCACATTATGAGAAGAAAAGTGCTTCAAGAACAGTGTTGGTGTAACTAAGACATTCTCCAAATGTTTCCATTAAAAAAAATCATTGTGACTTTTCTTCAAGAAAAAGTCACACCAATTACTTTTTAGTGGCCATAGTGTGACGACCCATCCTATTGTGTGTAGTGTTGCTGTGAGTTCTAATGGTTGTCTGTTTCTGTGTAGGAGGAGGGGACCAGCCTGCAGGGGTGTGCCTAGACGACGAGGCACACCTGACTCCAATCACCTGCTGGAGTATTTAAGCAGGCTGGTCAGGGCCATTCTGTCTCTCTCCCCTACACAGGAAACATTGTTTGCTTTTGGTTCCTTTTGAGTTTAGTTCTACCTTGGTTCTGCACTTTGCACATACACTACATTTTCACACATCCATACATGCACTACACTACTGATACCACTGACTATACACACCCCATTCTACTTAAGTATAACTTTTTGGTTCTTTCAGTTATCAATAAATACATTTAAAGCTAACCCTCTGTGTGTCGTCTCCCACTTTTGTCATGATGTGATTCAGTTCATGACAAGATGGGGGCTCGTCCCTTTTTAACCTAAATTAGTGATAATTAAACTTAAGCGTTTTCTATCACACAATTAAGTTTGTCATTTAGGTTTTGGTTGGGTTTTGTTCTTAAGTTGAACAAATTGGGTTGGGAGACACACACAGTTTGTATTTTGGTTGGGGGGGAGAGAGCATTAAGGAACTCATTTTTTCTTAGTGCAGGTTTTTGTTGGAGTTGAGTGGTGTAGTCCTTGGGGTTCCAACTCCCGGTAGATTTTAACGGTGGTTCTCCATATGGGAATCTCTGTTTTTTTTTGGTTTAGACTGTGTTCCACAAAAGATGGGATGGAGTGGTACCACTGAGATGCCTTGTCGGAATGGGGGACTCAGGAGGGCCACTGAAGACTAGGGGTGAGCGAGTGAGTCAGTTTGTGGTAGGCAGGTTAGATAGGGGAGTTGGGCTCCGGGGTCTTGTTCCACTTTTGTTGAAACCTTTGCACAATTTTCTTTTTAAGAAAAAATGAGTTTGGTTGAGGAATTTATTAAGGCTCCCTCTGTGGAGCTACTAGATGGATGCACAAAAGAACAACTGTTAAAAATCGCAGAACACTACAAAATTGAGATCCGTGACAAGCGGGTAAAATTTAAGGTCAAGGTATTTCTGATGGACAGCTTGGTGACACAGGACGTGTTACCAGAGGAGGTACTATTGGAGGACGAGCTGGAAGATGGTAAAACCTTTTCATTTTCTAGGCAGTTAACTTTTGAACAACAAAAGGAATTACTTGAAATTAAACTGGAACATGAGAAAGAGATTGAAAAAATGAAACAAAAGACTGAATTGCTAAAGTTGGAATTGGCGCAGGAGAAGTTCAAGTTGAGTGTTAAGGAAGCAAAGCAATTTAATGTAGGATCTAACTTGAAATTACTTCCCAAGTTTTCGGAGACTGATCCAGATTTGTTCTTTTCCCTGTTTGAGCGTGTGGCAGACGCCAGGGGCTGGTCTGATGGTGAGCGCACTCTGCTACTTCAATGTGTTTTCACAGGTAAGGCCCAGGAGGCCTATGCTTCTTTGTCCATTACAGAAAGTAAAATATATGAAGTTGTTAAAAGTACAGTGTTGCGGGCATATGAATTAGTACCAGAAGCTTATCGACAACGTTTTAGGAATTGGAGGAAAAATGAACAGCAAACGTATGTTGAATTTGTAAGAGATATGTTGGTCCAGTTTAACAGATGGTGTGTTGCGTCAGAGGTTAAAACATTCAAAGAGCTTTGTGATCTGCTAACTCTGGAACAATTAAAAACCTGTGTACCCGCTAATATTGCTACATACATAACCGAGAGAAAAGTTAAGACACCCCAAGAAGCAGCCATCTTGGCTGATGAATACGGTTTAATACACAAAAGTGTAGTTGGTGGTGTCTATACGCATCAGACCGGTGGTCCAGTGTATATAGGAAAACGCTTTGAGGGGCTGGGGGATTCAAGGTTTTCTGAGTTTGAAGATGGTTCAGGGAAACAGGATGAGTCTAATGTTTGTAATTTTTGCCATAAAAGCGGACACTGGAAAAAGGATTGTTTTGCTCTTAAAGCTAGAGAGAAGCTGTTAAGTGGTGCACCAATCAGACCGGCCGCTTTGGCTGCATCTGCCATTCCCTCACCTCAGCTAAATGTTAAGATGGAAAGTGTTTCGGACATCAGGTGTTCCACTGGGTGTGACTCTGAGTATTCAGCATTCATTTCGGAGGGTTATGTAGCACTACCTGGTATGAAGGCAGTAAGAGTTAACATCTTGAGAGATACAGGTGCGTTACATACTTTTATTCGTCAAGACGTAATGCCATTTTACTCAGGTTCAGAGACAGGCGATTTCATGTTGATGCGAGGTATGGGTATGCAGATCATTCCCGTACCGCTCCATAGAATGACCATAGTCTGCGGGTTGGTTAGTGGGGAGGTGGTGGTTGGAGTGCGTCCTGAATTACCAGTGGAAGGGGTTGACATAATCCTGGGTAATGATTTGGCAGGGGATAAAGTGTGGCCTAAAGGAAAAGCTAGGCTGTGTCATGTGAGTCTGTTGAAACCATACGGTTCTCAAATGTCGGCGTCCCAAAGCTCCAGTGACGTCCCTTACGTTGAGCCTTCATTGTGCACGGGCACGGTGGGCGGTTCTTCGGCGGGGGAGGTTAATGGAGGGGGAGATTGGCCGGCAGATGAGAATGGGATTCCAGTGCGGGTAAACAACGCTGAGGCATTAAAAGCTTTACCCAAAGTACTTGGACCGTTGGCTGAGCCAAAAAGGAAGGAGTGGGTTTCGATGGTTAATGGCTATCCGTTGCTATTTGCAGACACACCATCACAGACACAGCTGATAGAGCACGATATTGGTGAGGCAAAACGAGCCCAACTGGATAAGGAGGTTAGGTACATGCTGGATAACAATTTGGCAGAACCCTCAAAGGGCAGTTGGGCCTCTGTGTCTCGTTTGGTTAAAAAGCCTGATTCCATTTTTCGACCTTGCACAGACTTAAGGAAAGTCAACAGGGTTACAAAACCTGACTTGTTCCCTTTACCACGCATGGAAGATTGCCTTAGACCAAGTAGGTTCTGCAGTTGTGGTACCTCTTACTGTTATTCTGAAGTTTAAGGTTTATTTGGTCAGCTAAGGCTGTGTTTTTGTAAAACTGCCAAGTACAGTTAATTGATATTGGTGCCTGTAGCCATCTATTTACGCTGCCCATCATCACTCTTAAAACTGTTCTTACAGGTGACTGAGGGGGTGAGTGGATGGATGGGTCAGGTATTCGTATGATTAATGAGAACTGTAAAGTTGAATTAAATGTTACGGAGTACCTGGTTGGTCTCCTATCTTATGGGGGGGGGTGTGACGACCCATCCTATTGTGTGTAGTGTTGCTGTGAGTTCTAATGGTTGTCTGTTTCTGTGTAGGAGGAGGGGACCAGCCTGCAGGGGTGTGCCTAGACGACGAGGCACACCTGACTCCAATCACCTGCTGGAGTATTTAAGCAGGCTGGTCAGGGCCATTCTGTCTCTCTCCCCTACACAGGAAACATTGTTTGCTTTTGGTTCCTTTTGAGTTTAGTTCTACCTTGGTTCTGCACTTTGCACATACACTACATTTTCACACATCCATACATGCACTACACTACTGATACCACTGACTATACACACCCCATTCTACTTAAGTATAACTTTTTGGTTCTTTCAGTTATCAATAAATACATTTAAAGCTAACCCTCTGTGTGTCGTCTCCCACTTTTGTCATGATGTGATTCAGTTCATGACAATAGGTGGTTTTGTTATGTGGTGTCATGTATGTGGAGTATAGGGAAAGGCCATACATGCTGTACAGTACTTTTTAAATAGAAAGTTTTCTCCAGATTTCACTAGATCTACTATACAATCAAATCAAATAGAATAGTCTTCAGAACACGTCACAGGCTGTAAGGTCACTGCCAGTAATAGTGGGTGTCAGTGAAGTGAGCAAGACAATGAGAAGGAAGGAGTGAAGTGAATGAGAGGAAGGTCTGCATGCGTCTGCCAAGCCTCCTGCTCATTCTTTCTCTCCACCAAGCCCTTCGCCTCTCCTCGCGTGGTGAAATGGAGGCTCTGTTTGGTATTTCTCTCTCTGCGCCAGAGACCGCGGAGTGACAAAATCCGCGGGGTGTCATAAACGAGTGAAGCCGGGGGCGAAGGAGGGATGAGAGGCAGGGATGCCAAGGGAGGACGGTTTGACCCATCTGGTCCTGATAAGGCCTAGTGGAAAACAGATGAGTGCGGTGAGCGGGGAGGGAGACGAGCATGGGATCCGCTTGGGGGTGGGGGTGGGGGGGGGGGGGTATACTGTCTGTCATGCCCTGTCACACCACCACCACCACTACCACCACCTCCACCCTCTCCCTCCCCACGCTCCACTCTCCCTGCCTCTCTGTCTTCCCAAAACCAACTTTAGGAGGAACCCAGGGGAGGGAGAAGAAGGCAACAGAGACAGGAGTGTTCCTTTCTCTCTCTCTCTCCCTCCCTCCCTCTCTCTCTCTCTCTCTCTCTCTCTCTCTCTCTTTGTCTGTCTGTCTGTCTGTCTGTCTGTCTGTCTGTCTGTCTGTCTGTCTGTCTGTCTGTCTGTCTGTCTGTCTGTCTGTGTCTCTCTCTCTCTCTCTCTCTCTCTCTCTCTCTCTCTCTCTCTCTCTCTCTCTCTCTCTCTCTCTCTCTCTCTCTCTCTCTCTCTCTCTCTCTCTCTCTCTCTCTCTCTCTCTCTCTCTCTCTCTCTCTCTCTCTCTCTCCCTCTTTCTCTCTGTATTGTTCTTTTTCTCCTCTCTAATCCCTTACTTGGTGCCATCTTTCATCACTGCCTAGCATGTGTGTGTTATCCCTCCACACAACACTTCCCATTAGTATAATAGCTGCTGCCACAGGCACTTAGCCTTTTGAGCTTCTGAAGGATAAGATGGTAGGTGATACTGTCTGCATGTGTCTCTTTATTTCTCTCTCTCTCTCTCTCTCTCTCTCTCTCTCTCTCTCTCTCTCTCTCTCTCTCTCTCTCTCTCCCTCTTTGTCTCTATCTAATTCTTTCTCACTCTTTTTCTCTCTATCAATTAATCACACATACATGCAATGAGGTGTTCCAACATACAAAACAAAATATACATAGCCACATATTTATACATTGTACACACTCCCCCTCCCCCCTCTCTCCTCTCTTTCGCACACACACACACACACACACACACACACACACACACACACTCACACACACACACACTCACACACACACACACACACACACACACACACACACACACACACACACACACACACACACACACACACACACACACACACACACACACACAATCCTTGCCTCAGGACCGAAATTAAACCCACCGTTTCTTTCTTTTCTTTTTTTTACCTTTAGTTCTACTGTATTATGACCATCTCCGCCTATATGACACGTCCACATGTCGTTTCAGAAGCCTGTTGTAGAACAGTGACTCTTTCTGCTGTGTTGTTCCCCCTGAGCTGTCATTCTCTACATCCTCTCATCCTCTACATCGCTCTGCCTTGAATGAGACAGCCAAGCAGGTGTCCGACCCATGCTGTTCACAAGATGAGAACCAGACGCATCAGATATGTAACGTTTGGAACTGAAATTAAAGTGTGTTGGCAAGTTCAAAGATTCCTTTTTTGAGGTGTTTGAGGTTCAGACCGATCTGGCACTTTTGACCTGGCACTAAAGTACAACTAAAGACTAAGTACACTGGAGAGCATTGAGCGAATGACTATTTCAACAAATATTTCCTTTCTCTGTCTTGGAAAGTATTCTAGAGGACAATCATTTCAGGAACACTGGCAGTATTGTAGATATAAAAAGAACAACACCTTCCTTTATTTAGAAACGGACACATTTTGGCCTATGGCCTTCATCGGGGTCATCCAGGCCAAAATGCACCAGTTTCTAAATAGAATTGTTTTTCTGCTGCAAGTGTTGCTGACATTTTTCTCTCATCTTTTAATTTCATGCTTCTCACTGGTGGTTGAAGTTGCACCAGAACTCCTACTTTAATCTTGGAAAGTATTCTAGTCACTTCTAATAAAAACATTAGAGATCAAATACTTACCTGGAACAATGTTATGCCAGTCATGTTGAAGCATTTTAGAATGAATTCAGCTCGCAGATTTAGCTAATGCAAAGTTGCCACCATGGGAAACATGGACAGGCATACAGATTTAAAAGAAAGACTAGAAAGTCTACAGCTAAAATAGAATCACCCAGCATCCATCTCTGTGTAAATACAGAGCTGTACCAGGATGTGCTCAGCTTGTGTTGCATACACACTCAATTCAACACATGAAATGAAACGATCAAGACTCAACCCAATCATTAATTTCATCCAACATGACGTCCTGCTGGGGAGCCAGCTCCATAATGTCAACCAATTCCCCCTGGGCTTAAGTCATAAACTCCCTCACGGGACAAATTGATCTTATTTCAGTGGCTAATGACATGCAGTACACTCAAATAGCATATAACTCAAAGCCATATGTGTTGATGTGACATATGATTAGAGACATTTGGCGGAGCGGCTTTTATGCCAAGTCCGAAAGGCCCGTTGGCAGGCTCCTCAAAGCGCTCTGTCACAGGCTGAGGGCGGGCACATTTTCGGTAGCTCTTTCAGTGAGCCTGACAGTATATGCGCGTAATGATGGTCTCTAAACTACTTTTCCTTTCTTTTTTTAAAAGAATGTATTCTGTGTTTAGTCAAAGGAGTTTTCATCTTAAGATGAGGACACTGATAGGGCTTAGCAGTTAAGCTAACATATGGAGGGAATAGAAGTGGTCTCTTTTTTGATTCTGGCTTGTGCCTGTCTTTACTCATGTGGGACATGTACATTTATTTTCAGTGATAAGTAGCTCAAGAAAGGAAGGGAAAGAGAGGGAAAACAGACGTATTTTGTTTGTTTGTGTGTGTGCACACGTGCACGCATATGGATTTGTGTGTTTACATGTGCTGGTGTTTCTGGACTTTGTATTGTAGGCTGCATGTGTGTGTCTCCAAATATTCAGTGCAGGGATGTCCTTGACTTTATTGGAAAGAACACATGGAGATCTCTGTGTGGAATTTGAAGATACAAATATTAATCATAGTGTACCTGATAGATATTAGAGGGATGCCGCTCTATGCCACGTTGTTCCAATTTAACATCAAACTCAAATCAGAACAAACATAAACTGTTTTTTATGGAGAGGCCTTATGGTTACAATCACCCCCAGTCGGGGGGAGACAGGTTAAATGAGAGACAGTGAGGGAGAATATGGAGGGAAACTACAGAAAGTCAAAATATTAGATATAAAATGATCTCAGAATACTGTAAATGCATGTTCATGTTCACGTTGTGTTGTGTTTCCTAAGTTATTCTTTGGGGCATTTCTAATGTGGAAAGAGAGAGTAGGGTATAACACATACAGAAAATGGTCTGGCCGGTCGGGAATCGAACCGATGAGGGCATTTTGTAGCCATGCGCATGGCCGTTATGCAACCCAGAATTCTGAGGTGGCACAATTTACGGGGGTGGGAGTACGTGCCCTCTCAGTGTCAATGGGCATGATGCCACTGTACATGTGGTTCATGTCCTAACACTTTACTGTCAGGACACCTTGTTGTGTTTTCCTTAGCTCTCAATAGCCTACCTATCTTACACTATCTTACACAGTCCTAACAATAGTTAAAGAGGTAGTACCACAGGCCTAATTCCGCCAGCATATATTGTTATATATAACCTTGTTATATATGTTATATATTGTTATATATAATGGTAATTTAAATGTAATAAGGGTATTTTGTTTTGATCTGTATGTTCATTGTTTAGCCAATTTTTCACCAATGAAATCAAGACAATCAGCCACATTATTTGATCAGCACGTTCAGGGGTAAAATACGTATCTAAGACCAGTAGACTTGCAAAACGTTCCCTCTTGATTGGAACTACATGAAATATGGTGTGTAGTAGTATAGTCCGGAAAGGACTGAGATCCCCTTTCATATGTCACGGATTGCATGCGAAAGGGAGAGTTCCAATTGAAAATACAGCAAAACACAGAAACACACAAGAAACACTGCATAATCATGTCCTCAACTTCATAAAGACAGGATTTGGGTTCAAAGTTGGCGAAGTGCCCCTTTAACAAACTCGTTACAGAATACTACAACATTTGCACCTTTCAATATGCAGGCAATAGACATGTAGAGAGATGTAATTCTCTGACATGCCATGCAATTTTCACATTTCGTTGCTGTCTGTGCGTGTCACTCATATAATTACAGTATGACAGGTACAATGACCAAAGATAGCAGCTAGAAAGTGAGATTCATAATAATTTCCAAGTCTTCACTCAGCCGGAGGTGCATGTGATGAATTAATGGTACGGGAAATTATGATTATGTCATCCATAGAGAAATGCTGGCTAGACGAAAAATGTCACCTGAACAGCGTATTGAATTACTGTACATAAAAATCATCAACCGCATCAAAGCACACAGCCTTAACTGATGTCTGTCTGAGCAGCTTTGTGCTGAAATGGACGCAGGTTTCAAGTGCTTTTTCTTATATTATACACTGAGGTCAGGTGGCTATCCAGGGGAGATCGCTGGCCTACTGTATTTAAATTGGCAGATAAAGTGGCTGCATTCAAAGTTAAACTAGAACTGTGGGGACAGGGACATATTTGACATGTTCCAGTTCAAAGCACTGAGCAGTACGTTTCAGGTGTGGTCAGGTTTAGTATACTGAAACGGCAATTATCATCTGGAATGGAATACATTTCATCATGGCTGTAACATAAAAAAACTATAGTTTTAGCACATAGTGCCAGTAGTACCAGCACTTACAGTAGGCATCTTTTTTTTTTTTTTGGCTTTTTTAATTTTTCGTTTATCACAAAGGAAGCAGGAGATAACGCGATGCGAAGATTTTCTGCTCCATTCACTTCAATGTTAAAAAATAAACGGAGACAAAATTCACATTTTACCTATTTTTGCAATGTATTTTCTCTAGCAGGGAAGGGGGTAGATTGTGTATATACTCTGGCAGTTAAAGAGTTAAGGGTTGAGGTCACTGTAGAGTCAGAAATAGGTACTGTATAAAGGATCTCTAGATTCATCTGACATGGTTGGACATTAGACATTATGTGGTCAAATCGTAGGTGACCCTGTACGGTACTTTCACTGTATTTTACCTTAAACCCATACTGTTTATTCCATACTGAATTCCAGCTACTTGGGCCTTACGACTTGCCGTAAGCCACACAAATCCACATATTCGTGGTTGGACCATCAAACAGTGTGTGCTAATGTGTTTCAAACTCAAACCCAGATCCGTCTGTTTCCAGCCGTCTAAATAAACCCAGAGAGTTCCTCTTTGACGGCAGACGAGGGACTTTTGTTTTCCTTACTGAAGTCGGGTTTATTTTGAGTCCTCGCTTCTGAGGCGACTCCTCCACGCCGCTGCTCTGGAAGCCATGACTCCACAGAAGAAACGAAAGAGAGAGAGAAAGAGAGAAAAGCACGTGGTCTTTTCCTTCACTCTGGTTTGTTTTCCAGTACCCCCCCCCCCCCTTGGCTGTTGAGCACATGGTGTGGTGTGGGAGAAGAGGAGAGCAAGAGAGAGAGGGAGAGCGAAAGCGAGAAAAGAAAACAAACATTCTATTCATAAAGACATACAGATTGCCTCAGATTAAGTAGGGTCTTCCTGTGAATTTAAACAAGGACAGGTGCTATGGCTGACCCTTATTATTCCCCACTGAGACAAATTATGAGTAAATCTGCTGTTTACAATGTGACGGATGGCTGGACGGACAGAGGAAGGGACGGATGGATGGACGGACGGATGGACGGACGGACGGACGGATGGATGGATGGATGGATGGATGGATAGATGGATAGCTGGATGGACAGATGAATGAATGAATGGACGGACGAACGGACGAACGAACGGACGGACGGACCGACGGACTGGAGTTATGGATATTTCAGTGTTCTCCATGACTCTCAAGCTCTTGGATATTTTTCATAGTGGTCTCCATATCAGGGACTTCATCACGGTGGCTTTGGGTCAGGGGAGGCTATAGCCACTGTGTGCACCTCCACACCATCCGGGCCGTACGGGACGAGCACCGAAGTGGAACCAAAACTCAATAAACATGGGGTCGGGGTAGCTGGGGGCCGGGGGGTGGGGGGGGGTTCAAGGGTGCGCTTGTCATGACGGGGGCTACACTGAGCGCTCCAGTGGCTGCTGGGGTTTTGATGCTGTAATGTGAACCGGGTGGTGGTGAAAAGAACTACAATTCCCCTCTTTGTCAGCCCCCCCCCACCCCAGCATCAGCCCCCCCACCATACTAGGCGGACCCTCATCATAGCCAAACTCATCATCTCTCCCTCCATCTATCTCTCTTCCACCTCCGCCACCCATCACGATGCCTTGATCACTGAAACATCTCTCTCCTTCTCTCTCCCCTCTCTCTCCCTCTCTTTCTCCCTTACTCTCTTCCTCTCTCCCTCCCTCTCTCTCCATCTCTCTCTCTCTCTCTCTCTCTCTCTCTCTCTCTCTCTCTCTCTCTCTCTCTCTCTCTCTCTCTCATGCTCCGTCTAGCATTTACAATCACTCCTCGTATCTGTTTCACAATCTGCATCAGAAACACTCATGCAAATATGAGGCACAGATGGGGGGGTTTTCTTTGGTATATTCCATTCTAGTGTATTCTACTGTATCTCTCTTCTTTTTATTCGGGTGATAAAATGCTCCTCTCTCAATGCCTGGCGTTACGTCTTCTCGAGGAGAAACATCCTCACCTTTCCGTGTCTGTTCTCAGTCCTCTTGACTTTCCGTCAAGCTTTATCTCAATCCTTATTATGTTTTAATTTAACTCGGGAACCGGGAACGCATCTGTGTTACCACTTTATACATTTTTTATACTTTGGCTATTCAAAAATAGCAGATATACAAGCTCGTAGAGCGGCACCGAGTGCCGCTCTACGAGCTTGTAGATCTGTTATTTTTGAAAAATCTTGAACATTGTGCAAATATATTATAATATATATAAAAAAATTTAGGGAACTTTTTTGACTCAAATCTTTGTTTCTGGAGGTCCCTGGAACAACATATTTCACAAATGTTCGCTTTAAAGAATATATATTCAAAGATTTACACAAATGTTCATAGCAGATCTACAAGCTTGTAGCGTGGCACTCGGTGTCGCGCTATAAGCTCGTATATCTGCTATGTTTTAATAGTCAAAGAAATCTAAAAATGACACACAGAAGCGATCCCGGTCTTAATGGGTTAAATGAGCACTCAGGATTTAGCTGAAACTTTACCATACCTATTTTCCCTTGTGTAATCTCTCACTTACTTTTCTCACTTTTCTCCCATGGGGTGACTTCTATTTTTCTGTCCCTCTCCACTCTGTCTCTGTCTCTGTCTGTCATTCCTCTGTCTTTCCTCAGTCTCCTGTGGTGTCCGTGGGCTTTGCCAGGTTCCATCCCAACCTGGTGGTGGGGGGGACGTACTCGGGACAGATCGTCCTGTGGGACAACCGCAGTCACCGCAGGACCCCCGTCCAGAGGACCCCACTGTCTGCTGCTGCACACACAGTAAGACTGGGCCATAAAAGTCATAATAACAACAACAACAACATACCCTGAAGCTCTGCAACTCCATGCAAAGCTGTTCAACACCTCAACATAAGTAACAATAGAACACCCTATAAAGGCTCATTTATATTTCATTGAACAACAAAAGTGCCTCAAATACAAAAAATGTATGTTGCTATATACTGTACATAGCAACAAGAACCCCAAATGTGGTTCCCGTCTTGAAAGCTATAGATACAAATAGGGGTTCCCGCCCTATAAGGGTTAATAACGCTCAGATACAACATATTACTGTATGTCCAATACAACACAGAGATAGTTTTTGTATTGCATGTTATTTTATACAGATTCCAAAGGACTGATTTTCCTTTTCACTCTGAGATTTGATGTTTTCAAGTTCAGTATGATTTTATTTCAATTGATTCAGTAGTGCATACTGTGAATAGATTTTATTTAATAGGATTCTGTGGTGCTTCCCTAGTTGCAGGAAACAAGCCTAAATGGGAACAAAGAAACATAACAAAACAGAAACAGAAAATATATTGAATAAACTGAATGGGAATGACAAGAAAAATAGATAATTGTCACTTTCCCACGGAGACCATTGAGAGGGTTGAACTCAGTTTCATGCACTCTGTTCCCTTTTGTCCTAGCATGGTAAGACCCAAGTTCATACAGGACCCATACAATACATGTAATTTAAAAGTAATTTGTGTATTTGTTTGTTGCCCCTTAGAGATGTGCGCATTATATTTCTATATAAGGCATATGCATGTAAGCTTAACATATACCGTAAGATAGCAATTTAGCGTTCATGTGATAATTGCATGGGAGCCATGCAAACAGGGACATGTACCATATATATCCATGAAACTGGAAGACCAAAGGCCTGATGGTTCTCATATACGCCAGACACACACACACACACACACACACACACACACACACACACACACACACACACACACACACACACACACACACACACACACACACACACACACACACACACACACACATACACATGCACATGCACATGCACGCACAACTTGACCGGAGCAAGTCAAATTCTAGACATAACTTCAGGGGCGACTCAACTGTGAGTTCAATTGCTCCAGTGAACTCGCTGACCCTCAACAAATTACTGGCCAATATAGCAAAATCTTTAGAACTTGGAGTGTGTGTGTGTGTGTGTGTGTGTGTGTGTGTGTGTGTGTGCGTGTGCGTGTGCGTGTGCGTGTGTGTGTGTGTAGTGGTGGTGGGAGGTATCAACATAGCTCTTCAAGTGCACACGTATGCACTCCCTCCACATACTGTACGTACATACACACCACATTCCGGTCACACACTCCCTCTTTTACACACACACACACACGCACACATGCACACACACACACACACGCACGCACGCACACACACACACACACACACACACACACACACACACACACACACACACACACACACACACACACACACACACACACACACACACACACACACACACACACTACATGCCATCCATGCTGTAGGTTTAAAGTGGCGGTGGCCTCCAGTAATGAGAGGTTTTCTCTAGTCTCCTCTCTGGCCCATGCAGTCAGCCAATCAGACGGCCAGCCAGCCGCGCAATCCAGCCAGCTCGCAGCTAGCGAGCTGAATGGAGCCTTTGTGGGGTCCCGGTACACAAATCAATTACAGCCCAGTAATGACATAATGGTTTCACACACTCCTGTGGATTTGCACAGCAGCCCATGTCCCGTAGGCCCGTTTGAAGGGTCCAGCGCAGGCCACACCGGCATTTGTCCAAAGGACTAGAGCCTGACCGATATGTTAGTCTTGCCGATATATGAGCCATTATTTGACTTTTTTGACAACATCGGTATAGGCAATTATTCAACCGTAACCACTTTCAACCTGTTGTCCCTATTTTGGGCATGTCATTATAGGCGGTAAGGTTTATTTATTTAAAAATAGATCTACAAGCTCACAATGAGTCGCAACATGACGTGCTGTTAGCTTGTAGCTATTTATGATATTTTTTTAATAGGGCATAAGTGGTTAAATAAAATAAAGTTTATGTCTTTATTTTTTTAATATTTTCTTTCAAAATGTTATTGTTTATTCTTTTTCTATTCATTTTATGCTTATAAATTCAATGTTCTCAAATAGAGACTTAAATCAAACCAAAGTAAAAAAAATAAAACATTCTAAAAATTGTTGCTATTGACAAAATATCGGTCAAAGCATCGGTAATCGTGGACTCTCCAAAAATAGGGCTTGCGTTGGACCCAAAAATCTGGCATCAGTCGGGCTCCAGAAATGACTGCAAGCTTGGCGAAACTGTTGGTTGAATTTTTTCGTCATGTTGTCAGATGACTTTTTGACACAAGTCAAATGGTACAAGGATGGAAGTAATGATGGGAAATGACTCATTTCTATCAAACTGAAAGTCATTATACCCCGAAGTTTATTTATTGTAACTGATCAGACAGAATAACTACTGTGTGTGTGTGTGTGTGTGTGTGTGTGTGTGTGTGTGTGTGTGTGTGTGTGTGTGTGTGTGTGTGTGTGTGTGTGTGTGTGTGTGTGTGTGTGTGTGTGTGTGTGTGTGTGTGTGTGTGTGTGTGTACACGTGCGTGCACGTGTGTAGCACCCGGTGTACTGTGTGAATGTCGTAGGAACCCAGAACGCAAACAATCTGATCACGGTGTCCACGGATGGCAGGATGTGCTCCTGGAGTCTGGACATGCTCTCCCAACCACAGGTAAAATTAAATTAGAACTGAGGATTCTACTGTATAGTGCATCCAGGTATTCATTCCCAATGTAGAACCACACCAGATATTTTTAAATCATTAGTTAAATTTATTAGAAATGAATCACGCAGGTGGAAACCTTGTATGTCCAAAACCGTTCCTTTTTTATTACTATTTAAAAAATGATATAAAAGTAAAAATAGCAGATCTACAAAATCACAATGCGTTGTATTGTAAATCTGCTATTTTCACTACTTGTGTGACACTCTTGTACAGTATGATGAACCAGTAACCCTAACCCAAGTTTAAATATGGACATACACGGTTTCTGCCTGACAGCAACAATATGCAGTACTGTGTACACCAATCTTAGGCCAAATTCACACCAGCAGCGGTACAGTATTTCACTGCAGCGTTCTGAGAAAGTGGCAAGGTTCAATGCATTGAATATGGAGAGGAGGAGCGACCACCACTTTTCCCACCGCGGCAGAAGGTGGAGCCAGCAAAAAAAGTGCTGTGTGGCGAGACAGAGCGGAAGCCAAACTGAAGCGCGCTGTGCTCTGAAGTAGGCGTGGACTAGCAGACATAAACACTCAACACCACAGGAACAGACAACTGTATGAAAGTAGTGAAACAGAGTTTGAAAGTAGCAGTTGTAGGTGTGAAATCAAGATTTAGCAACTACATGGTCTATGTCTTTCTTAAAATGTATAAATCGTTTACAAACAAGCTGCCAGTGATGATGTGAATGCGCTGTGTCAGGGTGGTGAGATATTAGTGCCAATTGAATTCATCTGTAAAGCTTTGTGTGTGCTCCCCCAGTTGTTTCAATGTTTCTGTTTGTTTGCACATGCATGCCTGTGTATGTGTGTTGTTTGTGTATGCGCGTGCGTGTGCGTGTGTGTGTGTGCGTGCATGCGCGTGTGTGTAGGAGAGCATGGAATTGGTGTACAACAAATCCAAACCAGTAGCAGTGACAGCCATGGCCTTCCCCACTGGAGACGTGAACAATTATGTAGTAGGGAGTGAGGAGGGTACCGTGTACACAGCCTCCAGACATGGCAGGTAGGTGGAGACTCACACACACACACTCATGCTCAATGACATCATTGTTTCGCAACGTCAACATTTTCATAAATAAATACTGACGATTTTACTGTATAAGCACATAACATACTGTAAGAGTGTCTCCGTGATTGGTGACTCTGGCTCTCTCATTGCCTTTCTCAGGCTTTTCTGAATCATAAATCTTCTCATCCTGCTAGAGAAACAAGGCTATAATAAAAATATAATTGACCTTGAATCTGCTTTCCTTTTCTTTAATAGTGGTCTCCGTCAGGCCAGGTAGTAGAAGTCAATCTTAGCCAATAAGGATGGAATATGAAAAATCGGACAGATCCGTCTTGATCACATGACTATAGAGATAATGTGTACCGATTCGCGTGATGTAATATTAAAAAAAATAGTTTTGCAAAAATCAGCCTCCTGGTGGCGCTATAACAGGCAGATGTTAACATTTGGGGCAGAGGTTCTGCTCTGGGCCAATGGTGCCCGAGATTAGCTGTACACAGATGGACGGACACACAGATACACATGGACGAACGGACGGACGGACAGGGGCGAAATCATAGTCTCGGCCACGCCGGCCTGGTGGAGATAATAACTGAAAGTGACCCAAACCCTGATGTCTGAGTGCTAAAACACTCTGCCAAGCTAGCTGAGGATAGCTACTTCCAAAGCACTTGTTAACTCACACCTGTTGAGGAAAGTCCTTTTGTATGCCTTTGTTTAGATTTTCTTTTTATATTATTCAAAATGTTTTATACACATTAAATAAAAAATAAATAAATAAGAAAAACTATAATGTAGCTTGTGGTGTCCCTCCTCAGTAAGGCAGGTATCTGTGAGATGTTTGAGGGTCACCAGGGGCCAGTGACGGGCATCAGCTGCCACAACGCTGTGGGCACTGTCGACTTCTCCCATCTCTTCATCACCTCGTCCTTTGACTGGACAGTCAAACTCTGGAGCACCAAGGTAGGCAGTAGAATGTACTGTCTGTCTGTGTGTGTGTGTGTGTGTGTGTGTGTGTGTGTGTGTGTGTGTGTGTGTGTGTGTGTGTGTGTGTGTGTGTGTGTGTGTGTGTGTGTGTGTGTGTGTGTGTGTGTGTGTGTGTGTGTGTGTGTGTGTGTGTGTGTGCGTGCGTGCGTGCGTGCGTGCGTGCGTGCGTGCGTGCGTGCGTGCGTGCGTGCGTGCGTGCGTGTGTGAGAGTGTGAGAGTGTGAGAGAGAGTGTGAGTGTGTTTGAGGTTTGAAATAAGACTTGTAATTACTGTGTGTGTGAGTAGTGTAGTAATAGTATAAAAGCAACAGGTGTTGCCTTATCAGAAGAGAGGCCATCTGGGAATCAGAAGCTCACCAGTTTGACCCTCGGCTCGCCCAGTCTACATGTCAAAGTGTACCTGAGCAAGACACTTAGCCTCTAACAGCTCCCCCTGCCTGCGCTCATCTGAGCCATCTGGGCAGCCATCTGCTGGGTGATAGAAAAAAAGTAATTTCCCACTAACCACTTGAACCATAGCATCCCTATTCTGGCGTTTTGAGGTTATATCATATAGGCCATTGTTGGCGAAGAGATTTGGTGTAGAGGGAAATAAGAGTGGACCTGCTGTCACAGTATTGAGCAGTCAAGGACACCAAGCTGCCAGACAAGTGCCTGTCTGTTAAATGACTTAACAGCTTAACTCTGCGTTTCATTTTGCTCCCCGAGTCAAAAGCACACTTTATTTTGAGTGCTTGTTTGACTTGTGTTAACAGCCCCATCCTTTCTTGGCATTTATGCGCTGGTCTGAGCTAATGTTACCGGTTCCATTTGGGGGAATTTTTCAGTGACACAGTCACTTTATCTGTTGAAAGAATAGAGTATGTGGCCTCGACTTTAAAGGCCTGTTGTTGTGTGGTTTCAATGACAAAATGCATGCAAAACTCTGCAGATGTTTCTATCAAAAAACATGGTTGTTTATGCTCCTCGTGCCTGCGAAATGTCTGAAGTTATGTTCACATATTCCAGTACTTGGGTGTACTTTTGTTTGCAAACAACTTAAAAACTTTTTTTTCTTTTCAGTTTTTTTTCTTCTTTTTTTTACAATCGTGTTGTCTCACACAAGCTCCAATATGCCTTGTCATGGAGGCCACATTAAGTCTCAGTAAGGCTGTGCTCTCAGCTGGTGTGGTTAAGGCTTTGTAGTGTGGGATATGTCAGCTGTACTGCTTTAAAGTTTGATACATCAAGCTATATTTTACTTTTATTTACTTATTTATTTACTTTTCCAGCAGATTAGTAAAACTGTAGGCCCACAGTTGAGTTCATAAAATCTTATCTTTTGGCCTTTTTTCTTCTGCATTTTCAGGCCCACAGTCAGCAGAGCGTGTCCATTGGCCCTCTTGCATGATCACACAAAATGTTTGGTGACATTTCCAATCTGTCAGTGGTTGGAACGTGATTCAGAATGCTGTTTAGCTGAATATGAGACTCGGGAGAAGGAGGACTGACAGCCTTAACCACATTAAACCTGCCGTCCCTGTTTTGGGCAGGTCGTTACAGGAGAAAAATAAAAAGAAATTATGCCGTATATATATTACAAAAAAGGAAAAATAGCAGATCTGCAAGATCACAGCATGTCGCAATGCGACGAGAGTATGAAATAGGGCTTAAGTGGTTAAGAAAGCCGACCGCTGAGTTGGACAGTGTGAGGGATGAGTATGGCTCCACAGCGGTCGCATGTTTACGATTCTGTGTCCAGTCAGATGTTCTGTTGGCCAGGATTCACTGAAAGAGGGTCTGGAAAGGAAAGAAGGAAGGGAGTCACGGAGGGAGGGATGCAAAGGAGAGGTTGTGGGAGGGAGGGAGAGAGAGAAAGGGAGAGTTAAAAGGCAGTTTGAGAAGAACAAAGCATTACGCTAAGTGATGCTAACCTTGAAGGACGGAGCGATCAGCGCAAGCGAGGCGTCAAACTGCAAACACAGGCCGAATCAAAGAGGAAAATATTCGGTGTTGGGGAGATTATGCATAATGCATGTTGCATAATTTCTTGGACATTCTTCGAGATACGGTTACAGTTTGTAGGCAGACAGTAAAGGAACTATGATGAATTTGAAGTCATAATTTGCATGCGACCCGGTCCATAAGTCATGTGCGTAGTGTCTTGTGACAGATACTAAAACATTTCTTGGATTTTCATCAGTAGGGTCTGTTATTTTTTCGGGATTTGGGAATTCCCTTTCCTTTGAGCAGTACCACAGGAATGTGTGCCTGTCTGCCTGTCCCACGTGTGTGTGTGCGTGTGTGCGTGTGTGCGCGCGTGTGTGTGTGTGTGTGTGTGTGTGTGTGTGTGTGTGTGTGTGTGTGTGTGTGTGTGTGTGTGTGTGTGTGTGTGTGTGTGTGTGTGTGTGTGTGTGTGTGTGTGTGTGTGTGTGTGTGTCTGTGCACAGAAACATCACACATGCACCACGTACACCTCACCAGCCTCTCTTTGCTTACCTAAAAATCCCCTGAGGTTGACCTGCAACCCGCCAATCACTGCCATCTCAGTCACCCCCGCACGCACACACACACACACACACACACACACACACACACACACACACACACACACACACACACACACACACACACACACACACACACACACACACACACACACACACACACACACGTCACACACACACACACACAAAGATGTGCAACACATGCAAGGAACATTAATTCCCTAACCTTAACCATCACTACAGAGTACATGTGCTGAGTACCTTAACACCCCTAACCCTAAAAGAGCCCTTGGAAGATGAGGGCCCACTAAAGGTTCTCACAAAGACCAGACAAGAAACACACACGCACACGCACACGCACACACACCTTCTATTTCTTTCCCCCACAGTTCAATAAAGGCCAGGGTGCGAACGCTCTCTTATGTTTTTACACCCAGCAGTGCAAATATTGTGGTTTGTGAAAACATTTCGAGTCGGGCCAGAGTCTGAGGATGTCGCGCCAGCCTGGAATGGGGTTATGATTGTGCATAACTTGAACCGTCTCGCTCTCTTGACCCCAAAAATGTTGTCTACTGAGTGATTGGATGGAGCTGCAGGCCCTTGATTTTTTTTCCCCTCTCATAGAAACGTACTCCATTAAAGACGTCTGTCGATTCACAGTTGGGTTGATTGGTGATGATGAGAGCTGATGATGTTAAGACGAGGGTCTCTCTGTACTGATTTGATCGACAAAGCAAGCCCTCTGATCTCATCTTTCCACGATGGCGTTCCTGTCCTGGCGTGACGTTATGGCACCGTGTGGTGTTCTATAACACTTTTCAATTTATAGTCAACTTCTCAGCTTCTCGTCCACTGTTCCGTTGCTAAATCTGATGTCAAGTTTGAAAACTAGCATGAGATTTGTAGACTAGACAGTGCAGCCACACTCTTAATACTGTGTATGGCTCTGAAAAATGGCTCTATAATTCATTTAATGAATTCACACAGTATGGTCACTAGAAATGTTTCATATGGAGCCATTTTACTGTATATGGCTTCCTCTAATGATCCCTCATGGTTCTATTCGAAACCAATTGGTTCTATGAAAGAAAACAGCATTGAATTGTATTCATTGTATTGAGGTAGAATTTAGGGGATAGGGGTTATCTTCTATACAGTATGCACACTGTTTCAAAGGGCCAGGTACATGTAGCGATAGATAATTTCACTGGAAGACATTTCTATTAATAAACCAACCTACGCACGAGGATATCATATCATCTTCATTTGTGTCACTGATAAGCCTGATTCATACTTCATTGTACAATTGTACAAATAGCAGATCTACAAGCTCACAATGCGTCGCATCATACGGCGGAGTATAAATTAAGCAATAGAACTCCAGTCGTAACCTGCTGGAAGCTCTCTGGCTTCATAGGACATGGAAGATAGAGATTAGGAGTCGCCTCGTGTGGCGCCAACAAGGATTAAACTTAATTTTCAGATTACTTTTAAGACTTGTTTGCTGTAGATTATTTACCAAAATCACTCCAGTTTAGAGACTGGTAGATTAGATACTGAAGATACTGCTGTAAAATAGTAGTTGGATACATTTGAAACACTTAGGAAAAGACGCAAAGAGCTGTTGATTTATCCAATTTGACTGATGACGTGTTCACTTTTAAGGCTGTTAAAGGGCAAGACCACTTTGGTAGAGTTTTGGGTTGTGTAGTTACCTTGCCATGATGTAACTCCAAAGGTGGACAAGAAATCAAAAACAATTGCTCCATTGATTAGAAATGGATAATTCTAAATATGCTCCTCATTGACTTACATTATATGGTGAAACAGCTCTCTAAGTCACTCTTGTAGCACATAAACGAACGTATATAAAGTTGATTTGACTTTGCTCTGTATTTTTATGTTGATTTTTGAACTGTTTGGTTGCTACTATATATGTCTATGAAATTAATTCAAGGACCCCAACGGAAACAAGTCCGCAAGGACTTTTTTGGTCGGACCTTTTAGACAAAAGTATACATTTTTCAATCAATCAATCAAAGATTCAGACAATATAGAACATCACCAAACCTAGAGTGTACAAAGTGTACAAATTTAACCAAACTAGACCGGTGGCCAACTCGGGTACGATGCAAGTCAGGAACGATGCAAGTTGGAAATGCATGCCCAACCCGGTTATGCAATACCCGTTGTACTCTGTCTGTCTGTCTGTCTGTCTGTGTCCCTTTTATGGCCATATATGGAGTCCAGCCCAGTCTATGATGCCATTACCATTATCCAGTGTTGGACAACTGGATCTTCTTCATGCCTATAAATGGGCATATCGGTCGGATTGGCGGTTCTGGACAACCGGACTCCATGCTGAGCACGGCAGTCCCTCGGATCGTCCGCAATGTGCACGCCGAGTTTGAAGTCGGACGGTTCTCGAGATACGTGAACTGCAGATGTATTTCACGCATTATATTAGCATGGTCCCATAAGGGTCCATTTACAGTTAAATTAACTTACAGAAATGTACAGTGTGCTCTGCATCTGTTAGAGTGCGAGTGTGCACTTTTGTGTGTATGTGTGTGAGACAACTGTGTTCCTTATGTGTGTACATGTATGCACGCCTTTGTGCGTATTTGTGTATGGACATCCATGCAATCAAGAATGTGTGCTTCATTGCGTGCGTGCTGCACATGCACACAGGTGTGCACATGTGCATGCATATACATTTGTGAGTCTAGACGAAAGACTTTAGTCTTGAGTCGTCTTGTCTTTACAGACTGTTGACTGGAAGCAAGGGAGGATCAGTGATCTTTAAAAAAATTAAGAGAGAGAGAGAGGTGGAGGTGGAGGTTGGAGACAGACTGCATTCCTCCCTCGCTGTCCCAGCCTACCTGTCTCCTATCGTCCCACACCCCTGCTCTACCTGTCAGGAATGCAGTTAGTAAGCCTTTGGAATCCTAACGACAGCCTGGGACTGGAGGATTGTCCTTCTTCCGCAAACACACACACACACACACGCACACGCGCGCAGCGCGCACACACACACACACACACACACACACACACACACACACACACACACACACACACACACACACACACACACACACACACACACACACACACACACACACACACACACACATTTCAGTCCCCTCCTCTCGTTGTTGTCCCTCCTATTCCTCCATCTCTCTCTCTCTCTCTCTCTCTCTCTCTCTCTCTCTCTCTCTCTCTCTCTCTCTCTCTCTCTCTCAGACAGCTGTTGTGTTGAGGTTACAGTACACCTTGTGGAGGGGCTGTGTCTCTCTTTCATCTCTCGCAGTGATTTTATGGCGCTGTGTGAACGCGCAAGGCTTTTTAATTAGGCTCTCAGCCCAGACGGGCCCCAGGGCTGAGGCAGCGCCACTCTGTCTGAAACCAACACACTCCCTCACTCCTTTCCTCCCTCTCTCTCTCTCTCTCTCTCTCTCTCTTGCTCTCTCTTTTGCTCTCTCTCTCTCTCTCTCTCTCTCTCTCTCTCTCTCTCTCTCTCTCTCTCTCTCTCTCTCTCTCTCTCTCTCTCTCTCTCTCTCTCTCTCCCGTCAGTCTATCTCTGCGGTCCTGTACTGTATACTTGCGCAGCGTTTGTTTCTCTCTACCTTGGTCTCTTGTTCTCTCGCTCCCTCTGCCTCCCTCCCCCTTCGGCCTCATAATACCCCTCGGCCTCATAATACAAACACACTGAGTCTCTTTATTGTTTTAAAATAGAGAGTGGGCAGTCCAGCCCCCATCCTGCCTTTTTGAAGAAATGTCTTTATTCAGATAGAAATAGAAAGCTGACAGAGAGAGACAGTGGAGGCAGAAGGACGTCTTTCTGCACCTCTGCTCATAGGATTTGATCGTAGGTGAGCAGGGGGACATAATAATAATAAGCTCTCAGGATTTACTGTGTATGTATGCCATCAATGGACTTTCCTAGTTTATCTTCTTGTCCACTCAAGTTTCCCATCTGTCTCTCTCTCTTTCTCTCTCTCTCTGTGTTTGTTTGCCTTTCAGCAAAACAAGCCTCTGTACTCCTTTGAGGACAACGCAGACTATGTCTACGATGTCATGTGGTCCCCGGTGCACCCCGCACTCTTTGCTGCCGTGGACGGCATGGGGCGCCTGGACCTCTGGAACCTAAACAATGACACTGAGGTAGGTGTATATGCGTAGCTTGGTCAGACATTGGGTAGAACGGCTGTTGGTGCATATGTGTGTGGATGAAGGTGTGTCATTTAGTGAGTAAGATGCAAGTGTGTGAGTGAGTGAGTGAGTGAGTGAGTGAGTGAGTGAGTGAGTGAGTGAGTGAGTGAGTGAGTGAGTGAGTGAGTGAGTGAGTGAGTGAGTGAGTGAGTGAGTGAGTGAGTGAGTGAGTGCGTGCGTGTGTGTGCGTGCATATATGCATGAGATTGTGTGCGTGCTTGTACAGTATGCGTGCGTGCGTGCATGCGTGTGTGGTGTGTGTGTGGTGTCCTCAGGGCGTGCTGTTCAGCCCGAACCGCACAACCAAACATCCGAACATTCCCTCCCTCCCTCAAAGCCCCTGTCCCCTATCCTCCACTCCCATCCCTCCACACACACTCTCACACACACACACACACACACACACACACACCACACACACACAAACAGTCAGTAGTGCATCCGCGTGGGCGTTTCCCACAGCCTGTGCTCTAAATCAAGTGGGGGTGACATCTCTTAACCCCGGCTCCCACCCAGCCGTCCCACCAATCGTTCCAGCCAGCAGCCTCCCTCCAACATTCAGCCAACAACACACATTCATTCCTCCTCCTCCTCCTCCTCCTCCTCCTCCTCCTCCTCCTCCTCCTCTCAGTCATCGGAGAACACAGATGTGCAGGAGACCACGAACCCAGAGCCCCAACCCTCAGTCCACAGTCCCATGCTTGAGATAAAAATAAGTTGAAAAAATTTGATTTCAGTCCAGGGGACAAGTTTCCCAACACGTTGAAAGTTGGGAAACTTTAAAGTGAAAGTGACATTTTTTTTTCTCTGAGCTGCACGGTACATCTAAGGCTGACGCGCAATGAGTCAACGTTTTTACATTCTCTTCAAGTTCAAGGAAAACAGAGGGCGTAATAGAACAGTGACTTAAAAGAGATGCGAGGCTTATTTTTATTCTTCTTGAAAAGAGCATACCTATTAAGAATCCATAGCATGTTTGGGGATGGCCTGGTGGCGCGGCTAGTTAATGTGGTTAAAACATCAGGCACCAGCCATAAGCTCAAATCTGGCTCGTGTGCGGTGTCCCCCACATGCTGCTTCTTCCTAGCCTGGCCAACGCCAACTCTGGACTGCATCCAGAGTCTGGGAAACCTCCTTTGATCTTGTTGGCATATTACACCGATAATGAAGGGGTGGTGACCTCAGAGATTCTACGCTGGTTGGATATTTCCATCTTGAATGTAAAGAATCACAATCTTTTACAGTATTGCCTCATGAAACACAAAGTCACAAGTCGTTCATCTCTTAACTTGCTTGATTGATTGATTGATTGATTGATTGATTGATTGATTGATTGAATACTTTATTGGCAGTTTGCAAAAAAAAGCACAGGAAAGTACAGTTCAATACAAGGTCTGCTAAGAGGATTTTTAACCGAAGAAAGCCTATGGCTTGTTTCCATTGGGGTCCTTTGTACTCAATTCATCGCTAGCGCTGACACCAATTTTGTCCCACGGCTGCATTGTACAACAAAAATGACGTATTTTCAACGGAATTAGCTAACTGGTTGGCAGGTGAGGGGGCGTTGAGCATTCAAATATGAGAACCGGTCCACATACTGTAATATCTGTGGTTAACTGAATATTGAGAAATCAATGGAGCCTACCCAGACCTATAGTGCGTGCCAAAAATCCTGAAGGGGGCGTCAACAAGTGTCATTTGGTAGCGGCGGACATCTTAGTGGGGTATAAACAGGTTGACTTAACATTGCCCCCCACAAGTATGTCTGCAGCTACTATGCCACGCCCCCCATGGTGACGAAACGTTGGCAAGCACTATAGTGATACAGCTCACCGATGGTGTACCACAGTCAGCGTTAGCATCTTCCACCAAATGATATGGAATTTCCTATACAGAATGTAAGCACGGGTTCTTATTTCTGTCTATTTGTGTCTTTGTGTGTGTGTGTGTGTGCGTGCGTGCGTGCGTGCGTGTGTGTGTGTGTTAGCGTGCGTGCGTGCGTGCGTGCGTGCGTGCGTGCGTGCGGGCGGGTAAAACTAGGGATGAAAGAATTGTCTCTTTGTTTCCATGGATACAGTGTCCATGGCCCCTTCAACCTTAATATGCCACCTTAAAGACCCTCTTCAACTTATTCTCTCTTCCTCTCATCTCATTCGCTGCTTTATGCTCTGTTCTTGCGACCCTGTCCTATGAATGTTATACAACTGTCATGGAATTTATATGTATTCATCACATTCATATCTCGTTATTTTTGGCTCGTCCCTTGGACCAGCGAGACTTTAGGATAACATTTTGTCAACGTTGCTGTCTCACCCCTTGGTGGCACTGCGGGGTGAGATGTTTCTGTTGTCTTGTTATATTATATGTTCCATCTAATCCCTTCTCTGTTTACCTTCTTTCCTCTTAATCCATTCAATTCGGGAACGCATCTGTGTCATTTTAGATTTTAGCTATAACCTTTTATTTTATACTTTGGCTATTCAAAAATAGCAGGTATACAAGCTCATAAGCGCGGCACCGAGTGCCACGCTATGAGCTTGTAGATCTGCCATTTCTGAAAAATCTTGAAAATTTGTGCAAGTCTATGAATATACATATTTTTAAAGGGAACATTTGTGACTCAAATCTTTGCTTCTGGGGGGTCCCTGGAACAAACTATTCTCAGATGGGGGGCCAAATACATATAATTTATGGGGGTCCTTGACATGAAGAAGTTTGAGCACCACTGATATAGCAACAGGATTTAGAAGACATTTGTAGATGCGTCCCCGGATTGAATGGGTTAACCTGGCCTCTGTGCTCCCTTCACCTCTCTGCATGTCTCCTCTCCTCCTCTCTCCTCGCAGCTGTCCAGTCCTAGCACTCAGCCGTTGAACCCGTTACTAATGACTGTATTCGGTCCAGTACAGTAGGAGCATAGATGATACGTTTAGCATGCTTCCCACAACAACAGGCCTTGGATGAGTTCATTATTGATGGCCTAACTCTGCTAACAATGTGTTTTATAAGAAACATTTGCTTAGACAGAGAGACACAGACACACGCACAGTCAATCTAATTGCAACAGCCTTCCATTGTTACTGTCGTATTAAAAACACACACTCATAATGGCACTGCAGTACGCCTGGTTCTCATTTCACACACACACACACATACACGCACACACACACTCGCACACGCACACGCACGCGCACACACACGCGCACACACACACACACACACACACACACACACACACACACAGAGCCAATTTAGGTTGCTCAGTTCTGTTCCAGTCGGGCGGAGCAGTGGAAGCTAGCAGACTAATGACAGTCAGCCTGTGGTCAGCGCTGAAGCTGTGCATTAGGAGACGTGATGCCAAGGCCTCTGTCTCCACTGCTGACATGTGTCAAACTCAACCTCTACATGACAGGAACAATTTATGGCGGCAGTTCAGACACGAGACATTACAAGGTGCGCTGTGGTGGCTGTTGACAAAAGAGCGCGCCGGATCATCACCATCTAATGACCATCTCATAATGACTGTTAGCATGTTGCTGGGAGTGGTTGCTATAGGGTATACTATGGAAGTCCATAGGTCCATAAATAAATAAATAACTACCACAATGAAATAAATAAAATCTACAATGAAATAAAAATAAAACCTGCAATGATATAAATTAAAAAAATTATTAAATAAATAAATGTATTTATTTATTGCATTAGTTTTTTTTTTCATTGTGACTTTTCATTTCAACGTTTATATATTTCTAGATGCCACTTTTAGCTATTTCATCAAGTCCATAGGTTCAAAAATGTTAATTAAATACTGCAATGAAATAAATTCAATTCAATTGAAGATTTTGGGACCTCAAAAAAACACTTTCACCTAGAAACTCCATTCATAGTTCAAAGATTCCACCTTACTGTGGACATGCATGCTTGAGATTCTTACCTTGAAATAATGTGTAGTTTTTGAAATATGTAACTTTAAGTGCCCAATGCATTGTCAATGGCCGATTTTTGGCAATGGATATTTAAAGGAAAAAAGTACAAACTTTGGCAGGCTACTAGTCCTACATACTTACGCCTAGAAACCCCATTCATACTTTAAAATGTTCATACTTACTATGGACATGTTTGCCTGAAAACGATTATTTGAAATGTTTCATGGTTTTAGAAATATACTCCTTTAAAAGTTCAGAAAATTATAAAGGAGGTCAATGGAAGATTTTGGCACCTAAAAAAACACTTTCACACTTTCACCTAGAAACTCCATTCACACTTTTTATAATTCAGCTTACTGTGGACACACATGATTGAACTTTTTACTTTGAAATGTTTTGTAGTTATTGAGATATTTAACTTTTAAAACATACATCTGAAAACTTTGGCAGCTCGCTGTTCCTTCATACTTTAACGTATAAACTAGATTCACAATCTTAAAATTCCACCTTACTGTGGACATGCATGCTTGAGATTTTTACTTTGAAATAATGTGTAGTTCTTGAAATATTTAACTTTAAGCGCCCAATGCATTGTCAATGGCAATGGCCATTTAAAGGAGAAAAAAGACCCATGGGAGTCAGATGCTGAGTTTCCTGTGCTAGAATTCGATCCCATGACCTTGTGGTCTGAAGTCAAGAGCTCTTCCAACTGAGCAACCCAAGGACACAAAGATTTGACATTGATATTTCATTAACCTGATGGGTCATTCCCCCAAATGAATTAAAGGCATTTGGCTCATGCACTTTACAAGTGGGCTTATTGTCAGCCAAGAACACAGGAGTTTATCCCTGTTACAGCACTAGACCCCAGGGAGCCAGATTGCTCACATGCTGATTTGTCATTTCCAGGATTTGATCAAATGACCTTGTTGTTCAGAGTCAAGAGCTCTTCCGACTGAGCTACCCAGACTTAAGAAACATTGTGCATTGACATTGCATGAACGTGATTCCCCAAAATAATTAAAGGCACATTGATTTTTTTTTGTTGAGTACAAAAAGTACTCCAGCATTTAACTAGGAGACCTGGGATTTGAACATGGAATCTCTGTGCTGAGTGTTTGATCATTAGACCACTACACCATCACTCAGTCACTCTGAGCAGATGTCTCTGAAGACCCCTACACACTGTACGATATTTGACCCGATTTGTCTGTCGGGGAGCTTTTTTGGTGATCGCCGACAAAACCACCGATTTGAGTCAAGATCGGGCGTTCCTCGGCGAGGTGTTGATCGCGCAATGTGTAAGGTACTCCGAGAAGAAACACTCCGATAAAGTACGGTCGGCGAGGTGTTCCCGACAACTTTTAGAATTCAAACTTGTTGGATATTTGGGGCTATCGGCCCCGATCTAGTGCACGCTACAGCCAATGAGAGCACATTACAGCCACGCACCGTGGCTAGTCCTCCCGCATAGAACCGCAATATTACCGTCCAGACAGTCCAGTCTTGTAATAAGTTAAACATGATAAAACAGATTGATAGAGTGAGCGAGCCTGCTCGACCATGGGGCTGTTTAATATTAGAGAGGAATAGGGCTTGCAGACAGAGAGAGAGCTGTGTGTGTGTGTGTGTGTGTGTGTGTGTGTGTGTGTGTGTGTGTGTGTGTGTGTGTGTGTGTGTGTGTGTGTGTGTGTGTGTGTGTGTGTGTGTGTGTGTGTGTGTGTGAACCATCAGATCCTCCTCTCCACCCTAGAGGGGATGGGTGTCTCAGGCTCTGCACTCTCCCTGTTTGCATCCTACCTGACGGGTCGCTCCTACCAGGTGATGCTGAGAGGGTCTGTGTCAGAACCACACAGGCTCACTACTGGGGTTCCCCAAGGCTAAGTTCTGGGTCCTCTTCTTTTCTCTCTCTACACTACATCTCTTGGTGCTGTCATCCACTCCCATGGCTTTTCCTACCACTGCTATGCCGATGACACCCAGCTGATCCTCTCATTCCCCCCCTCTGACACACAAGTGGAGGCACGCATTGCTGCTTGTCTGGCTGACATCTCGGAGTGGATGTCGACGAACCACCTGAAGCTCAACCTGGACAAGACCGAGCTGATGTTCCTCCCGGGGAAGGGCTGTCCGCACCGAGACATGGCCATCACCATTGATAATGCTGTGGTGACGTCAACTCGGACTGCGAAGAATCTGGGTGTGACCTTGGACGATCAACTGTCGTTCTCGGCTAACATCGCATCAGTGACACAGTCCTGCAGATTCCTCCTCTACAACATCAGGAGGATGCGCCCCTTCCTCACGGAGAAGGCAGCCCAGGTGCTCATCCAGGCTCTTGTCATCTCCCGCCTGGACTACTGCAACTCCCTCCTTGCTGGTGCTCCGGCATCAGCCATCAGACCTCTGGAGCTTGTTCAGAAAGCTGCGGCTCGTCTGGTGTTCAACCGCCCCAAGTTCTCCCACACAACTATCCTTCTCCGTTCTCTGCACTGGCTCCCCGTAGCGGCTCGCATTCAGTTTAAAACCCTGGTGCTAGCCTATAGGGCAGTGAAAGGAACAGCTCCTTCTTACCTCCGGGCTATGGTCGATGCCTACACCCCTGCCCGACCACTTCGGTCTGCCACCTCGGGGCGACTGATTGCCTCGTCACTCAAGGGTCCTTCTGGTCGATCGACACGGTCACAACTTTTTTCTGTTCTGGCCCCACAGTGGTGGAATGAACTTCCCACTGATGTCAGGACAGCAGAGTCACTGCCCATCTTTCGCCGCAGGCTGAAAACCCACCTCTTCAGGAAACACTACCCTTCCTCTTTGCCTGGCCTACTTGTTGTTAAGTAGTTGTACGAACTCTGGTTTTGTTTTTGTATTGTTTTATTGGATCTTGTTTAGTCGATACACTTATTTGTTTTAGCTCGTGCTCATTTGATTTTGCTATTTTGTCTCATCTATTTAAGAAAGTAGGTAGCTGATATATTGCACTTTTACCTTAGCGCTTGGTATACTCTTGGTTGCATGTTTTTGCAGGAAATGCACTTAAGACTTCTGGTGATTAGTAGTTTTGTTCTATGTTGAATGCACTTATTGTAAGTCGCTTTGGAAAAAAGCGTCTGCTAAATGACTGTAATGTAATGTAATGTGTGTGTGTGTGTGTGTGTGTGTGTGTCTGTGTGTGTGTGTGTCTGTGTGTGTCTGTGTCTGTGTGTGTGTGTGTGTGTGTGTGTGTGTGTGTGTGTGTGTGTGTGTGTGTGTGTGTGTGTGTGTGTGTGTGTGTGTGTGTGTGTGTGTGTGTGTGTGTGTGTGTGACGCACGTATGTATCTCTGAACAGTATTGCCAGGTTTTGCGAGAGAAATAAGCAACCAGGTCTATGAATACAAGCCCAACAAAAGGGACTGTAGGCTGCATGAGCACTTTAAACCTATATACAAATAAAATGGCCGATCTACAAGCTCACAACGCGTCGCAGCTATTTTCAAAGAAAAAAACAACAGCATTAAGAAATAAAGCCAAATAAGCAACTACACTTTGGAAATAAGCTAAAAAGAAACGCAACCACCAATATTTTTTACAAGCAACTCGCTTATAATAAGCGGACACGGCAACACTGCTTCTGATCTGAATTGCACCCTGGTTGACTTTTGAAACGTTTGTTTCAGAGAGGGAGAGAGAGAGAAATACAGAGAAATTGAGAATTATTTAATGTCAATCATTAGCGCCCTGTCTCGGTCACACGCATATATCACGGGAGCCTTTCACGTTTTCGTGAGATGTTTGGAATAAAAACAAATGTATGTATTGCGTCGGGATCACATCGTGGTGAAATATCTTGCAATCAGTGAACCCCTGTCGCTGACCAATCAATCGTGCGAGAATCACAACGATATATTTAGCCCAATTTCAAGAGAGAAACTTTTGCAATGTGAAATGCTTAACGATCTGTTCACTCGCCGACCATTTCAAATGTCGGGCACTGTGTAGGGGCCCTTAAGGTGGCATTACACTACGAGACTAGAAAAAGTGCTCCTCGGAGCACAGTCTCCGCCAGGTCAGGTAGGTTATTGTGGCCTCCTGGTGGCGCTATAATAGGCCAATGTGAAAAGGGTGGTTTTTCTTCTTAGGCCTTTCCATCGGACACTGCATTCATGATTTGAGGCATTTTGTTCCAAAAATGTGTTTTGCTAAATTAGACCTACTGGTGGCGCTATAACAGGCCAATGTAATGTGAAAAGGGGGGCATTTCTTCCTCGGCCTAGTGGGAATCTGCATGCAAAATTTCAGGGAAATTGCACACTGCGTTCGTGTTTTGAGGCATTTTGTTCAAAACTGACCAATCCTGCAAACTTTGGAAGCACTTTAAGCCAAATAGGATGGAATATGAAATATTCGGACAGATCCATCAGAATCACATGACTATGGAGATACAGTCTACCAATTTGCGTGTTTTTTGGACAGAATCTGAAGGAATAATCTCCAAAAATGTATTTTACAATTTTGCCAATGTTTGACCATTTTAATGTATAGTCTGTCACAGAAATGTGCAGATACCCTGTATAGCAGGGGTGTTGAAAGGTTTAATGACATTCACTTTTACACCACATTCAAAGTCTTTGTCCTGGTCCTTCAAAAGTGTACAAAAAGTTTTAAGTGAAAATTCCATTCCAGTGATCCATGGCAGGTGTTTTTCTCTCACATTTCTAAAGCCTTTTCAACTGCAATGAAAAAAGAAATCTTTGCCTGCGGGTGTCGCTGGTGAGGGATTTTGCCTGTCAATCATCGCCTCTGCTCCGCCCCCCCCAAAGGAAAGGATAGGGGAGGGGAGGGGCGAGGAGGAGAGTGGGCGGGATTATTCGACTGTGACCTCACTGTCGAAGGGCCAAGCTCAGATTACTTTTCAGCCTAATTATTCAGAAAACCCCAGACCACAGAAAATCCACTGAATGTTCTAAGTTCAGGTTTTTTGGGTGTAATTGAGGTCATAAAACCCCAAATAAAACATTGAAAATAAAAAAAGTGAAAATGAATGTCATGATACCTTTGAACTCATTTTGGGGTGCGGGCCACATTGGTCAAAAGGTGACTTGATGTGGGCCGCAACCAGTTGCGGATGCGCATGCACGCTCACACGCATTCAGTTATACAGCATTGTTTTTCAGTCTGTTGTCTCAGTCACTGCTACTACAGTATATCACTTTGGAAAAAAAAAATGTATGAAGAAGAATAGCTACTTTAATTATTGACATTAAAAACAACACGTTTTCACTATAGTGACAGAATTCTTCAAGCAAAATATTTAGATTTAAAGAACAACAGTTGTGTAAAGGCACTAGCTGGCTGGCTGGAATGACCAGCAAAGCCAAGCTGGGAAGCTGGGCTTTGCTGGTCAGTCCAAAAGAACACTTTTAAAGCACTAGAAGACTACATCTATACATTAAACATGTGATGGTGTAGTGGACTAATGCTCAAACTCTCAGCACTGGGTTTCCATGTTCAAGTCCCAGACCTACTGTAGTTGAATGTGAAATTATAAACTTCAAAAGTACTGAGTAATGGTGTAGTAATACTCAGTCTTTCAGCAGAGATTTTCAATTGTCAAGTTTTGCCAGCTAAACTTTAAAAAAAATATAGCTGCAAGCAGCGATAAGCGGGGCCAGGGAATGCAGAAAGAAAAAAGAAAGAAGCAATGATAAGTAATATGCACAATAAGCCATAGAAACATAGAAGAATGAACTTGAGAGAAAGAAGACCATGCAATTAACAAATGATCATTTTAAACCCTCACTAACCCTAACCTCAGTAAAACAACGTCTAAGCCTATCCTCAAGAAACACTATGTGTAAACCCAAGACTGCCAAATCATGATCACCTCAATACATTGTCGCGGACAGGGATCGAACCAGCGACCTACGGACTCCAAGACTGCCTTTCTTCTCATTGAGCAAGATATATGGCCTCCCTGATAGTGTCTGTTGATATTTATAAGTATTTCCGTCCATTTTGAACCAGGCCTCTGTGTCCCGAACTACTCTAGATCACTGGTTCACAAACCATTTACCAATAAAGGCATTTTTGTGTCTCCTCGGAAGGAAAACTAGTGAAAGTGGCCGATCTACAAGCTCACAAAACGTTGCTATCTGAAAAGTTGTGAGATTGTAGATCGGCTATTTTCACAATGAAGTATGTCATACATTAAAAGAGAGACAAAACTATAAGTAATATGCACAATAAGCCATAGAAAACTGAGCTTAAGGTCATATTTTTTTCAATACCACCTCTCACCCACAGAGAGAGAGAGAGAGATTAATAGATAATTCCTTTAACAGGTCCGTTCATGAAAGTCCTTGCGGTCTTGTTTCCAATGAGGGCCTGTGAGCAATTAGGGGTTAAGAGTCTTGGTGCGGGACAAATGTCATTTCATCGACGCATTTGCTGGCCTGGCCTGGAATCGTACCTGGGGCAACTAGGGCCTCTGGCTCCCTAGGCGGGCTCACTAACCACTCAGCTATGGCCGCCCCTCAAGAGAGAGAGACATGGAAACGGAATAGATTGAAGAGAGAGACATGGAAACAGAATAGATTGAAGAGAGAGAGAGAGACAGACATGGAAACATAATAGATTGAAGAGAGAGAGATGGAAGCAGAATGGGTTGATTGGACATCTCAACCTATTGCCATTTACAGGACTCGAACCCTCAACGTTCGGATTGACAGGCTGCAACACTACCTATAATGCTATAGCTTTGTCCAGGCTGAGGTTGTCTGTTGAAGATAAAAGTGAACCAGCGAAAGCAGCCGATCTACAAGCTCAGAAACACGTTGCTATCTGAAAAGTTTTCAGATTGTAGATCGGCTATTTTCAGAATGAAGTATGTCATACAGTACATTGCAAAAACATACCTTCTCAGATAAGCATTTCATGTTATCTTTATCGATTGCATATGTATTCATTAATACAGTCTTGTTGTTTGCAATGCACTTTAAATGAAGTCTCCACCAAGTGAAGTGAAGCTTGAACTGGCGACCCTCAGGTTGTGAGGCACACGTTTAAGCAAGAAGCCATTGGACCAACAGACAGAAAATGTGAAAAAGAGAGACGCCATAGTTTCACGCAAATAGCTGAAAAATCCTGGGTTTAAGTGTTTTTCAAACTGCTCAAAATTGCGGACAATCTAAGGGCGGAGCTTACTGGTCAACGTGATAGATGTGTTCCTCATGAGTCAAGGCACATGTGTAAGCAGGTTTAATGGCTGTCGGCCAAACGAGGCATGACTTTTGCCTGTTTAAAGTTAGCATTTAAAAGAAATCGCTATAGCGCCCCCCTTTGACCAATTGGAGTAAGATTGGTTTCGGTGATATTTGGAATGACCATCTACATTACCGCAAAGTTTAAAATAAATGTGAGTCTGCATGTATGTGTTAGGGGCAGATGAATAATTGTCATAAAACTGCAATATTCATTGGCTCATTAAAGCTTAATTTTTTCACTTATGGAAAATCCGCTGCATCGTTGAGTCGGCATAGGTCCAAAGTTCATGTGTAAACAGTTTCGTGCAGATTACTCAAAAATCCCAGGAGGATATGTTTTTCATATAATTCAAAATGGTGGGAGATCTAAAGGTCAGAGGTCAAAAGTCAGAGTGTGAAAGTTGTTCATCATGAGTAGACGCATGTGTGTATCAAAGTTTCATGGCTGTAGGTCAAACAGGGCATGAGTTGTACCTGTTCAAAGTTGGCATTTTCAATTGAGTGCTATAGCGCCACCTTTTGACGAAAGATTGTGAGATTTATTTCTTGATAGTTTTTCATGACCATCTATCATATGGTTGAGTTTCGTAAAAAGCATATGCACGGTTCAGCCAGAACTGCGAAAAGTGGCAGAAACAGAATACTGCCAATCTTAAAACAGGTCCAGAGCTGAGCTCTGGCCCCGTAATACAGTAACTAAAAAGCACTAAAAGACAAATTCGGGTTAGAATAGTAAAGTTACATGATGAAGCTCTATATGCTGACGTATTTCAACTTTACTAACTGAAGGCTGACATATAAACACTTCAAGAGTACAAAGAGACATATGATGGGAGTGGCTGAGAGATGGTGTAGCGGTCTAAAGATCAGACTCTCAGCATAGAGATGCCATGTTCAAATCCCAGGCATTCTATGGTTCATTGCTTTTCAACTTTACTAACTGAAGGCTGACATATAAACACTTCCAGAATACGAAGAGACATAAGATGGGAGTGGCTGAGAGATGGTGTAGCGGTCTGAAGATCAGACTCTCAACATGGAGATGCCATGTTCAAATCCCAGGCATTCTATGGTTCATTGCTTTTCAACTTTACTAACTGAAGGCTGACATATAAACACTTCAAGAGTACGAAGAGACATATTATGGGAGTGGCTGAGACATTTTTCAAGGCCAAAATACAAAACAGCAAGTCAAAAGCACGAAGATACATGTGAAGGCAGTGCTGAGAGATGGTGCAGTGGTCTAAAGGTCGGCCTCTCAGCACAGAGATTCCATGTTCAAATCCCATCCCTTCTATGGTTCATTGCTTTTCAACTTTACAAACTGAAGGCTGACATATAAAAGAACACTTCAACAGTATTAAGAGACATCTGCTGTTAGTCAGTGAGAGATGCTGTAGTGGGATAGTGATCAGACTCTCAACACAGAGGTACCATGTTCAAATCCCAGTCGTCCCATACTTCAAACTACTTTGAAATTTTCAAGGCCAAAATACAAAAAAGCAAGTCAAAACCACGAAGAGACATGTGAAGGGAGTGACTGGGAGATGGTGTAGTGGTCTGAAGGTTGGACTCTCAGCATAGAGGTTCCATGTTCAAATCCCAGTCATCCCATACTTCAAAGTTGTAGTACTTTGAAATTTTCAAGGCCAAAAAGCAAGTCAAAATCACAAAGAGACATGTGATGGGGTAGTGGTCTAAAAGTCAGACTCTCAGCCCAGAGGTTCCATGTCCAAATCCCAGTTGTCCCATACTTCAAAATTGTAGAACTTTGACATTTTCAAGACCAAAATACAAAAAAGCAAGTCAAAAGCACATAGAGAAATGGGAATGGTGTGGCTGTGAGATGGGGTAGTGGTCTAAAGATTGGACTTTCAGCACAGCGGTTCCATGTTCAAATCCCAGTCGTCCCATACTACAAAGTTGTAGTACTTTAAAATTTTCAAGGCCAAAATACAAAAAAGCAAGTCAAAAGCACGAAGAGACACCTGCTGAGGGCCCAAAGGTGTGTTGGCGCAGTGGTGTGGTGTGCTTGATCGGTTGCCTCTGCTACAGACAGTTCGCAGGTTCAAGTCCCATGCCATCAATGTACTGGAGGACCATCGGGGGGACTGCGTCCCTCCCCTGTTTCCTGATAGTTAAAGGTGGGGGGTTATGTCTGAAAGAACTCTGCCCAGCTAAGGTTTTACAGAAAGACATTTTAGGTCTTGTGAACTCATTTGGCTGATTATACTCCCCTTCCGTAGAAGCTCAGCAGGGTGTTTTTTGGGGATCAAATGGTTTTGCTGCCTTGAAGGACTCGTATCGCTGGTTTGCGAACAGGGCCATCTGGTGGATAAACACTGAAAGCACTGAAAACGCCAAAAACACAGAAAACATATCAGAGGCACTCGGAGCCTTTGAGGCACATGGAGGACCTCGATGGCACTGAATGAGTTGGAGTGTCTTTCTGTAAAACCTTAGCTGGGCAGAGTCCTTTCAGACATAACCCCCCACCTTTAACTATCAGGAAACAGGGGAGGGACGCAGTCCCCCCGATGGTCCTCCAGTACGTTGATGGCATGGGACTTGAACCTGCAAACTGTCTTTGAACATGGAACCGCTATGCTGTAAATCTGACATTTAGACCACTACCCCATCTCTCAGCCACACTCTTCACATTTCTCTTTGTGCTTTTGACTTGCTTTTTTGTATTTTGGCCTTGAAAACTTCAAGGTACTACAACTTTGAAGTACAATATGGGACGACTGGGATTTGATCATAGAACCTCTGGGCCAAGAGTCCAACCCTTAGACCACTACCCCATCTCTCATCCACTCCCTGCAATTGTCTCTTTGTGCTTTTGGCTTGCTTTTTTGTATTTTAGCCTTGAAAATGTCAAAGTACTACAACTTTGAAGTATGGGACGACTGGTATTTGATCATGGAACCTCTGTGCTGAGAGTCCGACCTTTAGACCACAAGACCATCTGATCTCTCAGCCACTGCCTTCACATGTCTCTTCGTGGTTTTGACTTGCTTTTTTGTATTTTGGCCTTGAAGATTTCAAAGTACTACAACATTGAAGTATGGGACGACTGGGATTTGAACATGGAACCTCTTTGCTTTGAGTCTGATCCCTATACCTCTACTCCATCTCTCACTGACTCTCAGTAGATGTCTCTTGGTACTCTTGAAGTGTTTATATGTCAGCCTTCTGTTAGTAAAGTTGAAAAGCAATGAATCATAGAATGACTGGGATTTGAACATGGCATCTCCATGCTGAGAGTCTGACCTTTAGAACGCTACACCATCTCTCAGGCACTCCCATCGTATGTCTCTTCGTACTCTTGAAGTGTTTATATGTCAGCCTTCAGTTAGTAAAGTTGAAAAGCAATGAACCATAGAATGACTGGGATTTGAACATGGTATCTCCATGCTGAGAGTCTGATCTTCAAACCGCTACACCATCTCTCAGCCACTCCCTTCACAAGTACTGAGCCATGCGGGAGATCAGCTTGGGATGAGGGGCACATTATTAAATGAAATAAGTATCATTTTTGTGAGGGAGGTCATCGTGGACCTCCAGCGTATGCTTTGTGGGGCGTCCACGGGGGTCCGCGGGTGGTCCACTATCTGATCTAAAGTAAACACCACATCCCTTAACACATTCCATGCCAGAGTTTAATCTCATAATGTACTCACCAGTGCCAGCGTTTTATTGTTGTTTTTTTGTTTTTATCATGTCGCCACAGACCTCGCTAAATAAGTTAAAAGTGCGCGTTCATTTGGTTCTAAACACACAGCGGATCCGTGAGAAACGTCCAGCGAAAACAGTTTCCAAATGCGAGCCGCCATCTTGAAGCTACAGCCGATACACGCTAAACAGTGATCAGCGAGGAGAAAAACAACAACCAGAGAAAATCGAGTTTTAAACAGGATCCCAGACAGGAAGCGGATACGATCGAAAAAACCGGAACCCGAATAATTCCGTTTCCGACCGAAAACCGGAAACGGAAATGGATCAAAAAAAATCGGAAAGTGCACCTTGGGCGATTAACATGGGAATCGGCGGTTCGCGTAGATCTACGCGACTGGCACGCTGCGGCTTTAAATAGGTTCGCGTAGATCTACGCGATTGGCATTCAATGTGTTAACCCATTCCCATTCAAATAACGTTTAATTCGTAAATCGATTTTACTAGGCCTACAGTACTTTACCTACAGAGAAAAACACTAGTGACATTCAGTGGGATTTAAAAATGGCAGAGCTGGCCATAGGCTCCATATGCTTACAGACAGACCAAAGTATTCGAGAGGGACTACCCAATCAGCAAATAGGTCCTGCCATATGGTCCCGCCCCGTTTGTGTTGATTGACAGACTGTGATGTCAAACCATTATCCTAATGAAAAGATAGCATGAAATAAAAAAAACAATGAAATAAATACAAAAAATAAATGAATAAAAGATACAATGAAATGAAAAAGATAATGAAATAAATACATGTATTTATTTAATTCATTGAATTTTTTATTTATATCATTGTGTTTTTTAGTTATTTAATTGCCATTTATATATATTATTTATTATATTATATATATGGTATTTATTTTTATTTTTAAATGACCAAAGTACCTTGTGACCATGAAAATTCATCATGACATTTTCAAGTCACTAATCGATTTAATCTTTAATCTGGAAAAAAAACATCCCTGGATTTGAACCATCAACCTTCAACCTTGTGGTTCCAAAGCACTGACTTTTCCCCTGCACCACCATCACATGGAAGATGGTTGTGACAACCAATTATCAGATCTATGTTGTGAGAGTGAAGAGCTTACAAAAGGTGGATTTGAACCAACTTTAAAACTCTCTTCTTAACCACTGTACCACCATGGTTCCTGTTAAGTCAGCTCTCTTGCACGAAGTTCAATGAAGAAATGGAGCCAGGCACAAACTTGGGGAAAAAAACCTCAGCCCTGGGTTTGAACCATTAACCTTCTGGTTACAAAACACCACACCACAGACACCTGAGAGAAAGATGTGGTAATTACTTAACATTATCAGATCTACACGCAGAGTAAGATCTTACAAAAGGTGAATTTGAACATGCCACTCACGCAGTACATACTATACAAGTTCTGTAGCTTAACCACTGCACCACCATGATTCCTAATAAATCACTTCTCTTGCACACACTTCACTGAAGAATTAGAACTCAGATCTGCTATTTAAAACAGTTTGAAACTTAAAGTGGAAAGTCTGTCTGGGTGTAATAAATATTAGCCAATGCAGAACTTGTGACTAAATAATAACTACATCAGATCCATTGGAACACAGCTTCTTTTTTTTCCCATTTCCTGGAAAGTAACAGTTTTGGACAAGATTTTCCCCCAACTGCGACGATGACTGGCTTGTACTCAGGGACATGGGGCACAAGTGCACATAAACATGCCCACGCTGCAAGTCAATAAAGATCATAGATACAACCACATTGTGGAAGGATTTAAAAACACATCTATCACATAAGCAGTATAATTGTGACTGAATTATACAAATGAAAATCAAAAACACATGTATGTTAAATCTGAGAGATGTTGTATATAAAATATTTGAGTAGGCTTGTGGCCTACAGTATGGGGGCTCTATGAGAGTACGACAGTACAGTCTATACTGTACACCCCTGACTGGGACAGCATTCAGTTGAATAGGATTTATGAATAGGATTTATGGCCGATTACATTGGCTCACTTACAGAATTGCTACATAACGTCTATAATTATGATTGTGGTCTATTTCTCTGTCTTGTATGTGCCAGGTCCCGACTGCCAGTGTTACCATCGAGGGAGCATCAGCGCTCAACAGAGTGCGCTGGTCGTCAGGTGGGAAGGAGGTCGCCGTGGGGGACTCAGAGGGACGTGTGTGGGTCTATGATGCTGGAGAGGTGAAGTATCTACACCACTCAAACATGGAACGTAAAAAAATACACATTATTGCACATTGAAAGTGTACATAGAAGGTAGAAGCATACATCCCCTATTGTAACACAATTCTTAATTGTTGTACTTGTTATATTGAGCGCACATAAATTGTACTCACACAGAGTATAAAGCAGAGGCAGCGAAGGGCGATCCTTTACCTCAGGCCAGGGTTAACGTGGATGTGGATGATTGAGGAGAAATATGGAATAATCATTGTTATAGTGATTTTTACACAATTTTACACCTTCCGTGTTGAAAATGTTAGATTGCCACCACAGAGATTTGTTAGTATACACTATAATATTTAATTCATACAAACACGTGTATGTAAACACTATGAGCACTCTGTACATACTTTTGTCGTCTGTACTGGGTAAAGAAACCAAGGAAAACTTTGTGAAAAACTGTGTACAGAAGTACAAAGCGTTTTTTTTCATAGTAAAACCTCTGCATGTGCCACAACCACCCATTTTAGGTCTTTTAGTCCTGTATGTTTACCCAACTGTCAGCATTGCCATGGTTGTTTGTGTTTGATTTTTTTTTCTCTTGAGCACGCTCTCGTGTCTCTCTCCAACAGCCTCCACATGACTTTACCACCGCCACCACCCTGCCTGTGCCTCTCACGTTTGGAGGGTTGTTTTTTGGGCTCTGGTTTGGAACCTTGGGCGAGGGCACGTTAGCTTAGCCGCTAAGCTAATTTTAGCAATCTCTCTGTCGTGTGGTGAGCGGCAGAGAGGCTCGGTTGAGTGTGTGGCCTTTCTGGGTTGATGTTAATGGAGAGTCATCAATAAAACCCAGTGGTTTTACGACATGGGAGGGAGGGGAGTGTGTGTGGGGTGGCGTTATTTACTAGAATCCCCCCTTTCACCCCCCATAAAGATGTTACAACGAGCAACACCATGTGGAGAGAGACGTTAACAATTCCGCCTTAAACAACTTTACCCTACTAAATCTAATTTCCACTGTCTACAAGGCATATTTATCTGGTCAAACGCTGCAACCAGACAATCCCAGTCAGGCAAGATATTGATGATGTGATGTGTAGCAGCTAGCCGCCCTCTGCTGTGTGCAGCTCTCAGGGGGTTCAAAATGGCTGCACCCCTCCTCCTCCTCCTCCTTCCTGTTTAATTACAGCCTGGATGTACAGTGGTTGCAGCTTGGGTGGCAGCCATGACTTACATCTCCTCCCACAAAACAAGTCTACATCTTAACACTCAAAGTGCAATATGGTCTGTTGCCATTCGAGTGTCTTAAGCGTGGTTTATACTTGGTTGTACGATGGTGTCATGTGCAGAAAATGCAGATCTACAAGCTCATAGCACGTCGTGAGCATGTAGATCTATTTTTGGTGTGCGACACTGTCGCGTGGTGTCATTTTTCACCCAGATATGTTCATCTTAGGGATGGATAATGCAGGATAATGCACACAAAAAAAATAACCTCCTTTGTCTGTGATCTATTCTAGCTGTCAGTGGCAAACAGTGACGACTGGCCCCGCTTCGCCCGTACCCTGATGGAGATCCGTGCAAACCGAGCAGACGGCGAGGAAGAGGGTCCTGTGGAGCTGGCTTCATAGGATAGACCAAGACCACCAACAGAACTGATGGGATTTGGGGATCGTGGTGGAATCAAACCCAACTGGTGGCCTGGCACTCATCAAGCTGTCGTAGCATGTGCTTCTCAATCTCCCTCAGTTTGTCTTTATTTATGTACTGTATTCACCTTGTCCAGACAGGCACACGCTTTCTCGTACCGTATTGATGGATTTGCCATCCTGTGAACACAAATGGTCTCGATTAGGAAACCGTCGCCGATTTATTTGACCACCCTTGTTTATTCGCAGAGTTACTCAAAGTGATGTGGTGCTTGCAACTTGTGAGCCAGTATGAAGTGCAGTCTATTAGCCTTATGAAGCTACGTGTCTACTGTAACAATGTATTGCACTCTCTACAACAGAAGAAAACAGGGTTCATTGTGTAGTGTGTATTATGTTTACAAAAATATGTTTGCAGTTTAGCGTTCTGTTGTGCTTCTCTCTCTCTCTCTCTCTCTCTGTATTACGCCTGCATGTGACACATTTATGGGATATTACAAATACATCGACGTGAAATTAATATGGTGACATAACACGCTGTAAAGCTTGTTAAATACTTTATGTCCATGGACCATTCAGTGACAGAAAACGCTCAAGTGGAAGTCTGGTTTAGCACAGTACTTTGTCTTTTGTTCTGAACTTCAGCAGCATATTATTTAATGGGTCATAATGATAAATGAGAGGTATACTGTAACAGAGTGCTTGCTGTTCACCTTGCTACATTTACCATTAAAGCATTGCCGGAGAAACGCTAGACTCCTTTTTCTTCTGTGTGTATAGAACTGTTGCTTGTTAAGCTGCCTATACAGTAGCACATAATGAGCAACCTAATGTACAGTATGTGTACTGGACTGTTAGTTTTTTTTTTTAAAGTTATTTTATTGGAGGCCCATTTAAAGTAATTTCATTGGAGGCCCATTTAAAGGTCAGCAGCGATTTGGATCAAAGTTCAAATCATTTAAACTTGCTGCCAAAGGTGTGCAATAAAGCTGTCTCCATAGAAAAGTGTGGGCTCAACCAACACAGAGAGGTTGCAGGATATGATGTGTATGCAGCTTTACTGTGGTGACAAGAATCCATCTGAACAAAACAGGAAAGAAAAAAACACTGAAAAAGTTGAGAATGACTCCTGCACACACATTGTTTACTAACGGGTACCGTTTACTCTCTCTTACGGGTATACACACATTGCTGCCATACGTACAGTAAGGCACAATTATTACACACCATATGTACATCCTACATTCTCTGTACTGTACAGATTTAGATACTTGCAATTGTGACACCACTTGCTACAGAAGAGGAATGGGTGCCATCATTCTTCTAGACATATCAGCACAGTTAGATCTGAAACCAAACAGCTCAGACAGCAGATACTATTTTCAAGTCAGTACTATATACAGTATGCCATACAGTACTGTCCTTACATTCAAGTGCTTGTTTTGGTCATATTCATTACAGACATTTCATCAAATGAGTGCATAATTGCATAAAGTGGCTGTCTAGATATGAAAATATGTCTCTTTCTCTTTCTCATATATACAGTAGAGTTTGTGCTACAGTACTTTATAATTAATTACTATTTAACATAACATATGAATCCATACTTGGGTCATTATTTAGGTTACAAAGCAGAAAATGGAAGACAACGGAAGCAGCTGTAAATAATAGTTTTCATAAGCAGTCTAGACTATTTTCAAATGTAACCAGCCCTTCTGATACAGTACCAGTTCATACCACTGTATGGGGAAACAAACAAAAAAAACTACAATATATACACAAGTTCAGTAACTAAGACTACCCTGCTGAAGCAAACACTGCACACCAGTCAGTCCTAAGTGTCTTAGTAACCAGGACAAAGAGTATGACTGCATACTCCAGCATTCTGTGTAAGGTTTCACAGACTATACTATGCCTATATAAGACAAAACAAAACATCGACAAACAAGTCAACTTAAAAAGTCCAGAGACAATGTACTAGCTGGGTGGCATGTATATACGCACATGCATATACTGTACACATGCATGTGCGTGTACTGTACGTCAAACATTCAGGCTATCTCTTCTCTTCCAGACATCCATTCAAGCGGCACGCATGGGGGGTCAAGGGGCGGTCGGGGTGGAGGGGGCGGTCGGGGGGGAGGGGGCCGCCGCGGCCGCCGCCTGCACAGTGTATCGTGGGAGATGGAGTCCGAACTTGCTCTCGATGCCAGCGAACGTGGCCACGGCCAACCTGAAGCCTCCAATGTGGTCGGGGTTGGGCGCCGGCAGGCTGATCCGAGACTTGGGGGTGGGCTCTGAGCCAAGTGGCTTTCTGTGGTGTGGAGAGAGAGAGAGAGAGAGAGAGAGAGAGAGAGAGAAGAACATTTTAGACAAAACGGGGGGTTGGAGGAAAACAGAATAAGAGAGAAAGTCAAAGGGGTGGAAAAGCAGAAGGAGAGAATCAGTGGTAGGAGGGGAAAAAATGGAAAGAAGGAAAAATGATGAAGTTGCAGAGGAGACAGTATGTAAGAAAAAAAGACAGAGAGAGAGAGAGGGGGGAGGAGAGTTTTTATATTAAACAATGTTCACCACAAAAATAAACATCTTAATCGAATATTAAAAGTGGAAGATGGGTGATCTTTCTCTTCCCCCTAAATGAATATCCCACATGGGTTTCATGCTGGGTCGTGTGATATCCTTCCAATATGGACAACAGAGGGAGATCAGTTCAAACCCACACCAAGCCACATGGAATATTCAATGGATCTGCATTTGATTTGGTTGAGAGCATTACAGAGAGAAGCTACTTGTACAGTAGTCTGCATTGTCAAGGCTTTGAATGGACACAGGCATGTCGTCGCTGTCAGACGGAAGGAAACCTTGTATGTCCAAGCCCATTACTCTTCAGGATATGGGAAAATAATAACCTGTGATCGAATGGATCCAATGTAGTTATTGTTTTTGTCACAAGCTCGTTACTACCTTTCATTGGTTAAATATTTATGAAACCCACAGACCGACTTAAGTTCACTTTAAAAATAAAATGTGAAAATAGCAGAAGTTGACAATGCATCATATCGCAACGCATTGCGAGCTTGTAGATTGGCCATTTCGCTACACCATGAGGTAGAGCATGAATTAAAAAAAAAAACTAAAAGCTCAAATATGGAGATACAAGGTTTCTGACTGACAGCAATGATGTGGAGAATACAAACTGTATGAAAAGATAGTGCACGGACATCCACTCTGAATGCCCAGGTGCAGGACAAACAACAAATCAACATATATTCCAATAAAGTCTGCACACAGGTAGAAAAATCTCATTGACAGAATACAAACTGTACCAGCAGAAGACTGGAGATCGCAAAAAAAAACCTAAACACTATAGGTTTATTTTTTGTGGGGGAGACAGTGAAATTCTCTCTGTACTTAATCTAACATTGGATCTTTTCAGCTTTAGTTAGGGGGTGATGTCGATAAAGATGCCAATTTCACAGAGGGAACATGAGCTCATTTCAATAGCAGTAGTAGTAGGGAAAGCATTATGTAGAGGTTGAGCTGATTGCGTCCGCCCTGCACCAACGCACAGTAGGATTGTGCGTTTGAGTAAAAATGTCACATCCAGAGCTCAGAGCGAGGGTTTGCGTTGGTCAGCTATGTGCTCCGAAATATCTACGGTCTTGTGGCATGTTCTGTCTCTGGCAAGAGGTGGAAGGACACCCACCGAGAGTAGCTAACTGGAAATAAACCCTGCTGAAATACACTGCATCATACGAGAGCATTCAGATTTAAAATGCCTTTATTTTGTACTGTATGTTTTCAAACATGGAGAATTTGACTTGGTGAGGTTGGGGCATTGCAGTGAGCAGCAACAAATATTATATCGTCGCTGTCGGGCAGAAACCAACTATCTCCATTTTTCAGTGCTTTTGAACACCCTTTACATCTGTGTGTGGGTTTTACAAATACTGAACCAATGAAAAGTATTCAAAAGTTCTGACTAACTCCATTGGATCCTTTAACTGTCGATCAAACCATCTAACTCCAACTTAGGTTTTTTTTTCAGTCTGATTTCGTCATTCTAATCAATGATGGACAAAAAAACGATCTCCACATTAATGGTAAAAACCTGGCATCCCTATTTTGGGCGTGTCATTATAGGAGATAAATAGCCAATCTAAAAACTCATTAAAATAATTGATGATGAATAAGTATTATCGCACTTGGTTATATTCTATATAGATAAAATAATGGAAATATTGTATTATGTTTGCATTGCATTGTGTGTAATATATTATGTCTTAAAACAAAACAAAAGAAGAGCGGAAAGTGTACACTATGTAAGTTCCAGTATGGGTTGGAAATTCTGACTTGAGGGCCAGGGAGTATCAACTTCCATCAATGTCCCTAACCTTCACCCTGCCCTGTCCCTTGAGCAGATTTTTTTTTTAAAACAAAGTCAGAAGACAGAGACGTTCAGAAGGCGTGACTTACTGTCCTCCAAAGTCAACATAGAACCACCGCTGCAGTTGTTCATAGGTAACCAGTGTGACGCCAAACTGAGGGGAGGATCTGAACACTCGGGCTGTGGGATGGAGCAGAAAATATTCCATTCAAATTCATACAGAGGGACAGCTCAGAAACCAGATACTTTGTACTCCAGTTTGAGATCAGAAGTCATGTACTGTAAGGCAGTGGTTCTGAAACATTTTCATCTCAAGGACCCCCAAGCTAAATTGTATTAGGACGCAGTCTCCCATTTCAATATATTTTAATGCCCGAGACTCCCATAAGAGAACATTTGTCAACATTTGTCAAAAGTAAAAAAATATATATATAGAACCAGTGATGTAAGGATCTTAGTCAATGACCAATACATATTTTAGTGTAACTCAAATGTATTCAACTCAGTGAATACATACTGTCACAATGAATGCGTGTGATCTTTAATACCAGGCTTTTTTCTCCCCACAAACATGGACCATAAGTCTACTACATTATGATTTACGACCACTATGAGTCATCACTCCTCCCACAATCCCGTCAAAACTAGAGCGCATACCTCCAGCTCCCTTCCAGAAGGCCCGTGGACCCTCCTCGTGGAGTATCTTCCAGAAGCAGTCCACCAGGCCGTTGTAGGTGGTCTGACCGGCACGCGCCGCTACCTGTAGCCTGGTCTTGATCACGTCTGCGGGGGTCACCAGGGACGCCGCTGGCATGCCTAGGGGGGGGGGGGGTGGGGGAGAAAGAACCCAACACATAATGCAGCAGTCACAGCCAGTGTGTTCTCACAATACGGTGTGTTTGATTGTAAAAATACAAAAGCATCCTGGAAGAGATGATGCGGAATGCAGTGATGAGAAATTGATTGAAACCTGGTGTGTCATTATGTAACCGCATCTGAATGCAGAGTCCCTATGGTTATTTGTTCCCCCCTTCAAAACACGTCGCATTCGAGCCTTTGGTCATTGTACAGCGAGGGAGCCACATATACACACACGACTACACACATGCGGTGAAGGGCTCACATCACGGCGCCCTTGACCAACCCATAATAGTGTATATATACTGTAGTAGACACACATACAGTATATCGTTGCTGTCGGTAAGTCCAAAACAACAGTTACTTTTCAGGAAATGGAACGACATTTTTCAGAACATTTTGACGAAGTAGAGCAGATTTGGAGATGAGCTCTCTGCCTGATAGCGACAATATATACAGTATATACACACACGCGCACACACACACAAACACACCACCTCTTGCTATACTGCCAGGGCTACGCAAAAAAAAGCCAACAGGGCCATTATTTAATCCTTCCATCTTTCTTTCCTACCCACTTTCACCCTCTTTTCTTAGAGTGTGTTTGAATGAGGCCAGACAATGGGTCGTAATGAGGGCGACGCCACGCTGCAACACTTGCACATGAGAAAGTGACTGGCGTACAGACGCAGCTCGCTACTCCAGCCACTCCTATCATGAATGGGCTCAATCATCGATGGCTCTGTCATTACCATCAACTGCCCCTCTTGAGGATGAAACTCTGGCTTCTTGGTCTGTGACGGCTAAACGAGCTATTCAGCCCCCTGATCAACTCAGTGTTAGGTGGTACACTGTGGTACCCAGTGGAGGGGTGACCACCTACATGGACGAGTGGAGAGGGGGAGGTGGCAGGAGAGGAGAGGAGAGGAGAGGGAAAAAGCTGAAGTAAAGAAGTTTTTTACTTTAACCCATTCAATCCGGGAACACATCTGTCATTTTAGATTTCTTTGGCTAATAAAAAATATCTGCTGTTTGTGCAAATCTTTGAATATATATTTTTTGTAACTGTCAAATGTCTCAACAAATGTCTTAATTTTTCTGAAGAATATTGTTGCTATATCAGTGGTGCTCAAACTTTTTCTTGTCAAGGACCCCCCAAAATTATGTTTTTGGCCGCCGATCCACATCAAAATATGTTGTTCCAGGGACCCCCCCAAAAGCAAAGATTTGAGTAAAAAGTATACAGATGCGTTACCGGATTGAATGGGTTAACCGTATGATCAGTGGAGTAGAAGTGAATTGGGACAAAATGGTAAAACAAAAAGAAAATAAAATAAAGTTGAAAATAAAGATTTAAAACCTAAATCTTCAGCAAGAACAACCTACCAACATGAAAAATGTCAAATGGATAATAATGGTGGAACCGCATTACTACAGTGCCAATTACGGAGTCGGTTCACAGTGGTAAAAGGCTACCTTTTGATGCTACGATCTCAAATATCAATGAGCTGACCTCTCTTCCTCCATAAAAACAAACTCCTCCAGCGCTCGTCGCTCAGATCCAGGCCTTGGGTAAGCTGGAGGCTGACCAACGCGTTTCTTCAGGGACCAGGGGTACGCTTGGCAAAATAATGCTGTGCAAACTGAGCATGTAATTCAATTTCCTGCGCCGACTTTAAAGCGCTAATTGCCAAAATGCCGTAACCACCGATAAATGTATGAAAGGGGGATGATAAATGTTTTGGATCCAATGGAGAGGTTGAGGGAGAAAAAAAAGAAGAATAGAAAAGAGAAGAAATCATGGACTTGATTTCAATTTGGACTCTGAAGGCCATGGCTGACGATCTTGTGGGAGAAACCGATGTCATAATGAAGGGCAGAAATGTCTCCTTGAATTTATATGACTTTTCCATGTTGCACGCTGCGCCTTAGCGCCGACGCGCCATGGACATATCTCGGAGGATTCAAAATAAATATTAATTCTCTTTTACACTGATGTTCCAGACCATACTAACTTGGCAGGGAAGCACTGAGGCCCTTTTATTATGGTGTTTTCTTTGAGATAAAAACCGCTGAAAATCAAATATTAAAAACTGAGCCACGTTCTAGATCCTATTTTCATTGAGGAAGGGAGAGGACTTGTAAAACGCAAATCAAACCAGTGGATGTTTTGCTCCTTATTGCCTGCTTGCTCACTGTTACTACCAATCTGTCTGGATACACACACACACACACACACACACACACACACACACACACACACACACACACACACACACACACACACACACACACACACACACACACACACACACACACACACACACACACACACACACACACACACACACACACACACACACACACACACACACACACACACACACATACAGCAGAGTATGTACTGTTACAGTATGTATGTGTGTGTGAAATAGGTAAACATGCCTGCAGGAGTGTGTGTGTGTGTGTGTGTGTGTACATGTACAATATATTAGCACTGGAAAGTCTCCCTCTCAGCCCGGTTGGCAGACGTCCGAGGCGCTCCCCTGCCTACAGCGTTCCAAAACCCCAGGCCCCAATCACTGAGCAGCGCTCTAATTAGCAGCTACCGCCATGGAGCCTGCGGTCAGAGCCCTCCTGGCTTCCTGGCCCTGTTCTGCCTCCACTGCTACTGCTGGATCCTCCACACCACTTCTACAGTACATATAGCTGGTCTGGGCTGGAGTATGCGATCTGTAATGACACTTTTTTTTTGTTTGTAACATTGTTTTGTTTAAAAGGCATTCCTGCTTTATTTGGACAGGACAGTAAAGACAGACGGGAAATAGATTGTGTGTGTGTGTGTGTGTGTGTGTGTGTGTGTGTGTGTGTGTGTGTGTGTGTGTGTGTGTGTGTGTGTGTGTGTGTGTGTGTGTGTGTGTGTGTGTGTGTGTGTGTGTGTGTGTGTGTGTGTGGGGTGGGGGGGGATGACGTTCAACTTAGTCAACGTTGTAGAGCGCTGTGGTTAAGTGGTCAAAACACATACAGTAAATTGGTTGAGCCAGCAGGGTGCCCTGTGACACTTTTCTCCAGTAGGTCTGCTGTGTTCAGCAAGTCTCAATTCTATTAAATGGATCATTTTCTGTTTAATGCAGTCAAAGCCCCTATAATTTAGGCCTTAGGCTGAAGCTTAAGGTACTTTAGGCCCTATAGTATCTTTAATGCTAAGCGCCAGTAGACTGACCATTATGGCAACAACAATATCAGGGAAACAGTTGTTAAAGGTAAGCTCCTGCCCTGTCCTGTGTGGCCAGTATTAGCCTCGTTCCCAGCCTTACTCATCTGCGAAGAGAAAAGCCTGGTCACAACCTAATGTAGTGAGTGTCTATAGGGGTGGGACTTCCGTCATACGTATTTTCCCCCTGAAACGATCTTTTTCGACCAATCAAAACACTGATTTGTAAAGCGTCAACGTCATTTCCTTGGGCGGAACTTCCGCGGTACTTCCACCAATTTCCATATATATATATACGCACGTATACATATACACATACAGATACACATATTACACATACAAATATATATATTTATTATTAGCATTTGGAATTGCATGACCTTGAATTCATTTAGGGTTAATACTCAGGGAACATTTTATTTTCATTATTAATGGGTAAAAAAACAGTAGTCATGGTCAATCTGATTATCTACTACCTCAAATGTTGTCTTGTACACTAGCTTGCAAATGGTGGCATTGGTGATGTTATATAGATAATAGCACTTTACCTGCAATTGCCCCGGCCAGCAGCATTTTGGCCGGCCCGATCCTGCCTTCCTCATCGCTGAAGTAGGCCTTGAGGTGGGCATAGCAGGGGAAGTAGATGGCCGAGAAGGGGATGTCCCGCAAGAAACACGCTTTGGCACCCTAGAGGACGACGAGGAAGCAAATGAAAGAGAGACAGGATTTAGGTTCAAGGTTACATGGGGGAATGGAGAGACTTCAATGTTAGTTGAAGTTGTGAGAATGAAAGAGGGGGAAAAGAAACATTGAAAAATAAACTGGCAGATGATGATGGGAAAGGGGTTGCAAGACAATGATGAAGGAAAAGACGAATGTGAGAGACAAAGAGAGAAGGAGTGAGTTGGAGGCCAGGGGGATTCAAGCCCTGACTGCTGGCAGGGTTCTCCGATGATGGATAGATTTTTCCAGCCACAATGTGAAATACAGGCCCTCTCACAGGGCAGATAAACACTTATTAAATGATCATACCTTCACAGCACTATACACAAAGTTCCACGGGAGCGCATTTTCTCACGACCTATTGACTGACATACCAAGCATTGCAGGTCAGAAACCCTCTGCATGCACACTGTCAATGTCAGCTCACCTGCTCAGCTCTCACCAGCAGGTGAGGCAGTCGGAGACAAGAGCAAGGTTTTAAGAGGGAGGTGGGGGGTGGGCGATGCGTGCGTAAAACAGAGGAGACAGACAGGCTGACTGAAAAAAAGTGGAGTGGGGTGGAGTTGGGAGTGGGGTGGGGTAGAAGATGGCTTCTTGTCTGCCACTGTAAACAAAGCCATATCATCAAGGCTATTGGGTTTCCTTCTGTATTTCCAGGCCGTTGGCCTGTGGCCACCCTCTCGATACAGCAACTACTGTACAGTCAACAGAAGGCAGGATCTCCCTGTTTTTGGACAGGCTTCATTTAACTCCTGGGGGATAATCCCTTGGTTCCTCCTCTTTCTCTCTCTCTCTCTCTCTCTCTCTCTCTCTCTCTCTCTCTATCGCTCACACGCACACACACACACACAGAGGGGATTGGCAGACGCCCAGGCTATCTCTTTCCTTCTCTTTCCTCTAGCACTTCTCTCGTCTGTCTGTCCCTCCCTGCTGCCTGGCAGGGGCCAGAGCGGCTGCTGAAAGCCACGAGATGGTATCGTAGGCGGGACAGACAGGCTGCCCCGCAGGCCCCGGGCCTGGAGGCTGTGACACAGCACTGGGACGCCGTGTTGGGACATCCGATGGGAAATAACAATGAATAATCATAATGATTGAGAGTCAGTGGTACTGTGTGGGAATGAGAGTGTGTGTACATATGAGAGAGAGAGAGAGAGAGAGAGAGAGAGAGAGAGAGAGAGAGAGAGAGAGAGAGAGAGAGAGAGTTTCACGTTTCTTTCTGCACATGCATTTGTGCCAAAAAATGAAGTGCACGCATCTGCAAAACATAAAAAGTGGAATGCAAAAAACCACGCACCAACATATGCATCCGTCTTACTTTCTGCATGTAACACAACTGATGCATTAACCTGACATACGTGGAAGACTCGCCTCAGCTCCGCGTTCCCACAGTGACAGCTTCCCCCCGGCGGTGATTGGTGGCGCTAGTGTGTTAGCCACCACACCGAACGGTAGCTCCTCTAGCGGAGTGGCTGAGCGTCAGGATAATTACACTGACAAAGGCTGCTCTGTGCCTGGGCGCAGCCCCTCCGGAGCCAGCCCGTCTGGGGCTAGCAGGCTGGAGCTCGTCTCCTCTCCACCTCCCCTCCACCACTACTGCTTTCTCAATGCACATTGTCTCGTGTCTTTGCGCAGATGAACGCAGTGTTGTGTGTACACACGACTTTGTGCAGTGATAGTAGGGCCCACGGACTGCAGAAAGTAAGGCCTTTCGGCTGGCAAGCATGCTCGTGCATGGAAGCACATGAGCATGCCCGCACAAACGCTCACATGGATGCACCCTCTCTCTCTCTCTTCTCTCTCCGATGTCAAGGGAGAAAGGCTAGACAGATAGGCAAGCAGACAGAGACAGGAGGAGGCACCATATTCAACATTCTTTAACAGCCTTGTTAACAGAACCTAAGGGTTTACATGCAAGTACCTGGTCTACAATGACAGGTGGTCAGACCAGCAGACACTGGTAGGCACTCAAACACAAACTGCACGGCCAGCACAATGGCCTTACAACATAGCACCACCGAACACGAACACACACACACACACACACACACACACACACACACACACACACACACACACACACACACACACACACACACACACACACACACACACACACACACACACACACACACACACACACACACACACACACAAAGATAGATCATAAATTAATAGCTGCCCAGATTAATGCTGTGTGGATGTCAGTTGATTGGTCATGTTCCCTTAAGGCTTACTGATATCATCATTTTATGAGACATTCTTTGTTTAACAGTATAAGCCAATGTGCCTAAATAGCCAGTTCAATAGCTAGTTTTAGTGAAAGCCACAGTAAGCCCATTCATTCCCATTGTTTGTTTGTCTCTTCTGGGTCTGGTGGTACAGACAAAATGGACTATTCGTTTCCAGACAGTTTTTTTTTTTGTATAGAACATTATAGACATAGAATGTAGCTTAAAATGCTTTAGCAGCACTACGATACATACAAACAAAATACAAAAACATTAAAAGATAATAAGATGTAGTGCAGTGGTTTTCAAACATGTTGTGCCCAAGGCATACCAATGGGCAAATCAAAATCTCATGGCGAAAATAGACGAGCTTGTAGATCTGCTATTTTGTATTGTGATTCTTTTTAAGGGTCAAATAATACAAATAAATAATTAAAATGGGGGCGCCAGGTTGAAAGTGGTTAAAATAATTTGAGGGTATAGAATTTGCCTCTGTATTGGGAAATGAGTGATCACAAAGTATTGATATAGTATTGTAAATTACAAAATAATGTGTTACTTTTTGCATAGCTGTATATTGCAACAATGTGTGATTGTCTCATGGTACACCATTTGGGAGTCGCTGATATAGTGTGACTGTGTGTGTGTGTGTGTGTGTGTGTGTGTGTGTGTGTGTGTGTGTGTGTGTGTGAATGTACTTTATGTGCAAGCATGTGACATCCCAACTGGCAACTCTGAAGGTGCCAGTAATGATTAAAACAGAACCATGACGGTTGTGGAAAAAACTAAGAGCCCAACTAAACTGAAACAATGCAGTATTGCTACAAAACTGTATCAGCCACTAAATATGAAACTGTAATCTAATGCTTTACAATGTGTGGGGTGAGTAATATCACACGCACACTAATATGATGAAACAGTATGCTGTAATTTTTAGCCCCATGCCATAGAAAAATGCCAATTATGGCAATTAGGGTTAAATACAGCTTTTAGCCTAAATTGAGCCTTTTCTTGCACTCCAATGAAGGACCACATGGAAATGTTGATTTAAATGATAGCTGATGTGGGCTATGGTAAAATCTATAATTCAACAATAGTCAATAAAATAAAAGCTTGTATGATTTAGTCACAACTGCAATTAGGAATAATGGACTGTTTTGAAGCTGTGTGGCAGATGGGAACAATGGAATGGACAATGCACGTACTGTAAGGGCTGTGTGTGGCGCTATGCCGTTCGAGCTGATTGCAACAAGGCTGTGCTGAATTTAAGCCTAACTACATGTCCACTGGGCCTCCTACTCACCTAAACAATTGACCTAACAGAGCTGATTTTTATTTCTTAATGATTTTAACTCTGGTGTCCCTATTCTGGGCAGGTCATTATAGGTGAATCTTTTTTTCTTTTTAAATGCTCAAATTTGAAACGTTTTTCCAGACATTTTCAAAAATAGCAGATCTACATCTTATAGATCTGCAATTTTCACTATTTTTGAAATAGGGCTGGAGTGGTTAATGCTGTTAGCCACACACTCCACTGATATCAACTGTACCTTTTCATTTATAGCCACTGCTCAGAGCACATAACAGTATTTTGACACGCTGACTGGGTGATATGGTAAAAGCACCACTTACTTTGTGCAACAAGTCTTACCATGAGGAGTACTATTATGTCTACTGCTGATCAGAAGGAAATGGATAAAGTGCATCAGATTTATACTGATGTTCAAATTCAGACCAGTAGCTAAGTAAATAGATGCGTATAAACTAGGTGACCAGTAATCAATATATAAATCTTAAACTTCAAGTTTATTATATAAATATAAATATTAATATGCATAAGGTGCATGTTCAAAATAAAATAAAAAACAAAAAAGGAGAATTGTATCCATGGCTCAGCGCCATAACACAGTGAGCTTTGCAACTCACCTTGTAGAGTCCAAAGAAGCCCAGATCCCTCATGACGGACATGGCGCTCACTCTGGGTCCTGTGGTGATCTCCCCTGCCACCTGCAGACGAATCTTCACAATCTCCAGAGGGTTGGTAAAGATCACCTGGGAACCACCAGCCTGGGTGACACACAATCGAAAAGAAAGTGATTATAAATCAAATCAAATCAAGTTTATTTGTAGAGCCCATTTAAAAACAACTTGCGTTGTACCAAAGTGGTACACAGAACATTATCATCATTACAACAGAACAATAAAACAACAAACAGAGCCATAATAAAGCAGTAATAGAAACAGAAGTAACGTCATCAGACAGCATGTATAACCAGGGACCACACATGAAGCCAAAGCATCAACAACATATCAGGCAGAAACAGTAAGATAAGAGCCAAAACAACATATCAGGAGGATTCACATAATTGTGAGTAATAATTAATGACAGATAAAGCTGGGTGCATAGGGGATAAGTTCCTGCCCAACAGTGTGGAGACTAGGGGTTGGAATCTTCCGTGGTGCATCCGGCTAGGCCGGGTCGTCTCAACGAACACAGTCGCCCGTGTTCAAGGGTGGGAAGCCAGGTAGGGAAGGTGATCTCTGTTGCTACACTAGTGACTGCTACAGGTTGGTCAGGGCGACTGTTCAGTGGGAGCTGAACTGGGAAGGATAGCATGTTCCTCCACATTTGCCACATGCTCCCATTGAAGCTCCTCACTGTAAGGTGGAAAAAAAAGCAGACTGGCAGCGTCACATGTATCGGAGGTGACATGTGCTCACTTACACCCTCCCAATGCCCAACCAGTAGGGGTCAGCAGTGACAAGGCACTACAGTACAAGGGGACTTGGGAATTGACAGACAGGGCTAAATTGGGAGAAGAAAAAATTAGAAATATAACTATAATTAAATAAAAGGTAAAGCCACAAAAAGACAGAGACACAAGGAAGATTGCAAGATGGTAAGAATAGCCTTCCAATAAAAGAATAGCCTAACGTTCTTAGAGGACGTTGAGTGCAATGGCACGTTGCCATGTCACGTTAATCCAACACTCATTTCAAGCACCCCATTTCATTTGCACAATGTGCACAATTTAATGTGGAATTTCTTGTATGCGTGCCATTCAGGGCTGGGCTCAATCGGAAAAGAGCTTTTTCGCTGACTCGCACCAACCAAGGCTCCCTTGGTAAAATCTAACCCTTCACGACAAAGTCGACATTAATAATATTATTACTCTGAGCCAACTGGTGGAACTGTAGCATAATGGTTCTCAACATGGGGTCCGGGAAACCCCTGGGGTCCATGAGGGAAAGGAACCAAATGTTCTCTTAACAGGTCTGAAAATCTGAGCGTACAAATGGAACCAAATGGACCCTTATGGGTCTATTTTGTACAGTTAAATGAACACAGACTTTTTACAGTGTAGATTGGCGTCCCAGAGATAAGTACAAGAAATTATATCAAATGGAGGTCTGTGGCCTAATGCATATCAAACTGGGGGATCTTGGAGTTAAAAAGGACAGAATCCCCGCTGTAGAAACCGTAGCTGCAAATGACATCATTTCATCAATGCAGGACAAACATGGCTGACAGGGGAAGAGTGCAGGAGGCCAGCGGGGGATATCCAGCTGATGCAGCAGTCTGTCTAGCTGTCAGCTGTTTGTCTGCAGGGTCTCTGTCTGTCTGTCTGTCTGTCTGTCTGTCTGTCTCCCTAACCTCTCACTTGACTTCAAACTTATTCATGTTCAGGGAGGGTAAAACCACTGGAGCACGTTGGGGCAAGTCCCTTTGGCTTTCATGTTTAAGGGCTATCTGGGGTAAAGGTGTGGCGAGGAAAATGGTTCACTCTTTCTTTTGCGACATGGTGACAAGGCTTTTCAGTAGTAGTGGTAGTGTACACAGTATTAAAAATACGGGTCTATTTTACACCGTCAAAGTTAAATGAACACTCTGTGTTTTGCTGTGTAGCTCGTTTGAAGATGGGTTTTGTTTTGGGAAACTGAGCTTTGTGTGACTGACTGACTCTGCCTCTGTCAGACTGTCACTGTGTCTCACTTGTTCGTGCCTCTAATTGTTTCTCTCATTCTCTTCCTCTGGACTTTTTTCCCTCCCTCAAAGCATTATCTCATTCTATCTCACTCTGCCAGCCTTTTTCTCTTCCAGTGACCTGGTCTCCAGTCCTCGTCTCCCTTCTCTTTCTTCTTTAATAATACTTCTCTCTCTATGGTTGCCAATGGTTACTGTAGTCACACACAAAAGGGGCAAGCACATCGCAATTAGATCGCAATCTGTTGCCATGGCAGCCTTCACATCTTAAATAGGCCTCGGTCTGTTTGTTGTTGTTTCTTTGTGGGGGGAGGGGGGTCCCCCTCTCCTATCCTCCGCTCCAATATGAATGATGAATTGTTCCCGTTTGCCTCTGGCTTACGGGAAGCTGTCAAACTCCAAACTGCAACATGGGCACTTTTCGCCAAAAAAAAAAAAAAAAGTCCCTCCATTTAAGCGTTACCATATTTGACCATAGAAGTGAAAGAGGAGGGGAGGCAGGCGAGTGAGGGAGGGAGAGAGAGAGAGATCATAATCGTCTCATTGAAGGTGAACGCAGATTTTTTTTAATTCATTTAAATAAAGCAGGGGGCAGAACAGGCTCTTGGCTTCCCGTCCAGACCAAAACGAGAGGCCGGGAACAGCGGGCGGGCTGCGGCTCTAAAGCCCCTACAGCTCACAGCTAAATCTTTATGGCTCATTTTATGGATACAGCCTAGTTGATTACATGTCGGATAACGGCGAGAGCATTAAGAGCCTATTGGCCATCCCAACCCACCCTCCGCCCCCTGCCGTTTGGGTGCCTTCAAATTGGAAGCCTAATGAGAACTGGAGAAAGGTTAAAGCCGAGAGCAGGACAACACACGTTAGACAAACGAGCGGGAGGTTAAAGGCTGACACGACATGAAGGAGAGGGATGGACACGGGGAGAAAATGACCACAATACGACTAGAGCAGTGGGTCTCAAACCACTCTGATTTCAAAGGCCCCATAACTCTGTGCAAATGGAACCAAATGGACCCTTCCATTTGCACATTCAGTTACAGACATGTAAGGGTCCATTTGGAAGTGAAACCCCTTCAAGGACCCCACTTGGAGAACCACTGGACGAGAGGGATGAAGGGAATAAAAACGGCATGAGGGACGGTGGATTTGAGATTATGAAATGTGAATGCGAAATATTCACACACACAAAAATCTCAAAATGTGAAAACAAAATCATGCACAAAAAAAAGTTTACAATCTTTCACACAATTTTGCAAAAATAATTTGGGAATTGACTTCCTTGGTTACTGGCAGTGTGCACAAGTAATTTGCAGCTAACCAGTATAGTCATTCGCAAGATTAGCAGTGGATGGACAGGCGGACAGACGGACACACAAAAACTTGGGTGACATACATCTTCTAAACCAGGGGTTCCCAAAGTTGGGGTCGCAGGACACACTGACGGTGGGGTCGCGAATTTATTTTGGGTCATAAAAAAGTTTTTTTTTAATTCAACAGAATGGAGGAAATACAATCTAAAAATGATTACAAATAGTACATTTTACCATTTCAATACATTACAAATGTGCACCGAACGTGCACGTTTATGTGCATAAATTACCTCCAGGGTTAGGTGGGGTCGCGAGTCAATGGCCGCATTATTTTGGGGTCACGGGCTGAAAAGTTTGGGAACCCACGTTCTAAACGACTTGCCCCTTAGGCGCCACGCCATAAAAACAGACAGATGGACAAGAGACAAACAAAAGCGTGAGAATGACAGACATGATAGTAACTCACTTTTGAAATGCCATAACATTTATATATATATATATATATATATATATATATATATATATATATATATTTATTTAAGCTTTTTAAAACGCTTTCACTGTGTTCTCATCTCTTCGCTCTCATCAGACTTTTGCATTTAAAAAAAACCCTAAACATTGTTTGATGGAAACGAAGGGTAGAGATGGAGAGAAAGAGTCAAAACAAGAGCGTTGTCAGAGGCGGAGGTGGGGAGACTGAGGGTTGTGATTACAGAGTCTCTCTGATGATTCCCAGGTAATTACAAGGCAAGGTGATCCCACCAGGAGCCCAGGGAGTCAACACCTCACACACGCTTCACCGCACCCTGCCAGCCTACATGGACAGACACGCGCACATGTATGTGCATGCACGTTCTTGTGAAAGAGCTTTGGTATGAGGTTGCGGACCCTGGACCACAGAGCAGAGCCAACTTTCACATCAGTAACTAAATCCA
>NC_137613.1:36854611-36902111 GCF_963280865.1 Gymnoscopelus braueri | reverse complement strand
TCCCTCTCACGAAATCATTCACCTGGAGACAGATGACACCAAACCATCTCATCAAAACAAGGTTCTACAGGTCAGATATAAGATATAAGATTATTGTGCTAGTTTAACCACTTTTAATCAGGCATCTGTATTTTGGGCATGTCATTTTTGTACATTTTTCACAGATTTTCTAACTATTTCAAAAATAGCACATGTAAAAACTCACAACACTGTGTGATGTGCCATGTTGTGAGCTTGCAGATTGGCCATTTTAGTTTTTTTTAATTTTTTTTTTTAATGCCATCGTTCTATGTAAGGTGGCCACAGGTGCAGCCAGAGGCTACGGCTATATGGGGGTCCTTGTCATGGAAAAGTTAGGGAACCCCTGCAAGGAACCATTTAATATTGCCCTTCTCATTTTTCTGTTCCATGTACAGGTTCTACAGCTCAATGTGTTCCTGAACACTGTATTATATCAAGCATTATGTTCATAATTCAATTCCTTTAGCTTCACAAAATCACTGACAGTGGGTAGCATGTAAGCCAGCATTAACCGACATGACACCATGCACATATCAGCAGATATAGTAGCCTGTGTTGTAAAAACAGTTGTAACGCTGTTGTAATGTGTTGTTCAGCATACCACAGTGATGAGGAAACTACTGCAAGTACTTTTCATCAGGTAGACTTGGTAGAAAGCTAATAGATGTAAGGTGAGATAAGGTTACTGGTGCAGTGACGGGTCTTTCACACAAAATCTAATAAAATCCATAAAGATGAAATCCAGCACTGGCAGACAATGGCATGTGTGTGTTTATTATTCACATAATGTGTGTGTGCAAGTCACATAAAATGAAATCCACACAACAGATTAAATACGGTAATGGTAGACATTAGTGTGCGTGTGTGTGTGTGTGTGTGTGTGTGTGTGTGTGTGTGTGTGTGTGTGTGTGTGTGTGTGTGTGTGTGTGTGTGTGTGTGTGTGTGCGCCTGTGAGCGCACTAGCTGAGGCTGTGACTTACTGTGAGCTTTATGGCCTTCTCAGGCGCCACACCCAGTAGCTGTGGTACCAGACCTATCATTAGGAAATGACGAGATGATTAGACAAGAGAGTGCTGCGGTCCCCCCACTCACTCACAATCACTCACACACACACACACACACACACACACACACACACACACACACACACACACACACACACACACACACACACACACACACACACACACACACACACACACACACACACACACACACACACACACACACACACACACACACACACACACACACACACACACACACACACACTCCACATGAAGCGTGGCTCCCCACCGCATGTGTCCGACCCTGTGTGATCCCCCCAAACACTAATGAACTCTATTGATGTGGAGTGTGGGGACATCAGAGCAACAACAAGACGGAGTGAGAGAAAGAGAGAGAGGGTGAGAGGGGGAGAAAGAAAGAGAGAGACAGAGAGAAGAGAGGAAGAGGAGGGTAGAGAAAGACTGTTGCCTAGAATAGGAAAAAAAAAACGAGTAAACCAAAAGTTTGCACAGCCTTCAATTACAGCCCAGAGACGGATAAAAATAAACAAAATAATCACATCAGACTGCAGTAAAACTTGGCCCCCTACCCAAGTCTAATGTACAAAGGACAGATACGCACAGGACTCCCTTACATTAACAGTCAATAAACTGTAGAGAGAGTGTGTGTGTGTATGTGTGTGTGTGTGTGTGTGTGTGTGTGTGTGTGTGTGTGTGTGTGTGTGTGTGTGTGTGTGTGTGTGTGTGTGTGTGTGTGTGTGTGTGGATTTTCAAAAATCTGAGATCTGCACACACGTTCTCTAACACACACATACACACACATGTACCTGCATTAACATATGGGAAAATACACCACATTTATTTGACTCTAAAGCGGTTTGGGAGAATTCACAGCAACGACACACCATCATAGTCTGGAAGTAACCATGTAATTCCTCGCCTGCTTATTTTGCATTCTACTCTTCCCATGTTCTTCCTTCTTGGTCTACAATACATTGCATAACTACGTTTTGCATGTCAGGTCACCCGTCTGCATGTCCGTCTGTCAGGAGCCAGGGGTTGTCTTTCTGTCCGTTTGTCTATAAGGCCACTCTACTCTTTGAAGCCTTTGTGTATCTGATAGACATTTGAGCATTCAGGTTTCCTCACGGGAGCCCGGTGCTGTCACTCATAATCCTGGGATTTCCAAAGGGACTGCCGCCATTCCAAAACACCTGATCTGTTTTTCTTTTTTTCTTTTTTTTAGATGCATCTCCATGCCCCGCCCCCTATGCCCCAACCCCCACCTCTAAGGACAGGGCAGGTAGTCATTAGGGATGTAGTTGCACGCACACAGGTATGGATACTTGCTCGTGTAATTGTGGGCCTGCATGCCTGTGTGTAATTGCATGTATGTGTAATTGCATGTGTGCATGCATGCTTGTGTACAGTGTGCGTGTGTGTGTGTGTGTGTGTGTGTGTGTGTGTGTGTGTGTGTGTGTGTGTGTGTGTGTGTGTGTGTGTGTGTGTGTGTGTGTGTGTGTGTGTGTGTATATGTACACGCTGGCATGCTTGCCAGCTTGATGCATGTGTGCACCTGTGAGCTTGCATGTAAAATCTATGTGCATGTGTACGTGAACACTTCAGTTTTTCATAAATGAATGACCTATTTTATACTTGACTCAAATGACAGTGTCACGCAAAAGTAGCAAAAATGGCAAAAATAGCCAATCTCACTATCATTTGTTATAACTTTTTATTTAGATTTTTATAGGAGACAAAAAAGTGGATACAGGTACAAGGATTAATTGCAAATTAAATAGATCTCTACATGGCTCTTCCATGAGAGACCCTGCACCCCCACAACAAACCACCACAAAAAGGATAGAATAAATGATGAATAAATGACAATACTACCACAATAATCATATATAATAATTCAAATAAACCTAATCAAACAAAGACAAAGTTAACCAAACAAATGATCAAATGTATAAAATAAAATGTCAATCAAATTAACCCCTCCCAACCCACCCTCTCATAGGCTTATGAAAAACTGCAAAAAACAAATACTGTAATAATCAAAAGATGGGCATTTTATGAATAAGAAGAAACAACAGATCACTATTTCTGTAAATAAATATTTAACCAATGAAAAGTAATTAACAAGAGCTTGTGACCAATCAATAACTACACTGGATCCATTGGAAAACAGGCTGTTTTTCCATGACCTGAAAAAGTAACGTTTTAGACATACAAGGTTTCTGCCCGACGGCGACGACTTGCAGGTACGAAAATCTCCTCTGTGTGAGTCCAGACCAGTCCAGACAGGCATGGTCAGTGTGACACCAGCATGCAGTGACACGGGCCTAGAGGTATGTGGCCTTGTGTGTGACATCCATTGTCCTGCTCTGAAAGTCCCAAGCTAGCAGGTAATCACTTCAAAAGGAGACAGGTCAACATAGGTGAACTCACACCGCCCTCCTGTCCAATCCCTCACTTTTTTCCCCCCTCTTCAACCCTTCCCTTCTCTTTTCTTGTTCCTGATTGTCGTCTTCTCCTCTACCCCTTTCTTCTCTTCTTGTCTCTCATCTTCTCCTCACCTCCCCTTCATTCTCTAAACGCTGTCTTTTGTAGCTGCAGTGGAGCTGTTCTTCAAACTTTTCTGTGAACACAGAATTGAGGTCAGCTTGTGGCTTTCTTCTCGTTTTGCGTTGGGTGGCAAGTTGACCATGCAGGTACTGTATGGTGAAGCTGGATCCTTGGCCTTGACCTGGGGTGACATCCACCACGACCTCGGTAGCCATCACACTAGTCTTGTATTGCCAGACGATTGGAGAGCTCCGCCTACCGATATGTCTGGTGACATCTAAATTCATTGTATAGTTGCTACACTTGTGAACGAACAGACCAGAGAAACGCTTTACTGTAACACACCCCGGAAATACTACTCCTTAAGCTAAAGTGACCGGTGGAGAACAAATGGCACAGGATAGAAACTTCTACAATGGCTTCCATTTGCTCACTGTATCCAAACCATGCGCTGATGACAATTGTAAAACAAGCACTGCGTACCTCTGCTTTATTTATTTTCAGAGCTCTAGACCTGAATGTGCGATGTTGAATGGAAAACACAAAAGAGTGTGTCTGTGTACGCACCTCGATAGAGGCCGAAGATGCTCTCGTATCGCACCACCTTCCTGAAGCAGTCGAAGCTGTTCTTGTACATGAGCTCTCCAACCAGCGAGCCGCTTGTCCTCTGGTTTTGCATGCGCGTCTTCACCAGGTCGATGGGGTAAACCGCTGTGGCGCCCACAGCTAAAAGGACAGAGGCATAGAGCTGTTACACAGGTTAAATAGTCTTGTTTTGACACTTGGAAGAATTGAAGTACATTAACAGGGTGCTACTGTGGAATTGTGCTCAGTGACGTTAGTGAAGGTACATACCAACACACACGACCGTGTTGATGGAAAATATGAATAAATAAATAAATATATATATAACATTTATCTATTTTCATCATGTGAGCACTGAGCACGCATGCATATACAAAAAGTAATCTGCCACAAAATCACATTATGGTATCCTTGCATTGGACCTTCTACTGACACTGGACAGCAGCTTGGATCAAGTTAAGAGATACAAGATCTGGTCAAATAGAGATGACATCCTCACAACTAAGTGTCACAAAGTGTACATGCAAAATACGTTTGCATGTCAGAATACACAAGATATTCAGACTTTCAACAAAAAAAAAATCTGCATTTTCAGCCAATTCAGCACCATGGACAAGTCACATTTTCGGATCAATGGATCGTTGGAACAATGGGAATTTGTTTTCGTATAACGGACCGTCGGACTAATGGGATTTCGGTCCAATGGGACATGTTTAAGACTATTGGGCTTTCGGAATGGGCCGTCGGATCAATGGATCAATGGCGTTATAACAGGTTGTCGGAACAATGGGCAGGCCCCACATATAGACCCTATAGACTGACCTAGCTTGTTAAAGATGTTATCATAGTTATTAAAACATTAAAAAATGTATTTGAAAAACTGAGTTAATGTTGGTTAAACATCATTGCAGTCTTTATAATTTTGTTAGAATTTCGTTCGGAAATCAATCTTTTCTCCAGAGACTGTTTACAGCTTCATTTTTCAAATCAATCCACACTTTAAAATGCATTCAAACGCAACGATAATATAATTGACAAAAAATAACTGTCAATAGCTGTAATGACATTTTCTGTGTTGGCTTGCATATCTCAAGCAAGTTTCAAGTCTCTGCAAGTTGATTGTCATACCAAATAAATAGAATAAAATCTTACTCAAAACTCAAACAAATCACAGTATACTTTAGAACAGGGTTCAGGGCTTGATGTGCATAAAGGTTTTCTAGTCAGAATTAATCTTACCTTTATCATTCATAATAAATTATTGATTCATTCTTTACAAGTTTTTTAGTATTTATATTATATACTTATAATTATTTACTTATTCTATGCTTGTGTCCGTGTAATTAGCAGCCTATAATAAGTCTATATGTCTGGCACTGGGTGATCACGAAAGTCTCAGCTGAAGTGATCATGTGCCCGAAAATGGTTGGTAGTAATGTCAAGTATACCGTGACTCATAGACAATGGGCTGAACATGACAGACCACCCGTATGGTCCTTTAAATCTGTGGTGTTGTATGGTCAAAGACCTTTTAGAGGAGGTGACAATGTCAAGACATTGTAAGGGATCGACATTCATTTTGGAAAATAAATATTGTGATATGATACATCTGTATTACCAAGTCATATGACCTAGCACAACGACTATCAGAAACCGACGAACAGAAAACGGTTCCTGCCGTCATGTCTGAAAAACTCTGCTTGTCGGATGGACACACAGACAAAAAGAAGTGACCCAGGGCGACGGGCTTAATTAGAGAGAGAGAGAGACAGAAAGAAGGAGCGGCAGAGACGTTAGACCTCTACCTCCTCATTAAACTGTCTCCTATGGGATGGAAGGAGGGGACAAGGGAGGAAGGCAGGACGACGGGGGGGGAGAGAACAGGAGGCAGTCTGGAGCCAAAACACAAGATCTAGGCACCTCCTCGCCCCCTCCCCCCTCTCGTCCCCTGTCCACCCCCCTTCTTCTGATAACTCACACAGGTACAAAAGAATCCACACAAGAGGCTTTTCCCATGGCACGCAGACAGGAGAGAAGAGAGAGAGAGACAGAGGGACAGAGAGAGAGAGAGAGAGAGAAAATGACAGAGCGGGAACGAGAGGACGAGAAAGAGAGGGAGCACTTCTCTTTAAGCAGGGTAGCGATCGCCCTTGTTGTAAGCGAGGGGAACGCCAATAGAGAGGCCATTGTCCTCGCTCCCTCAGCCTTTCCTTATGAGGACAGCAGGGGGTGGGGGTGGACGGGGGGGGCAGGTAGATGGTAGATACGTGGGCGACGGGGTGAAGGTATGCAGAGAGCCAATGGGCTGTGACTCTTACCGCCAGCCACGGAGCCAAGGCCGAACCTGTAGGCCGACTCTGCCACCTGGATGAGGATGGAACGAGAAGGATCCGAACCCAACTGCTGCTCACCCACGGAGAGAGAGAGAGAGAACGAGAGAAAGAACTGAGCATAGAGAGACTACTGAATATTCCAAAAGACATTGGATTTCACAGATAAGAGCAGGTGGAGATTAGACATTCTGTAAAATAAATGTTTCATTAAACATAGAATCCATACAATGTCATGTGTACTCTTTGAATAAATCTTGCTTAAAAAAAAAAAACATAGAATCCATTTAATTTCTCCATTAGACCCCCGGTCATCATAGACTCGATGACCGTTTCCCACAAGCCCCAAGCATACCACAAAGATTTCTAAGCTTGCAAGCCATTCAAATCATTCCATTCAATCAATCATCCTTATCTACATTCACTTTAATCATGACATTAGAAGCATATTGACTTCTTAAAAGCATACCAATGATTCGTGATTTTACATTTTGTACAACAATCCATAAATGTTCATTAAACATTTATTCATTCATGATCATCCTCTTCGTATCTCTTTTTCATGGGAAGATATTTTATATTGGATTGTTTTGATCTGGTCGAATGGAGATATTGCTTCAGGAACTAAAGATGCTACATTGTATTAAATATTGTCCTCAACATTTATCTAATTAGGTCTGCCTGAACAGGGGGTATCAGACAATGGAAAAGAATACTTCATATGCGAGTATTGTAAAATGTTCTTACATTTTACTTTTAATTACTGCATATTTGCATTGTTACAGTCACATTCTACAGACTTTTTATTGCATTCACAGAGGTGACATTGGGTCTCAACCTTCAAAATCCCAAAGAAAGTCGAAGGTGCAATAAGTAATATTTTTTTGCTAAAATAAGTGTTAAATAGCTCTATATTCTGCTAGCAATCATTGCTTAGACTGGGTATTTGTTCAGTAACGGGGTACTCCCTATCTCTCCAGCTCTTTAGTAAACAGAAAATGCATTTCAAAGGATGGGTTACCGATTCTATCCAATCAGGAGAGAGAACACAGTGAAATTGGAAGTGATGACACACAGAAGTGAGCGGACAAAATGTTAACTGGAACACTATAAAATTTGGTACTCTCTCTTGATTGGCTGAAATTGGCAACCTGCATGAAAATGTATTTTCTGTTTACTAAAGAGCTGGAGAGAAGGGGAGACCCCTGTTACCGAACAAGCACTCAATTTGCAGCGATTACTATCAGAATATAGAGCTTTCACTGGTACAATTGAACTGTAACTGTGATCATCACAGCTTTAAACAGAGCAATATTAGAAGCCAGAGTTAGTAGCTAGCCACATAGTAACATTCAGAGCCCGAACCAATATTTAACCAGTAGTTTACCAGTAGTTTACCAGTAGTTTAGAAACCAATATAATTCTGGCAAGTACGTGTATGTATCTGACATCTTTTACCTCTTACTGCTAAAATTGAAAACACTCCTTTTCTTGCATGGATTGTGCCAATACATCTGCCAGAGATTGTGTGTGTGTGTGTGTGTGTGTGTGTGTGTGTGTGTGTGTGTGTGTGTGTGTGTGTGTGTGTGTGTGTGTGTGTGTGTGTGTGTGTGTGTGTGTGTGTGTGTGTGTGTGTGTGTGTGTGTGGATTGTGCTCAGTAAAGATACAGATACAGAGCCAATACTACAAGAGCAAAAAGAAAGAAAGGCCACCACCACACGACTGCATAACATACACTACGACGTACGGCAGGGCATAAGCAGAGTAAATGCCAAACATATCATGTGGATTAAACAGCGATACAGTGATTTTGTTTAAAGCCTTATAACTGCAAATAGATATGGACCAGTCAATGGTTCATGATTTGGGCTTTAGTGACATTAACAGCACTGCTCCAACCACAAGTGGTACCTGTTGCTTTGTCTTGTCTGCCCAGCCCTGGCCTCTTGTCCCTGGGGAGAAGGGGGGTTCGAGTATGTGAGTATGTATGTGTGTGTGTGGGGGGGGGGGGTCTCTGGGACAGGTCCACCTGTCAGAGCCTACTCACAGACCTCACTGGCCACCACCACCCCCACCAACCATCCATCCATCTGGGCCCCAGATCGCCCCCCACCCCCCCACCACCACCACCACCACACAGCCCTCCTTCCCTCCTGTCTGTGTCTGCCCCTCCACCACTTCCTCCTCATCCCTTGCTCCCCTGCCCACTGTGAACAGGAGCCAAGGGTTTTGGTGAGGCCGAGGGGAGGGGGGGGGGATGTTTGTGTGAGAGGGAGGAAGACAGCACTAGCTGACAAGTGATAAAGAGCGAGGGAGTCTGCCAGACCTAGAGAGAGATAGAGGAGAGAAAGAGAAAACAGTCCCCCCCCCAAAAAAAGAGAAGAGGCAAACAGAATAGACGATGGAGACAGAGAGAGACAGAGAGAGCGAGAGAGAGAGAGTGTAGCCAGCGAGAGATGAGGAGAAAGGGTTCCAGTTAGCTGGCGGCCAGCCCGCGAGGCCAAACCACATGGGCCTAAAGCGGCTCATTGTGGTGGGACTGGCGTCTGTGTAGCTCTGGGCCCCTTGCTCGCTCCCCTTTGGCCCCAGCCTGCTCCAACATGGCCTGGCCATGGCTGCACTGCAGCCCTGGAACCCACCCTGCAACGCAACGCTGACCAAAACTTCAAAATAAAAAATAAAAAAGAACGCTTGTCTGCCTGCCCAGCTGTCCATCTAGCCTTTCTGTTATTCTTTTTCTGTTTTTCCCTCTAAGCAGCTTCTAAGACACCCCCCCCTTCCCGCCCCCAACACACACCCCACCACCACCACTACCCCTCATCCTCAAATATTACTCTCACTTTTTGTAGTCTCTAACCCATTAAGACCTGAGGCCGCTTCTAAACATTTTCTAAATCCTATAATTTTTTCGGGAAAACAAATTTTAAAAAATAAATCACGATTTTTCAAAAATAGCAGATCTACAAGCTCGTAGCGCGGCACTCGGTGCCGCGCTATGAGCTTGTAGATCTGCTATTTTTGAATAGCTTAAAGAAATCTAAAAGTGACACAGATGCGTTCCAGGTATTAATGGGCTAAGAGATAGATCTTTTGGATTGCTCAGCTTGTCTTTTGGTGGAACTGGCTATGTGAGCGCACATTTCTCTTCTTCCTTTTTTTCCCACTTTCTTTTGAAAGACGTCAACCACATGTCAGAGAGAGAGAGGGCTGGTGGTGTTTTCTCCCAGAAATGTCTCCCAGAGGTCAGGTCTACGATGGGAAGTTTTTCTCAAACATTTTTGCTTTGGTTGTTTTTCAATGAACTTTTGAGACTGACCAGGCTGACAGAGTCTGGCTGACTGGTATTTTGGGACAGACACACGTCTGTGGTCCAGCGCTTCGCTTCTCATTGGAGATGTCTGACGTGGATCTATGTCTCCCCTATTGCATTTCTTCCTGGTCAAATCTGACTGTACAGCAAAGTCCAAAATAAATTATTACTAAAAAAGGAAAATAAAACAATCAAAAGTCAATCCAATGGGGACAGGTTTTCCCTGGATAGGAGAAACCATTGAACTTGTGCGTCACAGTCGTTTGAACTTTGACCTCCAGTCAGGGAGGAGGAAAGCATGGAAGGACAGCAGACATATCAACAGGTCTTCATATTCTGTACCTGTCTCTGGACCTCGGCCAAGTTATAGGGCAGGGCGCCTTCCTCCAGAGGGGCAATCATCTCAATGTCCACCAATCCAACACGTCTGGAGGAGAGAGAAAAGAAGTTAAGGACAGACAGAGAGAAGGGGGGAGACGGAGAAAGGTTTCATGTGCCTTTCAATTGCCACGAAAAAGAAAAGCTCTCAAAGGCTTATAGTGTTTCAACCAATGCATCAAAATGACTCAATGTGTGACCTTTCCCGAGCAGAGTAGTCCCGTGTGAAATGAATTATGGTTCAAGGACACTCAATCCTTCGTTATGTTATGGCCATGTGAAAATATCGTGGAAGTCAAAAATTCCGACCTTGGCTCTAGGCGTGATTAGCCGTGACACCTAATCTAAAGAGACGACCGACTCCCATCCCCTCTATCCCGTCGTCCAAACAAAACAAAAACATCAAACCTTCGGATATAGACCCCCCCCCACACACACACATACACACACACCTCCCCCAACCCACCATCATCAGGTTTTTCCACTGCATCTCCCTACCAATCGCAGATTTCCCAGGCTAAAGGAACAGGGAACAGCCAAAATGCCCCCCCACCCTCTTTTCTTCGATTATTGGAGCAATTATTTCCCGCATCTCCAATCAAGGGGACTGGGGAAGGCTATTAAAGTATCCCGTTGCTCAGAAATAATAATCAGGTGCTGTGTCCCAGGCCAGGGTTAGAAATTACCAGTGTGCTCTCCGGTCAGCATGCGAGGCTAGACGCATAGGAAAGAAGGGAACGTGAGATGCGTACAGCTGTTGTTATGCAATGAATCATAAGGGTGATCGGAAGAACCCCTCAAACTCAGACACACATGCATTTTATTTATAGTTTTTAATAAATAGGAGTACAGACAGGTTTTAGAATTAAAGGTGATTCTCTAGCATGTAGTCATGTCTGGTTCTTTTGATCACCCGGGGAGGAGTTTGAGAGGAGAGAAAGCGATAATTTTCCTTCAAGTATCAAAGTGGAGGTGCCCTTCAGCCACTTTAACCCTGGTATCACTATTTATGTACGTATGTTTTATTTGAAAAATGTTCCAAAAATAGCAAAAAATATTGTACCACAAAACATATTTCAAGTGGTTAAAGGAGGCACATCTAGGATAGCTTTACTCGCTTCCCAACTAAAATGTTCCGCCAAGAACCGTCTTATATGATTCTTTAAGAAGAATCTGCACGGTTCTTTTTTTCAAGCAAGTGGCTCCATATAGAACCTCAGAATCTTTCATGGATCTATATATGGAACTGTTTTGGTAAGAAGGCACCGTTAAGGAACCCTGATTGCTTGGAGAAATCACGGAGGTATACGACCGCTGGCTACGTGCCGTTTCTCCATACTGCCGATGGTTACTAAAGAATGTTTGTGTGCCTGCGTGTGTCTATTCTAGGAGCCCAAGATGACTCAGCCGTCTGAGTGGGTAAAGGGTTTGTGTATAACAGTTTGTCTTGGTTGACATGTCGTTTTTTTTGGTGTACACACATGTAAACCTGCATTACTGTGTGTGCTATTGTCATATGCAAATGTGATTGTGTGTTTGCATGTGTGCAAGTATGAGTTGTATTGCTGTGTGTGTGTGTGTGTGTGTGTGTGTGTGTGTGTGTGTGTGTGTGTGTGTGTGTGTGTGTGTGTGTGTGTGTGTGTGTGTGTGTGTGTGTGTGTGTGTGTGTGTGTGTGTGTGTGTGTGTGTGACACAGACCCGCGGGGTTCGTTCAAGTCAGCCAGCTGAAAGAGAATGTCCACCTCCATGGGAGTGACCTGGCCAAACTTCTGAGCTGCCACAATGAACTCCTCTATAGAGAGACAGACAGAGATGTTTTACTTTCAATTATATCAATTGATTATTTTCAATTACTATGACTATCAATGAAGAAGAATAAAATACAGTGTTAAAGATAACTGCAATAAAGTAGTAGGTACAGTACATATACCCAGTGTACAACACAGGGTGATCATTGCTTCACCAACTCCGTTCTGAAATTGTGCCGATTTGACAAACGCTTCATCGTGCATTGAGCCTTGAGTTAGTTGAAAAGATTTGCTCTGTCCCTATCATAGCTGGCCCCAAACCCCCATTTAAACCCCAATATTAATACTGCACTGTACAAAGCACTTAATGTCCCATTAATTGGCAACGGAATTCATTCAGAATGTATTGCATGGAGGCTGATCAGTACTTAAGATGGCACTTCACCGGTGCTCTCACTTTACAGCGTGGTTTAACTCCTTTACTTTTTCATGACACAATGTCCTGATTTGCCAGCGAGGAGTGTCAAGGCCCGTTCAATCGATCACAGAAAAGTAGAATGGAAAAATAGGGCTTCAATGGTATATTTCTGTAGGCAGGTCTAGGTTGCGGTAACTTGAGCCGTGGTCTATTGTTGCCGGGAATAATGAACAGGTTGACTGTAGACTGGCTTACAGTGCGGGAGTCAGCATTGTGAGACCTGCTTATTCAAAGAGCAGCGAGCTGGGCTTGTGACAGAGACGTCCTACACTGGAGCCATTCACCCCGCCGAGGCTCAGCTTACCCCTGAGGCATTCTCTCACACACACACACACACACACACACACACACACACACACACACACACACACACACACACACACACACACGCTCCCACGTGCGCACACACACCCCCACACACACACACACACACACACCCATACACACACGCAAGCACTTCCAATAGCGCGGCAGGTATGCGAGAACGCACTCACATGCTTGAGTGAATGAATGCACAGGTATGTGCGCGTGAACACACACACACACACACACACACACTAGTGTCTAGGGAGATCACAGATCACACTGTTGATAACCTGTCTATCTGCAGTCCACACACACACGCCTATAGCCTATTAAACTGATAACCCGGGTCCCACATAACTGCCTTGTCCACACACAGTTCGCTGGTTGTCTGGCCCGTGTTTCTCTACAGGCTTTAGGCTAATCTGTGCCACTCTACCAGCTGAATGCAGTTTATCTTAAAAGGCTTGGCTCTTCACTTACACACATTCACCCTCATCCACCCCAACACGCCCTCGTCTCTACCCAACCTCACACTTCCAAACTGTGTACGCTCTATTACAGAGGTACAATGAAGGGGGGGGGGGGATACGCAGATGTGAAAGTACATAACAGACTTTTGGAATTTCCTTGCTGACAACTTAAAACTAGAATGGTTTTAGCTTCCCACACAGCGCCGCAGAGTTCCATAACCCCAGACATTCTGATCATGTGTGTTTTCTGCATTGAAACGGACGCACGTTGAAACCTGAGGTTCACCTGTATGCATAAAAATATTGTACAGTCATGACCAGCCACGTAGTGGGATGCATCTCTACAGGCCCCGAGAGAAGTGCACCAGAATCGTAGCAGTGTGTGCATTGTTGTGGCCTCTCATATGCACACACACATTCATATTTATACAGGAACACATATTCACACACACACAGTCACACACACACATTAATTCGTATACAGGAACACATATTCTCGCACGCACGCACGCACACACACACACACACACACACACACACACACACACACACACACACACACACACACACACACACACACACACACACACACACACACACACACACACACACACACACACACACACACACACACACACACACACACACACACACACACACACGGTTAGCCAAAACAGTGGCCTTGCAGCACACATGGAACCCATCAAGATTAGCATGCATGCGTGCATGCTAGCGTATTAGCCTGTTTGTGTATGCGAGTATACGCACATGTTGGGGTAACATGCCCGCGCAAGTGTATGTGTATGTGTGTTGTTGGTGAGTGTGTGTGTGTGTTTATGAGTCAGTGAGTAGGACGTGGAGTTAAGCACTCCCAAAGTCCCTGAGGGAGCCTTAATGACTTGGGGAGCGGAGGGGGGCTGTGGTGGTGGGGGGGGGGGCAGCTGGCTATGGGCCACTACTGGACCGGCCAAGCCCAGCCTCGGTGTGCCCATGGTGGGAACAGCCTGGGGAAGAAAACGGACCCTTGGTCTGGGTCTGATGTGGTCCCCACCCCGATAAGGCCCCGAGATAGCATCATAAGCCTTCATCAGGGACTCAGAGACATGTGGGGAGAACTCAGAACCGCTGCTTATGGACAGATAAAGACAATGTCAAGACAAGAGAGAGAGAGAGAGAGAGAAGGAGACAGACAGACTGAAAGACGGAGAAAGAGAGATCTAGGCTCCCTGCCAAGTCAGGAGGCAAAGAATGAGTGAGAATGAGAAGAGAGGCATGTCACGGAGATAGCGAGAAAACGAGAGAGAGAGAGTTCGGGAGAGCGATAAAGGACATCTAGTCCTCTAAATGTACGTTGGACTTGCCTGTGTGAAGTGACAGAATATCTAAATGACGCCTCTGACGTTTCCTTATAGTACTGAGAGTGGTAGTGTCGACTCCTGTACACTGAAATAAGCTTTTAAATCTCAACTCTACAATGAAATAATATAACCAAACCTGGTTATAAAATAGATTTGATAGCAATGCACACTCGACCTTGTAATGTAAATTTTACAGCTGTTATGAGACACACAGTAAAAACAGCTCAAGAGCAGGTCACATTGCAGCTTCCTGGTGGCTCAACCAGTCAGCACGCGAACTGACCACATAATCACAATGTCCTGACTTTGAATCTATCTTTCATGCGTCTTCACTGTACAGTCCAATGAAGCAGAAATGTCATAAATCAACGCAAAGCATAAACACGTTTTTTTTTGTTCGTTTTGAATTTTGTTTTTTTTCTTTTGATCCGATTGTTGGATTGTTGTTGGTGTTGTTTCTTTTTTCCTTTGTTAACCCATTAAGACCGGGAAAGCATCTGTCATTTTAGACTTAAACCATTATCTTATACTTTGGCTATTCAAAAATAGCTGATGTACAAGCTCAGCACCAAGTGCCACGCTATGAGCTTGTAGATCTGCTACTTTTAGAAAAAACATGAACAAAATGCATGGTATTTACTAGGTCTCCAAACATAAATCCCTCTACTGGTATTTACACTCTTAAAGGAACCTAACCAAAAAATTGGTTAGGTTCAGATTGGTTTCCTCTATTGAAACAGGTCCTGTTTTTATTTTGCCAGCAGAAAAACTATTATTCAATCTGTAATAATGTCTGTGTTTGACTATGGTGATGTGCTGTACATGCATGCTTCAACCTCCACACTGAAGCCTCTTGAAGCAGTCTACCACAGTGCCCTACGTTTTATTACTGGTGATGATTATCACACCCATCACTGCATTTTATATGATAAAGTGGGTTGGCCATCTCTCGCAGTGCGTAGAGAGCAACATTGTATTTTAATGTATTCATAAGGACTTGTGTGGTAAGCTTCCTTTGTACCTATCCTCGCTTTTAGAACCAAAGGTTACTGGACATTCAACACGTTCACAAACACACATTAGATATATCAGTCCACGTAAGAGCAGTGAACAAGGAAAGACTGCTTTAATTTATTATGCTCCACACAAATGGAACAAATTTCAGGACTCTCTGAAACTGGTACGATTGGTCTCAATAGAGACATGCTTCTTGAGGAGAGGACACACTTCATAGTGACTGCACATGTATCATGTAACACTATATCTATTTATTTGCATTTGTGACGATTGTAATATGAATCAAATGTTTGTTATTGTTTTTCATTATGTATGTGCTTTATATATGCTGTTATCAGGGCGTCCTTGAAAAAGAGAGCTTGCTTTCAATGGGCTTCCCTGAATAAATAAAGGAACATTTGTAACTCAAATCTTTGCTTCTGGGGATTCTACAAATGTCTTCTAAATCTTAACAGTTTTTTGAAAAAAGTTATGTTCCTATAATCAGTAGTTCTCAAACTTTTTCATGTCAAGGACCCCCAAAATAATATGTATTTGGCCGCGGACACCAATCTCAAAATATGTTGTTCCAGGGACCCCCTTCCAGGGACCCCCCCCCCCCCCCCCCCCAGAAGCAAAGGTTTGAGTTAAAAATGTTAACTATGTAAAAAAATATCAGAATGTTAAAAATAGCAGATCTACAAGCTCATAGCGTGGCACTCAGTGCCGCGCTATGAGCTTGTAGATCTGCTATTTTTGAATATCCAAAATATAAAATAATGGTTTAAGTGGTTACACAGATGCGTTCCCGGTTTGAGTGGGTTAAATGTGGGCCTGTTGAGACTGTAACAGTGATTCAGGGCTACACAAATAGAGTTGTTCCGATACCCAGTATCGGAAAAGCTGCGAATACTGCCTAAAATGCTGGTATCAGTATCGGCGAGTATGCCAGTCTATACCATTCCGATACCACGTAATTTATCACGTGATGATATTTCATAGTAATATATTTTTATTGCTTCAGTTGATGTTGCACTACTGTTTTATACTGTTACTGAAATATTCACATTATTATTTTACTAACTTGTAGCTGCACTTTAACAATTATTAACTGAATTTTTATTTATTCCTAGATCAGTGGTTCTCAAACGTATTTTAATTTCAAGGACCCCCATAACTCTGAGAGTGTTCAAATGGAACCAAATGGACCCGTAAGGATAAGGATAAGGATAATTCCTTTTAACAGGTCGTTCATGAAAGTCCTTGCGGTCTTGTTTCCAATGAGAACCTGTGAGCAATTGGGGTTTAGAGTCTTGCTCAGGGACAAATTTCATATCATCGGCACATATGCTGGGATAGCCTGGAATCGAACCTGGGGCAACCAGGGCCTCTGGTTCCCTAGGCGGGCTCACTAACCACTCAGCTATGGCCGCCCCAACGTACGGGTCCATTTGGTTCCATTTGTACACTCTCAGAGTTACAGACCTGTAAGGGTCCATTTGAAACCCCCTCGAGGAACACTGAGGGTCCCTGGACCACACTTTGAGACCCACACTGTCCTAGATTTGTTTAAATTACACACTGGATCCGCTGGTCAAATGATGAGTCCCATTACAGCATAGGATGTGTAACAGACACAGCCATGGAGGATTATGGGGTGTGTGTGTGTGTGTGTGTGTGTGTGTGTGTGTGTGTGTGTGTGTGTGTGTGTGCGGCGCATGTGTTGGGATGGATCCAGCACGCCCAGTCGAACACCACCGTAGGAGGTGGAAAACTAAACAATAACAAAGTTTCCGTCCTCCGCTTCACACATGCGCGTTCACGGAACACATACACACACTCAATATGCTGTCCAGACAAACTCGATCGCTCTCACAGTCATCCAGAGAGAACGTTTGTGTGTATGTACGTGTACTGCATGTTTGCATGTCCATGTCCGCTCGTGGGTGTGTGTGTGTGTGTGTGTGTGTGTGTGTGTGTGTGTGTGTGTGTGTGCGCACGGCCGCGCGTGTGCATGTATAAATGGAAGTCAACATGTGCGTATTTGAGTATAAAGTATGTGTAGGGTTTTATAAGCACATACAGTACACTTTTCTATAAGTATCAGAGCACAAGAGAGGGAGTGTGTGTGTGTGTGTGTGTGTGTACGTGCGTGCGTACCTTTAGTGACCTCCAGGTCTCGGCGGTGGCCGGACAGCGTGCTGTAGATCTTCCTAATCAGTTCCATGTTGTTGAGAAGCGAGTTAAAGCCGTTGAAGTAGGAGAAACTCACCTGATGGGAGGTAGTGCCCCCGGCCACCTACAGATACATGGATGGAGGGATAGACAGAAAGAGAGAAGACGGGAGGAATGGGGAGGAGAGGGAGGGAGAGAATTGGAGAGAGTTTAGGCTACTGAGTGCAATTTCACATGCTTACATTTTCTAACAAAGCACCCAAACCATGCAGACACATTGAGAGCGAGACTGCAACGCAAAAGCAAACAGATAACCAAACATACACAAAAAACAAACTCATACGCACACACACAAACATACACTAAACACACAGTATAAAGACTAAAGTCTGGAAGACACATCTAACAAGGGTTATCCATCGTTATGGATACACTGAAGTTATCAAAACAAACGCTCTAGTGGAAGATTACCCATAATCCCTGAACGAGAAGACAAGAGGAAGAAAGCTCGGCTTAAACCGCCGGTTAATCAGCACCATGTCTCTATGCCACCACCCTGCAGGGAGTATAAAGCCCTCTCCACCGCGAGTCTTTCCATCACACACACACACGCACGCACGCACACACACACACACACACACTCACAGACACTCAGAGAGCATTTAATTAACTGGTCTTTATGAGGAGCAGGAAGCAGTAAAGGGGACAGAAAATAGACCGAGGTAAATAAAAAAATAAAAACTTTAAAAATAGACGTTGGGGCTTCTTAGTAGGACATTCCAACCTGCCCACAGCCTCGTTTTACATCGCAAAGAAGAAAATGCCATCTTTCTCATCTTGGGCTCTCGAGGCGCTGAATTAAAGTTCCCCCGGTGTCTCTTTTCTATTGTATGACATTTTCGATTATTTTTCACCAACTGATTTCAGTCGTAGCGTAGGACTTCAGCTGTGAAGATGTGGGAATTTAAAAGTTTTGCTGCCGTATTCAAGAGCGTGGGGGGTTGGGTGAGTGAGGGAGGCAGCAGAAAATACCAGGGCTTCCCTCTCACTAGATGGCACTGTTTGCTTTACAGAGACACGTTGGTGCAGCTGCAGCTACCAGCACTGTGTGCATGGAAGGGAAGGGAAGGATTGTGGGGGTGGGGTGGGGGGGGGGGGCTATTGGGTTTTAGTGAAACTGCCTCAACAGAAAGACACATTTGTATCTATACATGTGTATATGAGCCTATAGGCACGGGCCCTCGTCTGAAATTCAACACGCAGGCTTTCGCTGCAATACGATGTGGAGAAGAGAACAACATTTGGGTAGCAGAGAGCGTGATGTTGATTTATCTTTTTCAGCCAGCCGAATTACAGGGCCGCCGTTTCGCTGTATTCTGCCACAATGATGTCTTTAATGCGTCTGCAGTGTGTGTGCGTGTGTGTGTGTCTGCAGTGTGTGTGTGTGTGTGTGTGTGTGTGTGTGTGTGTGTGTGTGTCTGTGTTTACTAACATCACTGGGAGATGACTGGTCGGTGAGGTAAACACAGTAGAGAAAATGACAGAGTCTACAAGGTGTTTATGAAATGGGGCAAGACGTTGGACATACACACGTGCGCAAACACACACACACACAATGGATAAATGCCGACACGAGACACAAAAAACACACATTCTGCTGTTGCAAACAAACACTCAGGGTGTGCGCGCACGCACGCACGCACACACACACGGCAAGACAACGATGAAGCTCCAGTGTCTCCGTCTTCCTATTCAGCCGGCCTGCTTGGCTTTGACACTGGCAGGGAGGTTGAACTTAATGACATGGTAGTGGAGAGAGAGAGAGGTGGGGGGGGGGGGAAAGAGGGGGCGACAGCAAGAGAGAAAAAGGGAAGGAAAGAGAGAGGACAAATGAGAGATGACAGAAAGGTATAGTAGAAAGATGATAGTAGAGAGAGAGAGAGAGCGAGCAATATATAATAGAAAGTAAGAACAGAATTGAAATCCCAAGGGAAAAACACTGGACAGAGAAAGAGAAAGAGAAAGAGGGGGGAGAGAGAGAGAGAGAGAGAGAGAGAGAGAGAGAGAGAGAGAGAGAAAGCTGTGTGTGAACAAGGCAGAAGACAAGTGGAGAGAATGCAATGTGAAACGCAATGACAGGAGAGAGAGAGAGAGAGAGAAAAATAGAGCCAGAGAATGACAGAGAGAGAGAGAGAGAGAGAGAGAGAGAGTGCAAAAAAAGAAAAGAGCAAAAAAAGAACAAGAGTGGAGCCGCTGAGCCAAACAGCGACGCCTATACCCACCGCCACCAGACTCTCCTCCACAAAGGGTGTGAGCACATGAGGACGGCAGGTGACCATGATGTCCCTGAAGTCCAGCGCCGAGATGGCTCCGGTGTGAGACCGGTCCCTCTGGACAAAGGCCTGCCGCGCGTGTTCCAGCTGCATCTCCTGAGAGAGAGAGAGAGAGAGACAGAGAGAGAGAGCGGTGTCATTATGTATGTGCGTACATAGCATCATCACGTTTATGTACATGGATGGCATCATTGCATGTATATGCACATGTACAGCATCGTTGCATGTGTATGCACTTGGTCAGCATCAGTGGTGTAAAGTAACTAAGTACATTTACTCACGTATTGTACTTAAGTACAATTTTGAGGTACTTTTATGTTCGCGTTGTGAGCTTGTAGATCTGCTATTTTCAAACATTTTAGTACTTTTACTTTTGGTACTTTAAGTACATTTTGATACCAATACTTTTGTACTTTTACTCAAGTACATTTTGAATTCCGGACTTTTACTTGTAACGGAGTACATCTACATTGCAGTATTGATACTTTTACTTAAAGGAGAATTTTGGACTAAGTTTTTCTTACCTTTTCTATGATGTTATGATATCTTAGGATGAATGGTACAGTAGAAATTTTTCATAACTCCATCCCGGGTCCGCCACAGCTTAAAACGTGCGCGGATAGGCCTTGCGCTAGATCGCATATTTTTTTTTTTTTTACTCTTTAAATTTTTATCCCGCGATTTTGTAACCCTATTTTTTACACCCAGTGCCAATTATCTATGTAATCCTGGGCACTACCTTCCCTCTGCCAACCTAGGGAGGCCAGGGCCGAGCTCATGCCTCCTTCAATGCATGAGAGCCAACTGACCTTCTTGTCACCTGACAGGGGAGAGTTTCCCTGGTTGGACGTAGCGCGTGGAAGGAACACGTTATTCCAACCAGTTCCCTTCCCCTCCATCAGGCGCCCCGGCTGGCCAGGGGGAGGCAGTATAGTGACCAGGATTACTGCATGTTTTTGTGAGGGTACCTACCCTAGGAGACACGGGGAGAACATGCAAACTCCACACAGAAAGGCCCTTTCACCAACCCCACCTAGGGTATGGGCACTGATGACGCGGAGGAGAGAACACGCATATTTTAATAGCTTTTTTTTTTTTCTTTTTTTTTTTTTTAGATCTAACGTTCATAGTGACAGAACACTATGCAACCAAAAAAAATAATAGTAATCGAAGTCTCGCTAGACGAGATTTCAATCTCGAGATTTCAATCTCGTCTAGCGAGACTTAATTTTATTTATTTTTTGGACAGTGTTCTGTCACTATGAATGTCAGATCTTAAAAAAAAAAAAAAACTTACCGTAGTCCAAAATTCTCCTTTAAGTAAAACATGTGAGTACTTTTTCCACCACTGGTCAGCATCGTTGCATGCGTATGCACGTGGACAGTATTGTTGCATGCGTACAGTACTGTGAGTGTTATCACTGTATGTGTAGGTGCGTGGACAGCATCAATGCATATGTGCGTGGACGCATCACTGCATGTGTATGTGTGTGGACAGCATCACTGCATGTGTATGCGTGAGTATTTCTAGCTTTCTACTATACACTTTCTGAAAATAGCAGAGACAGCCTGTGCTACACAGCATGTGCTCATAAGAGCACATAGACCTGAAATGCACAGTACTGCACATGTTTAGAGCACATAGGATTCACACACGCATGCATGAAGATTGCTGAATTGTGCACATGCACACACATGCAAATGTGCATGCAGATATCGCCATTCATGCATACACACAACCACATTATTTGCATTGATGGGCTCCCCTGGCACCGTTCATCTCAGTCACAAGGAGCTAAGGTCTGGGGGGTCCCAACCCTGCCCTGCCTGCCCACCCTGTGCCATCACTTGGGATTCTCTCACCCTCCCAAGCCCCACTTAAACATGCTCAGTGGACACACAATTAGACACACACACCTACCTACACACTCAAGCTGGCTAATCACCAACTGCTCACTTTGTCTCACTTCTCACACACACACACACACACACACACACACACACACACACACACACACACACACACACACACACACACACACACACACACACACACACACACACACACACACACACACACACACACACACACACACACACACACACACACACACACACACACACACACACACACGTGTCCAGGGGGAAAACGGCAGGTTGTGGTGTGAAGGTCCCCCAAAGGCCCTTGAAATGAACAGCCATTATCAGTACCTGCAACCACAAGTCTGGAGAGGCTGCAAACAAACCACAGACATGCAACACCTACTGTACTGTAAGCTCGAGCACTTCCTGTGCCTTGCATCAACAAGGTTCAGGTTCTGTACACCTACTGTAGAATGGAACACTTCCTGTGCCTTATAGCATAGATTTTATGGGGTGGAGACGAGAGGTCTACATTTGACTTGTTTGCTCTTTTGTTTGTGTTATTCTCCATTTTGTTTCCTTTTCTATTGCTACCGTCTCTGTGACCTAATTCCCTCTCAAGGATGAAGGCTTATTTTATTATTTTTATTCCCATGTGAGAAGCCAGGAATGTGACAACAAATATTTCACAGCAACTCATCATAGTGACATTCAGTCACTCACAAGCATTAGGACAGTCAGAATCTGAATCTAGGAGGACCACATACCATTACCTAGATTTAATTTGGTTTGTCAGTACTGTCTGTGGAATTAAGGCTTGTTCTTTGGATGTTTTATTCAAGCATGTGGAATGGAATTCAAGAACGTACAACTCCCTACCAAAATAAACCTGATGCAACCGTGGCTTATTGTTATGCTGAGTTGGAGGGAGTGAGACGTCTCTGCCTTTATACAACCTCAGGGAAACATTTGGGATCTTTGACTGACATTTACACACACAACGCAAGTGGATATCGGTGTGAAAGAAGCAGAAACATTGTACCCAAAGGGCCAGATCTACAAAAACATAGCTATGGATGCAGTCGTTTTCTGATATCGACTTTGGGGCAAAGGAGGGGGTTCTAATTATGTATTTAGAGCATCATAGTTGACCAAATGAGTGGAAAATTAGGCACGTAAACACTACATAAATGTGGAGATATATTTGGTATTGGCGTTCAAGAGTGTCATGATCAACCTTCCTCTGGTTGCTTTTGAGGAGGTAAAAACACTAGATATTGTGCAGGGGGGGGGGGACACAGAATAGACTGAACGTAAACAGTTGCATAGTTGAATCATGTGCAAAAAAAAACACAGAAAGAGAAGGAAAAATGTTTGTGCATGTGGGGGCGTTACTTGTGTGCATGAACACGTGTGCAAGTATTTGTATGTGTTTCTGAGTGTGAATACTGTACAGTATGTGCCTTTGCAACTGAAGAAGGAAAATAACCCCCTCCCCACCCATCCCAAAAAAACATCCCAGCCCTGAAGCTGGACAAGCTGAGAGTCTCGAGCACCACACAACAACCACACGCACCAACAAAACAACTGTGGTCCGAGGATGGAGCCCTTTATGGTCTCAGCTTCTTATAAAAACCCAAACTTGCTGCAACTGTGTGAGTGTTTGAGAGACATGGTTACATGGTTTTTATCTTGCAGTCAGAGCACTGAGGGTGGCTGGGGGAGGCTTTAAGCCAGGGGGGGCGCTTTGGGGCAGCCAGCGAGAGGCCACCGAGACATTCGCAGTCACTTTAATTGTCCTTGGATGAGAATAAAAAATGCATGACAAGCCACCTCTGTTTACTTTCAATGGCTGGCGTTTTTCCCCCCTCTCCAAAGTTAAACAATGGATACGAGTGGAAAAGGATTCTCTCTCTCTCTCTCTCTCTGCTTCTCATCAGTATGGGACTAAAGCTGTTACAAGAGGAAGCTGCAAGCATAACTGCCCATTTAAACGCTTGCCAATGAATGAGCCTTCCACACAGTGACTTTAAGTGCTGCCCATTGCCTCTTGGAGGTGTCAAACATATAATTGAAAATTTGAAACTTGGTCCATGTCAACGTTCCAAATTCACTCATTGGAGTGTATAGGAAAGAAGGGAGTGCTGCGTGTTGCATCCACCCCTTCACCAACCCACCCTCCGTCCATATGATTCAAAACTCTCTCCTTGTCAGCTTTTATACAGTGGGCTACCACGTGCCACCTCTCTAGTCACTGGCACTGCCATTGCCAGAAACTGCATCACTCCAACAATGCAAGCTGGTCCTTGGCCGGCATCCATGCGTGAGATGGGAAAAATGCATGTAATTGGTGAGAATCTCTGGCTTCCATCGAGACAGTAATTGGCCAGAGAGAGCCCTTGTGAGAAATGTGCCGCGCAAACGTTTTCCCTGATAATCCCATCTTGTGAGCATCTGGCAGCACCGTGGTTATAATGGCTGAAAAACACAATGGAGACATACATGTACAGAGCAGGAGGAACAAGGGTGGGAACGTGCTTAGGGCGGGAAAAACAGAATGATAGGAAGTTATAAATACAACTGTACATGTACTTAATATCCCCAAGATAATTTGTTAATGTAGCATGTGTGTGTGTGTGTGTGTGTGTGTGTGTGTGTGTGTGTGTGTGTGTGTGTGTGTGGGGGTGTGTGTGGGGGTGTGTGTGTGTGTGGGTGTGGGTGTGGGTGTGTGTGTGTGTGTGTGTGTGTGTGTGTGTGTGTGTGTGTGTGTGTGTGTGTGTGTGTGTGTGTGTGTGTGTGTTATAAAGAATGCCTATAAACTAGGCATGAAAAAATAAGTTCTGGTGGTGTATTACTCTTTGGTTTGTAACAAGGGCATCATGCAGTATAGATGTCCACTTTACTTTTCACATAGTGACTGCACCGGTTTCAAATCCAATAATAACAGTTTCAACCTTGCGATTGACAGAAGCATTCTAAGGAGATGAGCCCGACCGCTATATCAGTTTGGCCAATACATCGGCCATTATTTGACTTTTTTCGGCAATTATGCAGCCAACGTGTCCCAGTTCTTCTTTTTGCTTACTAGTTAAATGTTCTCAAATAGAAGCTTTAATCAAAACAGTTTTTGAATCAGATTTCAACATTTTGGCCAGTTTTTACTTTCTTTTTCTTCTTCTCTGTGTGAGGTGAGTGTGTGTGTGTGTGTGTGTGTGTGTGTGTGTGTGTGTGTGTGTGTGTGTGTGTGTGTGTGTTATTTTTTCTCAAAATAGCAGTCAAATATCAGTAAACAGTGGTCTAGGACTCTCCAAAATCGGGATCAGACACAAAAATCTGGCATCAGTTGGGCTCTACTGTGCCAATATCGGCCCATACGACACTCCAAACACATCCACATGTTTACCTTACCTGTAACCTAGCAACATCTACTGCCAGTTGTAGTAACAAGGTCGTTTTTACAGCTTGGCACCTAAGGGGCAAGCAGCCTATAGGGTGTCTATCCATCTGTCTGTCTACAGTATATGTCTGTGGCTAATCTCACAAATCATTGGGCCGATAGGCACCACATTTCTTGTGCATGCTGCCAGTAGGCTGCGAAATTTTTAAACAAGATGACATTCAGTGGTGGACAAAGTACTCAACCCCAGTACTTGAGCCAAAGTAGAGATACTCCTGGTCAAATATTACTAAACTACAAGTGAAAGTAATTGCTTTAAAAAAAGACTTTCAAAAGTACATGCTTTTAAAAACACATAAATGTTCAAAAGTAAAAGTACATTTTCTTTTTAATATCAATGCACTGCTGTATTTCAAAAGGTTTGAGAACCACTGATGTAGAGAGCAAAAGCAAGGGAATAAAGGTCACCCATGTAGTGTAAACAGTAGACTCAGAGCAATATTCACGTGCCAATTTGACTCATGTGCCACTTTTGACAGGAACATCCAGTGTTCTACAACACAACAGTGGATAGGTCTGTACTTTTCAAAACTTCAGAAGGATTATACTTGGTGCAGCCAGAGTGCAAATAAAACTAGCTTCCTCTGCCAGTGATTAAGGCGCGGATCAATAGCTATGAGCATGATCAAATGCACTAAGCACGAGCAGGAAATATGCATTTCATAGTTGAGCAGTGAGAGCTGGCTGGCCACTGGCCCTGTAGCTATGAGGGAGCTACAACCACAGAGTGACTTACTGGGAGAGAACTGGGAACGCTGTCAATGCAAAGTACAGAGTCTACCGGCCATAACACCACACACAGACACACACAGACACACACTGACAGACACATGCGCACACGCGCGCATGCACACCGAAAACTAACCCACACAGAGACAGACACGCACACAAACAAATACAAAGAGACTTCATCAACAAGCACAGCCTGCATCTCTGCAGATGCAGACGAGAGCACAAACATACAGTATAGAATGATGCACACGATGCAAATAAACAACGGATATACAAATAAAAGACATATAAGGAACACAAGCACGTGTATGTACATATAGGCAACACTCTCAAGACAGACAGAAACACACACACACACACACACACACACACACACACACACACACACACACACACACACACACACACACACACACACACACACACACACACACACACACACACACACACACACACACCACACACACACACACACAGAGAGACAACAATATCCCAATATCCATGTGCTGCAGGCCACTATGTATAAGCCATCTGGTCCACGTTAAGTGCAATATAAAAAGCTCATTCAGATACATGGTGAGTGTGGATGCAAACTTGGCACAGTATGGACCAGCCCCCCCACCACCACCAACACCACCACCTCTCACTGCTTAGGACTGATTTAAGTCTAGACATCATATTGGAAAATGGCTCGCACGCCACAAATATATTCGGAACGTTCCGGCACCACCGCTGCCATGCTATTTATGGAGATAGAGCTGTGTGTGTGTGTACCTGTGTTTGAGAATAGGTGGAGCAGAGAAATGCTAGGTGCATGTCAGCTAATGGAAAACAAATGCAGACAAAGTCGCAAAAATATAACGTCAGTGTTTCATTAATGGCTAATCTGGTCAACCTGGAGGGCTGTGTTTGAGAGGCATAGGACCAGGAAAGAACCTAATAGTTAGTGTGCGTGCGTCATACTTAGACGAGCATCAAGCAATACTATTAAAAAACAAAAACATTAATGTGATTCACCGATGATGTTGCTATGAATTACATTTATAATTTGATTCTGAAAGGAGGAAAACTAAAAACGAAAGAACGAACGAAAGAAAGAAAGAAAGAAATGAAATGGCTAGCAGAGGACAGACTGTGATGGACAAAGTGAGCATCATGTTGACAGAATAAAAGAAAGGCAGCATGTGAGATGGACAGAGAGTGAGTGGAAATGACGTGCGCACGCACACGCGTGTGCACGTGTGTGTGTGTGTGTGTGTGTGTGTGTGTGTGTGTCTGTTTGCCCGCTTTTATCTGTGCGAGACTGGGCAGAACTGACAGATCTAGACACAGGATCCAGGGACCTAGTGACTCTGTTCCTTCCATTAAGGATGTGGTTCTCTAATCCTGTTCTGGGGACCCAGAGAACTGCTGGCTTTCATTGAAGACATCTAATCAGAGATTTAGGTAATTTAGGCCTAAGACTACTTCCCTAGTTTTTGAAATGGCTACCGATACCGGGCAAAAAATGCTCAATAACTGCTACAATCTGCCAGTTAAAAACATTCTACAGCAGGCTATGAGCAATAGATATTTTCTGCATAGCTCGTGCCACTACATTTATTTTCATTAAATATAATTATATTTTCCTGTATGGACTGTGCTCAAAACAGATGAAACTATGACGCTTTTCAGCCTGACTGCCAGCCTTTTGACCGGCTAGTGTATTAGTCACACTCTACCTGGGACACCAAGTGAATGCAAATACATTCACTGGCATAATGGGAAAACCAGCAGCGATGTGGGTTCCCCAGGACCGTGGTTGAGTGCCACAGAATCAGGAGGTGATCCCTAGCAAACTCACCAGGAGAAACTGGGTGAACTCTCCATAGTTCAGCTGCTTGTTCCGCTCTGTGCCGAAGTGCAGTTGCATGAACTCGCAGTCCCAGTTAAAGGAGATATGTTGGTGTATGGTGGTCTGACTGAACACCTGCTTTGCGTCCTCTGTGGAGTGGATAAAAAAAGGGGGTAAAATATACATCATCATCTTAACGATAAAGCCTGAACAAGCCTACAGTACATCCAGATAGGGACAATAGCACATACCAACTCCAAAGATGGCACTGTGTCAAGTGTTTACTGGGTTAATCATCTATAAATATATCAATTTACGAATCAGAGGGGAGTGACAAATGAATTAAGCTGTCAGACAACACACAATCATTTCAAATCCCTTCACGTTACCGGGTGACCCGGCGGTTACACAGTTCTGGGTTATATATTTCAGTAATAATACAATACATAAACAACGTGAAGCTGTGACACGGTTTCCAATGATTAGCAACAAGATTCAACCACAGTTTTGACCAAAACCTCTCAGGCATAGTGTAGTGGTGGGTTACAGTGATGGAGAACCTCAATGTATTCCAGTAGGGAGTTCCAATTCTGCCGTGCTATAATGTGTGCTAATGTTGCATCTAAGGTCTTTCCCATGAAAAATGAATCCCTTTTCACCTTGCATTTTCTTAGTCTCATTACAATATTTGTATCATTCTTCACGTGCATACTGTATATGCAGTACTGTGTGTATGCATATTTATAAGGGAAACATTAGTAAGTCATAACCCCCAACCCCCCTCATATACTGCGGGAGGTTCATGATTATATTTGACAAAATGTCCACTTCAATCCCGATGGGGGCAAATCTGTTGGAATTAATTACAATTGAGACTTAAGTTCCTAAACTCACAGTGGGTCTTAAATGATACGTGACAGTGCAGGGTTAAAGCTGCGTAGGGCCGAGGTTGTTCGTGGCTCTACGCTTGGAAGGAAAAAAGTTGCTCCGTCTGTCTGAGCCTCTCTGAGCCTCTGCAGCCAGTAGAAGACAGAGACACTGAACATGAGCCCCAAATTATAGCCTTACTAAAGAAACAAAAACAAACCAACAGAGCGACCTGTTTCTTATTACCAAACAAGCTGCGTCTCTGAATGAGCACAGAGAAAGCAAGAGAGAGGAGAAAGGGAGAGAAACTAAATTTCTTTGACAAAATCTGAGAAATTGAGGGAGAGCGAGAAAGGGAGGCAATTTTTATTTCAGTCAGGCTGTACTTTTTTGGAACAAGACAGGTCCGCCGCGGGTTTTTACACTTTAATGAGGCAATAAATATACAGCCTTTAACTCTTTAAAGGATAGGTGCAGGCAGCACCGCTACAGACCCCAGAGTTTATATTATCGGCTTTTATGGACCTGTCAACACCATGCCCTCTTTTTTCTGTTGTTTTTTAGGTGTTTTTCAACACTACTCTTTTTATCTTTCTGGCTCCGATACAACTACAGTAACTGCATTTCATGCGCTACGTTCTGTGCCAGTTTTTATGAACTCTAGATTCCAGCAAATTATGGATTCATTATTTGTAGAAGCAGTAAAAAATTTATAAAAAAAACTTGCATTCAACCCCTTGTTTAAAAATGCTGCGTGCTTTGCCGCTTGTACTTAATTGAAATTACTCGGGTTATTATCAAATAAAGACGGCTTTACAGAAAAATGAAATAAAATGAAATCAGAGTGCAGCCATTTATTGCTTGGAAAAACAAACTGGGCTTTAATGCAACTTAAGCCACAGCAATTAATGCTTTTAATAGGTAATAAAGCAGGGAGTTGTTATTTTGGTTGACTTGGAGAGGCCCTTTCATCTAATGAGCGCCAAAGAGAACTGGAGAGGGGCCGAGAAAAGAGAGGAATTCTGCAACACATCACAATAAAGCAACTTTGACAAGTCCATAGTCTCAGTCACAAGTTATTTGCTTTCAGTGAAATGGTCGGCCGATGCGAGTGGCAGACACAGTCAGTGTTTGTGCATGGTGTAATGCGCGTAATGTTTTTCATGCAATTTTCCACTTGTGCGCAAGGCTCATTGCTCACTGGCATTGGGATATTCATTAACCTTTGGAAGAGGCAGAAAAACAACAGACCTTTTAATTGCCACTGAGACAACGTCACTCTAATTGAGCCTTTTAAATATGAAAATTTACATATGTGCATATATAATCAACTGCAATGATCTTCCTCCCCGTCGACAGCAACAATTAAAAGGAAATCCGCGTACTCTTCCCTGCTTTCCGAGCAAGACGTGTGCGGTGCATTTCAAATCAACCCTAATGTACCGGGACCTCACACCTACAGAAGCCTGGCATTAGGCTTGTTTAAATCAATTAGGCAAATGTGAAATATGCAACAAGTACAAATGTCTTCTCTTCCCACCTCAGGGTTCCAGGCTTCAGAGTAATGCTGCCAATCACACGCGCACAAACACACAGTGATCTATCTCACCCTACACCTCTTCCTCTCACCCACCACCACAGCCCTCATCACCACCACCCTTGGCTAGCAAACGAAATGTAGGCTGACAATGTTTTGTTTACATTTACAAGCACTTCAATTTATGTTAAATTGCTTTGGTTTTTAATTGTGTCACCTATGTATAGGATATCCTGCTTTTCAAAGCAGAAGAGATGATCTGAGATCAGACTATTAGACCTATTATTTATAGTAAAAGAGGAGTATTTTGCCATCAAACTGATTCAAGGACACATAAAAGGGCAATGGCTCGAAAACTATATTACCATTGTGTCAATACATTTGCATTAAATGTCAAACAGCAATATACAGTACAGTATATGTTGCTTGCCATAGGTTCCTCTATTTTCATTTTAACAAGACCAAGGACACATCCTAGGTCTCTCATAAACTAGTAGCTGCAGGTCATCAATGGACATCAATTAACCTTAGAGGGTTGGCATGGCCTACATAACAGCAGTTGGCAACTCTGGTTTAGTTGGGCAGTAAACCTGTTAGTCGAGGCATGGATGCGGGGCTACTTACCAAATGTGACCATCCCGTTGCCCGTTTTGTCAAACAACAGGAACGCCACCATGAAGAGGGCATCTGGGGCACAGAGCACCGACTCAAACGCAACAAACTCCTGGAAGCAAATCAACCTGAGACAGATGGATAGAGACAAAAGAGAGGAGTGAGGGTAAAAGAGTGTAAAATACTGTCAAGACAAGAGTCTCTTACAAATGCAATGTGTCAGTCCTGTTGCACCCTATTGAAAAACCAAAGTATAAAATGTGAGTCAGTACTTTCTCTACTGCACTGTCCATAACCATAGAAACAATTCTTCAAGTGTGCAATGATACGGATTAAACAGATACCAGTTTTAATACCCAAAATATGATGTGTTTCTATCAGACAGCAGCAAACTGGTACACTTGCAACAGCGTATCATTCAGCCTTGAGCATAATTCAACAAGTCATTTAGCCCAGTAGCCTATTATTCTACTTCTAATATCATAAACTCAGTCACCATGACTCTAAGAAAATAGAGCATTTTTTTTAAAAGCTCAGCATATGCCGCCTGTCTAACTTGGCAGCTGGCACAGAGGGTAAAAAGAAAAAAAAAAAGAAAAAGAGGGGAAAAAGAATTACATATTTCGCCGTGCCATTTTAAACAAGTGGACAGGCAGGGGAGTTAGCTGGAAGCCAACTAAGGAAATCCTTCAATATAAACTTAATACAATATGAACCGTAGTGAAATGTCTAAACGGGCCAAGGCACAGGAAGACATTGAGCGGTAGCTTAGATGCACTGGAATTAGCATCGTCAACACTGTAAGCGGTGTTGGCAGCGTTAGCGGCTGCCAGTAAATAAAGACCCTATTACAGTATCTGTTTAGGTGTGTAGTATGTTTTGCATTCATGCGTGCGTGCGCGCATAAGAGTTTTGGTGTGCATGCAGGCACACACTCTGTCTAACTCCCTCTTTCTCCAAAGTCTTAGTGTTCTATCCATATCAATAATATTGAGGGGAAAAAAGACATGCATCATAATCAACAAGACAAGAATAAACAGGTGGGTGTATGAACCCACTGGGACCCCCAATGCGAGAACGGTGAGGACACAATCCAGTCCTAATTCTGGCCAGAGTCCCTTCAAGTCCATTATGAATTTCACAAATGGATAGGATAATTACAGGAGGGGGGTCAGCGCTAACGAGCAGTCCCTGAGCATCTACCTATTAAATCTATTTCAATTTATGGAGGTGGGGGTGTAGCAATGATTAATTTTTTTGCTGCCCGCACTAATTAATTATGCTACTGATGAAATTCAGAGGAGTGTGTGTGTGTGTGTGTGTGTGTGTGTGTGTGTGTGTGTGTGTGTGTGTGTGTGTGTGTGTGTGTGTGTGTGTGTGTGTGTGTGTGTGTAAGAGAGAGATATGGACACGTGGCTGTTCATAGATGTACGTGTGCATGCTCACATCTGTGTGAGTGTAAATATCTCAAAGCGTGCAAGTAACTGAACAAGCAATTTTGTGTGTGTGTGTGTGTGTGTGTGTGTGTGTGTGTGTGTGTGTGTGTGTGTGTGTGTGTGTGTGTGTGCGTGTGTGTGTGAGAGAAAGCAGGGAAAAAAAAGCAGACGTACACAGAAATCCAGAGCGAATAAGCCTGCGTGTCAATGTTTTTCCTTTCTCTGCCCATGGCGCTCGAAAATAGAAAATACATTTAAATCATCTGTTGTAATTTCAATCCGAGACTAATTGTTGTATTAACTAGCCGGGCGGTTTTAAGAACGGGGGCCTGTTGGCGAGTGGGTGGCAGCAGGGGCACAAGAGCACACCACTGCACGCCAAGCATCAGCTGTTAAGAACAGAGCGAATATCAGCAGTGATCCGAGCATCACTGAACAATGAGCGTTCCTCTCAGACGGACGGACGGACGTTCTTTGAAGTTATACCGGCAAGAGAAGTCCAGTTGATAAATGTGCTTACGTTGGGAACGGGCAGTGGTGGGAGAAAAAACAAAATGTACCAATACTGCAATATAGAAATACTCTGTTACAAGTAAAAGTCCGGAATTCAAAATGTACTTGAATAAAAGTACAAAAGTATTGGCATCAAAATACCAAAAGTAAAAGTACTAAAATGTTTGAAAATAGCAGATCTACAAGCTCACAACGGGTCGCATCGCGACGCGTTGTGAGCTTGTAGATCTCAGGCATGCAAACAGCCCAGAGGAGAAAAAGGTGACAACATGTTGTTTTCTTTCGGGTCAGGTGTCACACAATTGCCCTATTTGGGTTCAAAAAGGTGACTGTAGCTGAAAAGTGACACTTTTGCATGTCTGAGATCTGCTATTTTCAAATAGCTTAGGTATAAAATAAGGCTAAAGTGGTTCATCTTTGTTTCATAATATCATAATTTATACCTGAAAAGTAACTAGTAACTAAAGTTTTCAAATAATTGTAGTGGAGTAAAAGTACAATATTTGCCTCTGAGATGTAGTGAAGTAAAAGTAGAAGTATTGGAAATTGGAAATACTTAAGTAAAGTACAAACACCTCAAAATTGTACTTAAGTACAGTGCTTAAGTAAATGTACTTAGTTACTTTACCACCACTGGTGGCTAGGCTAGTCGGTGCACGTCAAACATGGGTATACTGTGTAGGTAGCAGAGTAGTCCCGTCCTGACTCCTGCCTGATGCCTGGAAGACCAATATGTGTCTGGGCTGAAGCGGATTCCTTTGGCTGAACGGTATTTGTTTGCATGCAGGAGACCCGGGATCTAATCCGGGGGGGATGTAAACATTAGGAACTTGTCCGGGGTCGTGTTTGAATGTAGCAGAGTTGCACGGCCTGTGGCCCAGAAGCCTAATATCTACACCTTCCACCCTCCACTGTGCTTTGTAACAAAGTAAGCATGCCTTAAAATGTCACCTGAAAATAAAGATTCCATGGTGACTCACCTGGTAAGAGCACATACAATATAAATAAGGCTATAGTCCTTCCTATAGAGTTTGAATGCGACTCGATGCTCTTCACTGCATGTCTTCGCCTCTATTTCTCTCTCGTATCTCAATATGTATCAAAAATAAAACAGAAATGCAAAAAATAAAGATTCCCAGAAAGACGGATGGACACACAAAAACGTTTTTTTTTCACACGCATCAGTTTACATGAGTGCCTGTCTCTCTGTCTGTGTCTGCCTAGACGTGGATAATGAGGATATTAGTGTAACCGAGAGCATTGTTGATCACAAGAGGATTGGCCGTGGTTTAGACCGGCGAGACCAGAGAAGATCCAGGGGGCATTACCATAAAATATACACACATACAGCTCGTGTACCTGCTCATACAAGTACACGCTCTCATAAACATGTAATAGATACACATGGGCACATTACATACACAAATACCATAAATGTGCATTTGCACATACTGTACACACAGTAACACATACTGGCATACACAGTACACACACATACAAACACACAAACATGCCCACTCAGTTCTCTAGCCAAGGATGAAGCTTATGATGGTTGATTAGCAGCGCCATGACGACTACAAAACAATTACGATGGGAGGAGAAGCCATCGCTCGACTATGTAGTGCCGACCCCATCAAGACGCTCAATAATCAAATCAACAGACAGCATCTCCCAACCATCAACTGCTATGGCATGTCTCCAGGCTTTCCTCTATACATATACACACAGTCAAACTGCATGGTCGAACTGTGCACAAAGGGGCTAATGTGATACTGCAGCCAAGTCTACAGAGTATACTTTGAGCATTCCCTGGGATTTGTTGAGTCTTTAAATTGACTACAACCGTCGACCCGTGACGTGTATCATTCTCATGTTCCTACAGTCTATGGAACTCTGCGAGACTCTGATGGACCATCACTCGCACAAAAAACTTCAGATGAGAGCTGCTACGTACATGCAAGAGGCAAACATGATGACCTGAAAGATTACCAGTGTTCTGGTGCCGAACCCAGTCCGATGTGCGATTTCTCCTGACACCCTGTGATCCCTTTGTTTTTCTTCATCCTATCTCTGTCATCTCCCCTGCAGGTTATTAAATAGGCTCCTTCAGAAACACAAGAGAGCTGGGGGTCTGGAAGTGTTGTTTACAAGCAGCGTAAGTGCATGGTGTTGGTTTAGGGCGAGGCGACGGGCCGACAGCTCTGCTCGCTTGATGGTAAAGAGAGGAGGGGGGGGGTTGAGCGACTTCAATAAGCCCTTGTCTCTCCGGCATCCTAGCGTTGTTGCTGACGAGCCTTCCACCCGCCTGGCCCAAGCTCACACACAAACGCACAGCCACATGCACATCCACATGCACTGGATCACGGTATCTGCTCCATCGTGTTTTTAGTGTGGACACCCACCAGTTTCTGTCCACAATGCCCATGGCAGCCCGCTGACTGCAATTTTCCCAGCATGCTGTCTTAAAGTTTTTTTTTTTTCATTTTTACCGCCAAGAGTCTATAGGTGCCTGGGGATTTTTCACACTCCAACAGGGTGGGAGAGATGGAGAAGAGGCCTGTGTGGGTGATTGAAAGAGAAACAGAGGGAGCTCTGTATCCAGGTTATGCGGAGAGAGAGAGATAAACAGAACTGGGGAAAGCCAGACGGCAAGACAGAGGAGAGACCCAGAGCGAATGCAAAAAAAGGAGAGGACAGTGTGAAAGAGATGGAAGATAAGTCAGAATGGAAGGATCAAAGCATCGACCATCTAATTCTTCTTGGAAGTCAGCGAATGCGTCCAACAACTCTACGAGCCCCAGACACAGACACAACGCCCTCTTCGACAATCCCACCACCTCCGTCTGAGTAGAAGGGGGCTGGAGGGGGGGTACAGAAGAGGGAGAAAAGTGATTTCAACAGAACAGATTGTTATGGCTGTCACTATATCACCAGATTTTTTTACACAGTCACCACCAAGCGGGAGGCGGAGAAATGCATTATGCTGTTTACATCTCCAAAACGCACATTTTCGCATATAGTTGCTGTCAGGCAGAAACCTTGCATCTCCATTTTCAACTTTTTAATGTTTTTTGTTTCTATATTAATGCCCTACTTTGTCGTGCAAGTGTTGCTCAACAGTAGCAAAAATGGGTCGTCACATCACAACGTGTTGTGAGCTTGTAGACTGGCTAATAGTGGCTATTGGCTAATTTCAATTTTTTGGGAGAAAGTGAAAGTGATCAAGTCTGTCTGTGGGTTTTATAAATATTTAACCAATAAGAAGTAAAAAGAGCTTGTGACTAAACAGTTATTTTTCCAAACTGTTTTTTTACGCTCGCTCTCATGCACAAAAAATACAGACACAAGCAGGCACACACACACACACACTCACACACACACAAACTGCAATCCGACCCCCTCCGAACTCCATTACACCCGACTCATCTTGCTGAAATGGAGTCTTGTCCTACCTGTGCAAAACAGCAGCAGACACATTAGCTTAGAAAAAAAACATGCACATGTACCCACCAAAGTTTATTGTTTACGACTTATTTGCATGTGAGCTGGGAGCAAAATCAAAATACAGCTGCTAAAGTGGTTTGTTTTCTTGCTCCCATTTCTTTTCATGACGCTTTGCACGGCAGGTGCTTGAAAAACAATGCATTTGTGTTTTCAGCTAGCATTAAGGGGCTGACGCTGACATCCCTGCGCCTGCATATCTATTGTTTTTCTTTTTCCTGCTCATGTATGCCGGCCTGTAATGTAATCATCCAGTCTCATTGTCTAACCTAATTATTCAGATTTTAGAATAACAAAAAGAAAAGCTGAACAAATTTGAGTAAGAGTATAACAAGGCCCTTACCATCATGTCAACTGTAAACAAACAGGGCCGAATCAAAACCTTGCTCTTTATTGTATTATTTGAAAACCCATGATCAGTAAGAGAGACACGTTTTTCCATTTTGCCCCGATGTCATTTCAAATCCCCTGCACAGAGGCAAAATGAGCTTTAGATACAGAGTTTGAGCAATGGGCTCCTAATAGATTTACCCCCTTAATAACACTGATGCCACAGTCACCATTTATCCCGCTCCAAAGCCACACAATGCATGGGAGTGCTGCTGAATAGCATGGGCAATTACAGTGCATGAGTGTGTGCACGTGTGTGTACGTGTGTGTGCGTGTGTGTGTGTGTGTGTGTGTGTGTGTGTGTGTGTGTGTGTGTGTGTGTGTGTGTGTGTGTCTGTCTGACTGTCTATGCGTGTGTCTATGCCTCACTATGTCGCGCTTTCCAACCTCACAACAGCGCACACCCCACGTTCTACTTAAAGCAGACGTATTAATATGAAACTCTGCAGCCATGTGCACTTTGCTCTTTGCAGGAGCCCAGGTGGTTACCATAGCAATATGTTGTTCTTTTCTTTCGTTTTTTTGGCTTACCCTTACAATGTATTACCCATCATTACATATCATTAAAAACATACATATTAATGTAAAAAAACAGGGTGATGGGGTTTGAGTGGGAGGGGGAAGTGTGAAATTAGGGGTGAATCTACAAAGAGGGGAAAAAAACACTTGAAAAGAGGCCTTTGGTGGATGGCTTGATGTTTCTTTGCACAATAATTCATATGAAAGACATACTTTTTTTTTTTACACAAAACAATTTGGTAAAATAATGTGTTTATGAAAATGCAAAATAATATAAGAAAGATGGTCATGCATGATCAAAGGGACGCATAATATATATGTCCTTGCAGCTTTTGTGATGAAGTCAGCAACATGTAAAAATCCTGTGAGTGATCCCTTATCTGGGCATGTCATAATAGGCAAACATTCGGGAAAAATAGCACAACTACAAGCTCACAATGTGTCACAGCACGACGCGTTGTGAGCTTGTAGATCAGCTATTTCGCTATTTGACGTGCAACGAAATGTAAAGGTTGGTGTGGTTAACTCAGAGTTAAATTAACACTCAGGATTTTACTGTGACAACTGGCTAGATGGATATTCAAATTCACTATATGTTAATCTTTGGGGTGTCCTGGTGGTTCAACCCATTAGGATTTGAACCACATAGAAACAGGCCTATTCACAACATCATGGTTTCAAATCCAGCTTATGTCTCACTTTATCTCCTTGCTATCTACTCCAGAGGTCTTCAACAGGGGGTCCGCGACCCCTAGGGGGTCCGCGGAGGTACTGCAGGGGGTCCGCGAAATTGTTGTTTCATTAAACAATATTTTTGTTTGAAAAATAAAAAAAAATGTTTTGTTGTTTTTTTTCCCCAAAATGTCAAATTGTCTTTAAACATAACATGAATCCATAGCAAATAAATGGAGGCACAATGCACAATAACATGGTATGTTTATACATATTTTGTAGAGAATTTTTATTTTGCACACCTACTGGGGCAGGTGCGTATAGGAGCAGGCAATATAAAACACAATTGTATACATAAATATACAATATATGTGGTAGCCCCCCCTACCCTACGAGGTAGGGGGTCCCTGCTCCATATCCCCATCAGTTTGGGGGTCCCTGGCCTGAAAAGGTTGAAGACCCCTGATCTACTCTATACCTTCTTTCCTAATTCCCCACACAGAAAATAGATGTCATGTTTCATAAATGGCCCATAAATGTCATGTTTCACATGGCCCAAGAACCTAAATTAAATGCAAAAAATATAGTGCATATATAAATATATTTTATATTTTCTTTTTGCAATGCTATACTTTAAAATGTAAACATGAAATACATGTGAATTCTGTTTTTGGTAAGGCAACATTTCCACAGTACAATCTAATAAAATAAGAAATGCCTCAGCAATGCAACGTCACAGTGATATCTATCAGAGATGTTTTCAACCTTTCGAATACTAATCTTACATGTTATTCCATTAAGCTTACAGAAATCTTATTGGCTATTGCCAAAGAATGCATAGCAATTAAATGGAAATCGGAACTCCCACTGCCAATTGGATTGTGGCTTACAGTGTTGAACAGCTGTATACCCCTAAAAAAGATAACATATACTCTCTAAGAAATAACATACACATGTTTTATAGGATATGGCAACCCTTTCTTACTTATCTCGAAAATCTCCCGTCCCACATGATTGATTGATCATATTAGCATGGTCTGTCCCCCCCACCACTTTTAATGTTTAAATCAATATTGTGGTATAACAAGAACAGTATTATTATGGTAAAGACGCTATCTCTCAACCTCTAAGTAATTGTTACACATGAATTTCATTACTGTTACTTTTTTTAATTGTTATTATTTTTGTATTGTAATTAGTCTTTTTCTTTTTTTTTGTCTCCCTATTTTTAAGTGTATGTATGTATTGTATAGTTTGTTTTGCCCCTTGGTGAAGCCATCGAGTTTGTGTCAACTTACAGAGACTGTTGGGGATCGTTATTTGTATTTGTTTTGTCATGTTAAAAAAATGAAATAATATTCAAGAGATGTTTTCAAAAAGTAGCAAAGAAACGGAACAGTAAAATCATCACAGTTAATTAAACTTCAACTAAATGGACCATTTGGTTCCATGTGTAGACTCTCCGAGTTGAATCAACACTAGGTATTATCATGTGACTTGTATGATCTCCACATTTTGAATTATTTTCTACCAGTAGCAGCCATGGTTCTCTGCCCACAGCTGAACAGGACACCTACCCATCTTTCTTCTGGTCCACCACCCCAGCAAGCAGAGTGGTACCATCGTCAGATAGTTTGAGGTCTGTGTGGGCGTGGAGGAAGCGGGCCACAAAGTCTTCTGGTGACATGAAGGACTCATCATTCTTCTTGATGCTAGCGTACTGCAAAAGGTGGAGAAAAGTAAACTATACTGATTTACAGATGTATGTTGGATAGCTAGTGTTTGAAAAGAATGCTGAATCAGGTCATAAAGATTGTGGCAAGAAAAACATTATTATGGTGTTTTTTTTGTTTTTTTTAAAGCAACAGAAAAATAACAATCCCACCTTTTCAAAAATGGATTTGAGCTCAGTTGCGTCAGCCCTCTTTTGCAGAACTACCTGTAAAAGTAAATGGTAAAATGGTAAATAGCACTGCATTTATATAGCACCTTTCTTGTCTTTCTGACCCTTCAAAGCGCTTTACAGTGTACTTCACTTTCACCCATTCATACACACATTCTCACACCAATGGCAGAGGAAACCATGCAAGGAGCAACCCAGTTAGGGGTTCAGTGGCTTGCTCTTGGACAGTTCTGCCCACTTTGCCGTAGCTGAGTGAGTAGAGAGGTCGCCTGGGAAACATAGGGAAGTGTCCCTGAGCAAGACACTTAACCCCCAATTGCTCCGCAAGGCGCTGCCCCTGTAGCTGCCCATGCCCACTGCTCCTGATACTTGATGGGTTAAATGCAGATACTACATTTCACTGTGTATAGTGTGTAGCCTGTGCAAATATACAGTGACAACAGAGTGCAGACATCAGCATAACACAGAAGATGTTGGGAGCTTAGCTTGCATGACATCTGTAATCGTGTGATGTGACAAAAGTTGCATCTGAATCTGCTATGACTTGACAACTGAATTTCCCTCAGGATCCAGGTCTGTCTAGTGTCTATCAATCTAAATGTTGCACATTATGCAGATTAGACACACCTGATAACTAATTATTTGCTTTGAAAACAGAAAAACTTAACTGGCCTCCCACCCACCACCTAGCCACAGGCAACTCTAAGATTCTATTTTTAATATCTGGAATCTAGAGTTGCAATACCAACATCCAAACAGAAAAGTCCTATCTGATTGTATTATACAACATTAAACCCACCAACATTGCAGCTGTATGGAAAGCTTGAATTATCCTCTTTCTATCTGCAAAGTTTTTGTTTCATAGACACGTTAATAGCTACTTTCTGCCAAGAAATTCTGTGTAGGTGATACTTTTTGTGTTCGAGTTTGGAAGCGCTCGTTGGAAATCACTCAACGTCCTGGCCCTGCATACCACATGTTTCGAAATTGCACATAATGCAGGAGGCAGCAGCAAGATGAAAACGAGCGCTTCCAAACTCCAACACCTGCACAGAATTTATTGACACAAAGTAGTTCATAACATGTCTACGGTGGATTTTTATCAAACAAAAACTTTGCAGATAGAAAGAGGATAATTCAAGCTTTCCGTACAGCTGCAATGTTGGTGAGTTGAACGTTGCTTAATACAATCAGATAGTGTTTGGACGTATGGGCTGTCAAGGGTTGGTATTGCAACTCTAGATTCCAGATATTACCCACCACCACCCTCATACTATTCCACAAATGAGACGTGGGAAACGCTGTATTGTCATCTTAAACCTCCTCAAACCAGGGGACCATAATAATGAACTGACTCTCATGCATCTGCAGGTGGTTGCATTGCATGCTTCTCCTGATGCTGCACCGGTGTAGCATTGAAGCTAAGCAAGGCAAGGTTATCATTGATTACAGCCGTTTTTTTAATAGGAGACAGACATGCGGGCAATACTGTCTGTAAATGGGAAGTAAACCTACTTGAAAGCTTTATAACAGTTGTAGCTAACAAAGTAACATTGCTGCACGCTGTGGTCACTGGATAAATGCACTTTGATATAACTGTTAGCCAGGCTGGCTACTGTGTAAGTCCCAAAGTCAATGTCATGTGGCCCGGTGGTGTTAACCTCCAACACATCCTCTTAGCAAGCTAACGAACCAGTGTTGCCAGGTTTAGTAAGAAATAAGCAACCAGGTCTTTGAAAACCAGCCCAAAAGAAGCCACATGAGCACTTTATCGGCTATTTGAAAATAGCCGATCTACAAGCTCACAAGCTTGTAGATCTGCTATTTTCAAAAACTCTTGCAATAAAATGTGGAATATTTGGAATATTTATTTGGAAACATTCTACCAACACAAATGCTCCCTACATGGCACAAAACATTTATTAAAATATTTGAGAACCACTGGTTTAAATAATAATTACAAAATTGTGGAACAAGCCTAAAATAAGCAAGTACACTTTAGAAACGAGCCCAAAAACCGCAACCCGCAACTAACCAATATTTACAAGCAACTTTACAGAAAAAGAAGCCCAAAATCGCTTATAATAAGCCGACATGGCAACCCTGCTAACGACTAGTTAGCAAGCTGCCTCAATCATCCTTGCACAATGTCATCCAGTGCTTTTTGACAACATCCCCCCGCTGTGTCCCTGCGGAGATCAGACCCCCTGCATCACTGCCAATGAGTGCGATGGCCATTCGGAAAACAACCTGAAAACAAGTCTGCTTACCTTTGCTGCCATTCTATAGCAAGCTTATACTGTCAATTGGCTTCCCCGGTACGTACACTTCCTTGTGCGTGACGACGTTCCCATGGTGATCATCATGCGCCGGTGCAGCGGATGAGAGAGGATCAGTGGCACGTGGTGCAGGGCAACAGGAGGAGGGGGCGGGGTGAGCAGCACGTGCATAGGATGATAACAGGACGTGGGCACTTAGGGACATCTGGGCACCTTGGTGTAAAATTGGCTATTTTGTCCAAAATGTTAAAAATGAAATATCAGAAAAATGGTTAGGTAAGGTATACAAGATTAGAACATGCTTAGATATTCGACAATTTAGGTCTAATATTTCTACAATTGATACAAGTTGTTCCAAAACCTGTATATCCAGTAATTTTGGGGCAGAAACAAGAAGTTGAAGGATACAATTAAGTCTGCTAATGATCATGTATACTTTACAATACTTAAGACCATTTTTCAAATATCTAATTTTTTTACATTTTGGACAAAATCGCACATTTTTCATCGAGGTGCCCAGATGTCCCTAGTGCCCCCACCTATCCTGTATCCCATAGGATAGGACACATTGATGGATGAATCGATTGTGTGTGTGTGTGTGTGTGTGTGTGTGTGTGTGTGTGTGTGTGTGTGTGTGTGTGTGTGTGTGTGTGTGTGTGTGTGTGTGTGTGTGTGTGTGTGTGTGTGTGTGTGTGTGTGTGTGTGTGTGTGTGTGTGTGTGTGTGTGTGTGTCAAAAATGTTAACTGCACGTGGTACAGTCAGACATTAAGGCTAAAAGGATGACACAAAAAAGTCCTGGGGACTTGTTTTCAAGTAGCTCTGGTCCATTGGTTGAGGAGAACTGCTTCTAACGCTATGGAGCAGAGCTAGTTTTCAATTCATCACCATAGAATAAAAATAGCACAATAATACATGTCATCAACAAATACAAAACACTATGTGTAAAAAGGAGAAAAACGGCATCAGTGAATGACACCTCCTTTCTATAGGAAATTGCATCTCCCCATGTGGTCTCCTGATAGATGATTTACATCTTTTAATGGAGGGTGTCAGGGCATTCCACATTTTGGTAGCAGAGTAGTAGAATGAGAATTTTCCCATGTTTGTTCTATATTTGGGTAGTACTTTCCATATTTGGGTAGTACCTTCTATATTTGGGTCGTACCACTACCAAATATAGAAGGTACGATGCCAGATAAATGGTTGTTTTATGGTCAAACAAACATATTTTGGGAGTTTTTTAGGCTTACAACTAGGAAAAGTTCAGGTTGGGGTTTTACGGAATTACAATGTGACGTTTATACGTTTAGGGGTTAGGGTTGAAGTTGTGCCTGATTTATACTTATACACCAGTGTCGTGCTTTAGAGTTTTAGGTTTAAAAATGTATTACGCCTATTCCTAATGGTATTCATAAAATAGCTAAATGTAGTGCATGTGCAGGTGTGCATGCTTGTGTGTGTGTACATTATCAGGGAAACAAATAGATTATACGGTAGTATATTTTTTGATGTCCCTATGACTTTAATGTTCTGCTACAAGGACAAAACATAAATGATCTGCAGTCTGCACACTGTAGCTGTACCCTTAGATGCCATTTATTGCCACACCTGGTGCAACGACCTATAGAAATGATGGCCTACTCCATCGCAAAGAACTCATTTTAAAATTTGAAAACCTCTTCTTTTCAGCAAGCATCTTACTGTGGAGTATTAGGCTGTGTAGTTCCTTCCTCACACCTCCTCTTCCTCACAGTAAATGGTTCCTATACTTTATTCCCAGCCTTTCCAACCTATCTGTGCATTGTTCCAGGGTGCGAAAAAAGGTGGAGAGAGAATTTCATGACTACAAAAGCAAAGGTTAACATTACTCACAGCATAAAAACAATTTAAAAGGGAGCAAAAGGGCTCTAATGGCCCGACGGTCTTCAAAGAAAATGCATTTTGCACTCAAAATAATTCATAGCTTTTTGCCGGTGGCTTTTCAGCTTCCCGGAGACCCAGCGTGAACCACTGTATTTTTCCCAGCAGGCTCTCTGCTCCTCGCAAAATGGCCTTCGCCAGGGCATATTCCACATCCCCTGCAAATATTGACGGCACAGGGTCCTTGGCTTATTGGAAAAATGGCTGTAAGTAATGTTTTATCAGCTTGTGCAATCTCTGAACCTGTATTTCCTCCTGTCATATGACAATATTTAACGTGATTAATGATTTGTTCCCATGACATTTTATTTTACAGTGCTGTCACTCCACCACTAAACAACTCACTTATTTGTGGCATTTACCGTGGAAAAGATGAGCCGGTATTTACTTTGCTTGCTGTATTATTCATGAGCTGCAAAAATTATTTGAGGCATGCAAACTGCTGCGTCTAGCTGCTCTGACATATGCATCCCTTCTTAGGCTCAGGGAAATTAAATGTTCTGCAATTTTTGCTGAAATGTTTTTTCCTTGTTTGATATCGCTTAGGATCAAATACTAAAACTCTATTTCAGGAATAGACGGACCACCTCCCAAGTAAGTGGGTAATAAGGATAAACCCTGCAACCTTTGAACTTCCATGGCCGGAGGGGTCTCCTGTCCACATCCCCAAGGGCCCACGTGTCCTGACAACATGAGCGATGAGTGACGACCAGCCGTCTCGAGCCACAGCGTTCTATTTTTATCCCCCTAAACACAGAGCTTCCAAAATAGACCCTAACTCTAAACAAATGATTAATTGGCCACTTAGGGTTTCCCCACTGACCAACAAGTCCTTGTTAACAGCCAATAACGGTAGCCATGGGGGTCAAAAGGTTTTAAGGCTTTCTAATAAAAGTAACAGAGACTTGGGGATGTGTTTTGGAGGAAGATGCTATGTCTCAGTTTGAAATGCTGACAGGTTAATAATCCCCTCTCAAATGGCCCCACCACGCTAAAATGGCCAGTTCGCTCTTACTTTTATTGCTATCATCTGTCAATCATTTGTGTCTTTCTTTTTTTTCCCTCTCCCTCTTCTTAAGTGGACTGAAAGGGTTGGACAGCTACACAGAAATACTTTGCCAGCGGTCACTGGGAATATTTTTCCTCCACTCTTCTTTTTTGGTGTAATTTGAATTTATGGACTAATGCATTCCCAAATAGATATTCATGATATGGAAATGAGATTCAAATGATTTAGTGACATTTCAACCTGAAAGAAAGGGTCACGGTATTGGCACCGTCAAGTTTGCCACGGTTCAAGCCTAAAAGATTCTATCATCATAACGTATTGGTTGATTATGACACGAACAGACAAACGTCAAAGAATGATAACATTTGATTACAAGTACAGTTTTGTGCTCACTGCATGTAGGTGTATCATGTTTAGCACCAACAGTGCAGTGTCTTCTTTCAAGAAAGACACGGGTGGGCAAACATAATGAGTGTTCTGCTATGCTGCATCATTAGTAAACAGGGTATCTCATAGGAGAATAAAGTATGCTGGGCCTCTCTAGTCACGCCAGGGATTACACACACACACACACACACACACACACACACACACACACACACACACACACACACACACACACACACACACACACACACACACACACACACACACACACACACACACACACACACACACACACACACACACACACACACACACACACACACAGAGGTTGCAAACATCCATTGTGCAACAACAACAAACCATGCAAAACGTAGCGCTTGCCAAAGCAGAGATTTTATATAACTTAGGAGTTGCACCAAAACCGCACAGCAGACAGGCTGTCCAGATAGTGTGGGATGTCCCAGACAAATCTGTTTTGCATTAAAGACACGGAGATGGTGAGAACAGCAATGATGGGAGAAGCAATTTGGCAGGGTGAATCTCATGAAATTACCATCAGTGCGCTAATGTAGCCTACAGTACTCTCAAGACAAAAAACGTTGTATATATTGAAAAGGATTTTTATTCTATTTCACAAATTTAAATTTGTACATTGCTTATATGGTTGAGTAGCTCTTTCCTATAGCTCTATTACACTTTTAATCTATGATTGTCAAAGCCATAGATTTGACCTATACATATGCATATCCTATAGGACTCACTTTATTATGATTTTCTTATTTTTCTACCCACTCAAAAGTATGTCTTGTAATGTACAGTACTTAAGTCTATCCATAGTCAGTGGTTTGTCAAACACTATCCTGAGTCATAGAGTGGAACACGCGCTGCTTTAAAGTGGCATTCACATAAACACCATATCTCCTGCAGTGTGACAAGCTCCTCTTTGTTTACATTGAAATGAATGACTGTTTGAATAACTTCCCAGTGACTTAGAGTAACCAGTCAAACTCACTCTGCTTCCATTCAGCTGCGTAGCTTGATAACCTGGATTGACACTGGACTGAATATATCAGAACGAACAGTTGGCAACGGCCTGATGATTTCAACTGTTTCATTTCAGAGCTGAATTTCTTATTACAGATGCAGCATACTGTACTGTACATCTGCTTGTTAATGGGATAAGGACATGCTATGCATAGGCACACATCATGTTCAGAGATGCTCATATTCAGCCACACACATCACAAACCTAAGCCTGACTTTTGACTGATTCCCACTGACCGCATGAATTCCCTCGCCTCTACCTCTACATGGCATAACCTCGACCTAACTCTAATTCTAACCCTAAACCCATGTCCGAACTCATCTCATCACATCCTCATGTCAACATTTCTATCCTTTTTTGGTTCTCGCCAAGATATTAGTACAAGTACACGCACGCACGCACACACAAATATACTTGCACCAGCAGTCGCGCAATTGTCCTAAACCTCAAGGTGGGCTGGCCTTGCAGTAGCTTCTGGATATGTCTGGTTAGCATCTTTCAGTTCAGATGAAGCACGACTAGAATAACCATGGGCATCTGGGCATCTGGGATGGGCAAGAGGCCCAGGGCCGGAGGGGCCTGCGTGGGGAAGGAGGGGATGGGATCTTTGAGATGGCTCAAACAGGCCAGTGAGCATGCAGGGCCTGCCCTGAGCCCCTCTCCTCATCAACAACAAGGACCCACACTGAAGCACAGCTCAGACCCTGCAACCCGAGAGGGCACTGGGGTCCCCCGGCCTGCATGTCTGCCTTCTTTGGGATAAATGAACCCAGATGCTGCCCACAAACACAGAGGGACCAGGCCAACAGAAATGAAGGAGTGGGCGGGGTGGGGTGATGGTGGGGAGAGAAACGTGCAGAGAACGAGGAGGCTCGCCTCTTTTTTTCTTACCCCAGCTGAGGCAGTTGTCTGTCAGATTCCTGTGCTTTCTCATAACCGCTGATCACAGAGGCCGA
>NC_137613.1:36829611-36852111 GCF_963280865.1 Gymnoscopelus braueri | reverse complement strand
TCCTTGTTGGGACTGGGACCGCTTGACTGTAGCTGAGCCAAGGCCTCCCACCCATCCCCGTCTTCCCAGACCTGTGTGAGAGGGAGGAAGGGAGAGAGAGAGAGAGAGAGAGAATGAGAAAATGTTTTTGTCCTGTTTTATGAGTTTGTCTGTCACCGGACTCTCCCTTTAAACATATGCTATCATTTTGACCCTGACCACACAGCGCAGCAGTGCAGTTTTCAGTCGCATGTGTGATTTGAGGGAAGAATTTGTCTTGCAGTTTTCATATAGTGTGTTTGAACTGTAGTCTCATCGTCTGCAACGAGCGAGGAGGGGATTTCATGCAGATTTTATTGAGACGTTTTGCTGCTTTGGTACAGTATGTGACACAAGGGATACTTTTTATTAGATATGTACGATTGATTCAATTAAAGGTGAGGCCAGTTCCTGCCATAAGTCATGGCTCTGCTCAGGTTGACAGTGGATCTGCATCAAAGAGCTGGTTACAGGGAAGTGGCCAAGTGAGCGCAACGATTGATTAATTACTATTATCAGAGGGCTGATAATTCACCAGAGATGATAATAACATCAAGAGTACTTAATTGCTCCACCGAAAAAGCCTCTCTGGTGTCCAAATAGCCCCCGTACCCCCCACCCCAAACCTGTTAATTCCCTTTTCCTTCACTGTCCAATGGTTTTATGTGCAGGTGAATGGCTGATATGGTGCGTACACGCACTTCAGAGTTGGTGGGGGTAAGTGGTTAGGGTGGGGGTTGGGTGGCGAGAGGGTGAAAGAAAAAATGGAGTAAAAATAGAGAACAAACTCCCTAATTGCAGGGTATCGCAGGCGTACGGAGATGATGGGGGAAGAAGACACAGCGGGGAGGGTGTCGTTGGTGTACGTCACACTTTTAAAAACACACTGCCATCTTCGGAAGGCTGCTGTGCTCAGATGCAAATCGACGGGGTTTAATGATAGCAAGAGGATGAGTCATATGGAGCACCAGTTCATCGTACATGTTGATAGAAGTTCTGTGTTGTGTTGATAGACGTACTGTTCTCGCAGTTCCTGGAGGATTCTTTTCCAACTGTTTCAAAATATTGACATATACTCATTTTATGAATCATGTCACAGAGTAGGTCATGGACACACCTAAATTGCATTGTTCATGAATTAATGAGAAACACATGAACTGGGTGTCCTGGCGCATGTGCGACATAGACACAGGCCTAGTGTCACAAGTTCAAGTCCGCCTCATACAGGAATGCCTAATACACTAGTTCTCAATGGGGGTCTAGAGACCTGGATCCTTCAGGGGGGTTGAAACGTCACATCCAATGGTGTAAAAAGGAACCAAAATACATTTTTAAGCTTTGGAGCATGACCCAGTGTGCAGACTTTATTCTTCTTTGTCCTTCAGGGGGTGCGCAGCTAAAATAAATTGATACGATAAAAATATCAAATGGGGGTCCGTGGTCTAATGTATGTCAAACTGGGGGTTCTTGGAATTAAAAAGGCTGAGAATCACCGACCTAAAATAATATGTAAACGTTAAGTAGCTTACTGTCATTCATGGGTATTTACGTTTGTTGCGGTGTCTTCGAGGTATCTGGGTACACTATGTCATATTTAACAGACGTCAATCATGAACCAACCCCATCTCATGCAGCTATACTCTGCTGTGTGTCTAGTGTATGAAACTAAACATTTATTCCTCAAACAACCAGCCACGGGAAGGGGAATGTCATAAATTTCACTGCAGCAAGAGGGAACTCATAATCCGCCCTGACATCAAACCAAAGTCTGTGTTTTCATAGTGACTCAAGCGCTGGTGATGGCGTTAAACTGAAACATACCCGTCTGTTTCTCTCTGTGTGCCAACGCGTCAGATCGCGTTAAAATCTGGACAGCCTTAAGCAGGAGTGAGGCCGCGGCACGATCCAGTACTGTCTGAACTGTCCAGTGTCATGTTCGTGTGCCCTGATGGGTCTATCCCTGTTTTTAGCTGAGCTGTGATGGATCTGGCAGAGAAACAGATGGAAGTGGGTGGAGTGGAGGAAATATAATCCATATATTATATTACAACTGGCAGGGTGTGATATTGTTGTTTCAGATAATGTAGTGACCCCCACCTACAGTACTAGAATGAGATGTTTGGTCAAGTTGCTTGATGCAAAGTTTAGAACTAAAGTCAAGATTAGTTTTTCTTACGTTCTACGGAAACAAAGCCATATCATGGTGGCAAACGAAGTTACAGGTAAACAGCATACTGTACATCACAATGTACAATGTACAGAATGGACAGTTATACTCAAATCTACGTAAAAGGTAGCTTTTTCCAGTAGCAGAACAAAGGCCATGCCTTTGTAAATATACATAACAAAGCATGATTCCTGGTCATTTCAAACTCAACCACCACAAAGATCAGCTCTCTTAAAAGAGTGCGCAGAGTAGAGGACCTCTCTCTTGCAGAAAGAAACCTTGTGAACAGCATACATAACAATTATTACGTCGACGAGTTGTCTTCTCACCAATTCAAGAAGGTTCTGAAATCGCTTCTCTTAACCACCAAATACTTTCCATATGGGTTGCCTAATGAACCTGGGTCCATTCAATATTTTCCCTAGAGGTTTACTTTTTGTGCCTTTGACTTTTATTGTTGCATATGCTTTTGCTGTTTCTTTTCTTTGTTATATTGTCCATATTGTTTTGTTTTGTTTTGTTTTTTCATCTGTATGAAATGTCTATTAATGTTTTATTTGTAATAGATGTGTATATTCCACATTGATATAATTTTATCCAATGAATGTACAAATATTCCCTGAGAATGCCACTTCTCAATCCCCTGGAGGGTTTTTAGGCATTCTCCTTCACATTTTCTCTACACATTTTCACATTTACTCTTTGTGTATCTTTTTTAAGATTCTCTTGTAAGTGAAAATAATCAAACAAACAAACAAAACCAGATTGCTCATCCAGAACTACCATACCAGCAATTACACACGGGAGACATCCTCATAAAGAGAATGTACAAAATACAAATATTAAACAATAACGGGTGGTGATGACAACAGTATTCGAGACTTGCAAGCTTCCATGGAGTCCGTCCATGGATGTGCATCTGTCTGTCATGACGCTGCTAGAGGATTCTCTGAACAATCAGCAGTCAGCACTGCAGCGTTTACATGTAATCTGGTATTGCGTCAGCTTCTTTGGAACCTAGACATCTTGGGTATAGTAAATTGTTAGTATTTGGTACCAGGTAATAATGGGAAGGCAAAAAGCGGTGGCGTGGAAAACTAGGACTATGCTATGGAAAAGCACCATTAGTATTAAATCTTAATGTTTCATGATCCAAGGTACCCAAATATAGAATGCTCTTCATCATAGCTGAACGTGTATTCGAAATACTCCCTGGATGCTCACATGTGAGCTGGCAGAGGCCATAATAAAAAGGAAAAGCATCAGAAGACAAAAGATCATTTTTATCAGGATGAAAGGAGCTGAAAAAAGTGGGGCTCTCGGTCAGTCCATGCTAGTTAATTGCGGTAGTTAGGACACAAGAGACTTAAAAGCCCCAGTCCCCCTTGACACTGATGGCCGTCCAATACGGGACTCTCAATCGAGCCTTTGGGCCTTTTGATAGGGCACTCGCCAGAGTCCTCTGGGACCGTGCCCCCCACCCCCCTCCCCAATAAACAGTCAGGCCTTTGTCACATGAGGAGTAGGGGGGTCTGGAGCGCGCTCCTCGTTATTATTTTCTAAAGTAATTACACCTTATTATCTGTGTTTACTTTAGCGGGGGTGCAAGCATGCAGGTGTGGGACGTTCAGCAGTGGGTGGCAGTGATGGGTCTCTCTGGTGAACGCACCCCTGAGACTCCCTGGGTTTCTTTTTTTTTTCTCTCGTCATTTGATTTTCTCCTTTCCATCTTTGCAAGAGGTTTTAGGGGGGTGGTTGTAGTAGCATTGTAGCCCGGCCGCTAATTTCAGCACCACAAAATAAATGTGCAATTAGGGCTATTATTGTTGCAGCTGCACGCTCCCTGGCTGCACCACGCCAGCCCCCTCTGTCATCTCTCCGGCTCAATGTGGGAGAGGAAGAGGAGAGGAACAGGGCAAAGCAGAGGGAGAGGGCCCTGCTGTGGCAGTGAAAGAGCCGGAGCGGCCGTGGTCACCTCCAGCTTCTGTAGATAGAGGTTTGTGACACAGCAAGGACCCTCGCCCACAAACTCACAGGCCTTCAAAACAATGGATCTGCCATCTACCAACATGAAGTGTTCTCTCCATGGCTCCACACTGTTACACAAAGTCATGTTGTTTCAAATCTGTGTGGGCAGGGGAATCTGTGTGAAAGGAAATGCTTAAAAATAGAAAGAAAAAATATCTAAAACTGTTTTCAGAACAACACACTTTGTGGACTTCAAAGGCAATTATTTTGCTATATCTTGTGAAAATATTTTACAAGGACTTCTATGTATGCTTGGTTTGGCTTGATTTGACATTATGATTAAAAGAAAATCACATTGCAAGGCTCTCACAGAAACATCAAGGATAATAAAAACACGACAAAGAGAGCAAAGTACTGTGACAAGGAATCATTTGACAATGTTGAAAATAGACAATGAATACAATGTTTTCCTTCTTAATAATAAATAAATAATAATTATCACTTTAAAATCACCCACCAGAGATATAATGTGTTTCGGGCTTGCTGTGCCAAAATGCTAGTATTTGTGATAAGTCTATCAATACCAGCCACAGTGGATCTGTGTTCGTGTCAGAGGGAATCATGTGGGTCACAAAATATCAACAAAACATGTAAGCAAATTAAAGTAACCATAAAGTCAGATAAAAGGAAAGATAGTTCAGTGAAACTGAAAGGCCTATGAGTATGGGTGGGGTGGGGTGGGGTGGGGTGGGGGGTCTACTGTGGCCCTCGTCGTGTCAAACACAAGGGACCAATCTTACGCTCGTGGCACAAACAAAATGGCCACGGGTCCTCCTTTGCTGCGCTCACTTACCGATGTTCTCACTCCGCTGACTTTAAATTCTAACCCGTAGAATAATCATCTGACCCAGGGCACTTAAGTGTGATCAAATACTAGCTGGCGGTAAAGGAAAACAATTTCCCTTTATAGACAAAGGGTACATCTAATCGGTAGGAGCAGGTAGAATGTCATTTTGAGTGCAATATGTACTCATCTGTGTACTCAGGAGACCTGTTGGGCGGTGACATTGCAGCTGATTGTTTGGGATGATAACTAGCGGTAAACTGGGACCTCATATTTTCTCCAGAGTCTACAGGAGACTGACTGCCAGTTTCTAATCTACACCATTATTAAAGCTTCAAAAGGCTGTCTCGGTACTTTGATTCCACGGCATGTTCGTTTTGAACGTTGCACCTTAAACTAAGTGATGTCCTCGCTCGCTGATGCTCCAATGTTGAAACCAATGTAAGCCTGAACAACACTGGAGGGGCAAGACGAATCCGTCCAAATACAAACTAGGCAGGCAGACCTGGAAGCAGTTTCTATTAATAAATCAGCACATGGGAAAATACAAAAATAATAATACCTGGTACCTGGCATATGCACTGGCTGTGGCTGAGGAGAATGAGGTGGTGTTTCCTGGTTGAAAGCAGCTCTTGTAACCTTGGTCTTACTGGCATCCATTTCACCTCATTAGGACCCTGGGACTGAGAGTCGACAAAACGCTGAGAGAAATCACTTTGCCGGGGGAGTGCGGCTCAGCTAAATTGGTCTCTGGTTCAGCGTGAGGACCCCCGCTGTGCCGAGCGGAAGAGTAGGGCCTGGTTGGCAGTAGGGGCAGGTCCAGGCAGGGCAGGCCGGGAGGCCCCATGCTGGGACCCCCTCCCTGCCTCTGACAAACATGGCAGTGGATAATCTCTCCTCATGGGTCTCAGCCCAGCGCTGTGGGGTTGAGAGGGAAGGGGCTCTCATACAGCACAGTGCCGAGGAACTGATCACTTTGTGTATTCTTGCACTTACACGTGCACGGTGACAGTTTACACATCATCTGAGCTGCCAACACGGACAGCTTATGTACTGTATGTTTTTCCACTTTTCTTCCCCCCCGCCTCATGTGTGCACAGACTCTCACACACGCACACATTGTGATTAAAGCTTTAAAAAGAGCAGGGTCATTCATAAAGGGTCTGGTAGTTTGAAATCATGGATTATCACATAAGAAGAAAAAAACTGCAGAGCACTTGACACTTCATTAATATCATGCAAAATTCATGTGGTCTAAAATAGATGTGGAGTGTGTCACAGGTCAGTTAATTAGCTCTCCATTATAGATGGGTTAAGCATTGCGTTGGCAGCAAAGCCATACAGGAGATCAATGGCCCTTGCGCAAAAAAGATTTGTTCCAAAGGACATTTAAGCCAAACTCTAATCGCAAAGTCACATCATCCTAAACAAGTTTGAGAATGTATATTTGTTTATGCATTATGCAGGGATTATGTTGATATGAACCAAGCAAACATAGTTAAAGGGATATTTCACTTTCAAAAAAACTTTTGGTCATTTTATCATCTACTCAGGCCTTTGTGAACCCCCCAGACAGTTTTTAAGTTGCTTGATTCATTATTTAGATATTTGATATTCATTTTATCAGACACGCCCCCTTCCTGTACAAACCAATTGTAACTTCAAACTTCATTTTAACCATGTTAGATTCATCAAAAACACCCGTCCTTGGTTCTGGTGACTCATCCTGCCCTCCTAATGCGTGAGGGGGCCGTGTTTTTTCAATTACTTTTTTCATTTATTTTTAAAAAAAATTGGGGAAAATGAAAAAAATAAAATACAATACAAATTTTAAATAAAATAAATGAAAAAAGTAATCGGAAAAACACGGCCCCCTCACGCATTAGGAGGGCATGATGAGTCACCAGAACCAAGGACGGGTGTTTTTGATGAATCTAACATGGTTAAAATGGAGTTTGAGGTTACAATGGGTTTGTATAGGAAGGGGGCGTGTCTGATAAAATGAATATCAAATATCTAAATGAATCAAGCAACTTAAAAACTGTCTGGGGGGCTCAAAGGCCTGAGTAGATGATAAAATGACCAAAAGTTTTTTTGAAAGTGAAATATCCCTTTAAGTACGGATTAGTTCACTGATAATGACAAATTTAATCAGAGGCAATAGCAAGTTAACAGGAGTCATGGAGATCGTGATTCATTATTTAGTTGTGTTGGCTTAAGATTCGCCAGTGCTTTTTACTGGGGTAAATGAGCAATTATGCAGCCCAGTTTCAACCAGCAGTTTAGGCAATTCATATCATGTTAAAAAGACCTAGAATTATAGATGACACGACCATGGGACAATGTGATTGTGAAAAAAGCATGTAGTAAACCAATGTTGTGGGTTTGAAAAATAAAAGACAAACAGACAATTTTCTCCAAAGACTTTACTTAAAGTCAACATGTAATACAAAAAAAAAATTAAGCAGCAATCCCCAACTGTGGGGATGCTAGTCAATAATATTCAAACGTGTAAGTCCATAATCCAACATTTGCCAATAGTGAAGGGTCTTGTGCACTGCTACGATGTCTCCATCTTGTAGCCATGTTTTTCGAGCTCCGCTCTGCAGGGGATAGAAAAGAATAGAAACATCAAGTCAGTGGAGATGATTACAGGTGGGTGTTTAAGGCGTAAGTACCCTCTGCTATTGATTGGGAAAACCATTAGGCGATGGGAGTGAAAAATATAATACATTGCCCTAATGCATGCAGCTATGGATTTGATGATTGCGCGAAGCTTGCGGCTATGCCTGTTAACAATAATGATATCTTCTATAAATGACTTAATAATATAACCCTCATAATATTATAGCTATCGTAATTGGGCTGAATAAAACAATGGTGTATTACTATCTGAAGCATGCTCAAATAAAAACAGCCCAGCCACTTGTCTATAAACAGTCAGGGCTCTAGACTAGAGTGCAACCATTTTGGTCACACATGCGACAAAAAATCTGTCATGTGCAACTACACATTTTCATTGGTTGCACCAGTACACGTGACATTTATCAGGTATGTTGGTGTGTGTATAGTGTTGTTCAGAACCCCCCTCCGATTGGCCCTGACCCTGATATTCTTCTTCACTGAATGCAGGTGGAGGAAGAAATAAGGTGCGTCATGTGTGAAACCATGCCCGATATTCCACCTCAAGTGACATCACAACCTTAAAAACACTGGTAATTCAAAATGAAGAGCACTATGGCTTGTACATGGGCTGAATGCTGGTGGCACCGGTTGTATGTGTGTGTGTGTGTGTGTGTGTGTGTGTGTGTGTGTGTGTGTGTGTGTAAGTAAAATCACTAATGACGATACCTAAGCTTTTGGACCAGTTTAACCAATGTAAAAGGTTAATCTGGATAACAGAACAGAACAGAAATATTTTCCTTTAGTGACATAATTAATCAAGTGTAAACGGTAAGACTTCAGAGTAGAACAAAGCCTCAGTGTGTTTCTGTACTGTATGAGTGTATTAATAATATATAGTATTATACTGTAAATTACAACTATTTCTTCATTGTCAAAATTTCTGTGTAATGCATTACAGTGCACAAGATTCTTAAGATCTTCTTAGTAACATTTTTTACATATAGGCTACAGGAAATTACAGCCGTTATGAGTCAGCATAAAATGGTTCCCATGCAGAATTGGCCATTATACTGAACAAAAGCCTAATGTATTTCAACAACTGAAATATGGTTATATTTATAAACAACATTGCCTAATGCAATTTCCAATTTGCAAGAGGCTGCAATTTCTTAATTGGATTAAGTTATCACAAACAAGGTATTGTGGGGTTCTACAACAATCCCCAGAATACAAATCACATCTCATCGTGTCCAAATCCTCAAGCATTAGAATATCATTGCTCTCATATTTTTTAGAAATAAGGTTTTATTCTATAACGATCAATATAGAATGTATTCTATAGGTAAAAGTTATTACCGTTATTTCGAATGGCCAAAATTAATTTAGTTTTTTTTTAATCCTCGTTGCCCACTGTCTATGTGTCAACACGCACATGAGATGAAGATTTGTTCCAATACGTTAAGAATTAGCTAATTTATTCTACAAAAGCGCAGGTCGCCCTGCCATTAAAGCCACCATGTTCTGACCAATGGCCATGTGACCATAAGGGCTCACTCAGCATAGAAGAGCATCTTTATGTTCATTGGCTGAAGCTGCAGCTGTTTATACTAATCTCTATACTCCCATTTGCGATTGTGTAAACCTCACATTCAACCTTGCGGCCCTAATTTGGGCATGTCATTATAGGCAACAAAAATAAAACTGCTTTTTTTCACCATGCGACACAGTCATACAAGCAACAAAGATGAATCATTTTCTTCTTCACTGAATATATGCTGAAATGTCACGACGAATGCCAGAAAATGCTACCAACACCTTCAAACTTATGATGAAAAAAGATGAGTCAGTCTACAAGGCATTCAGTTCAGACAGCCTCAATGGGGATCTGTTTTGGGTTTATACCTGAGTTGATTTGAGAAATCATCCTCTACATTGTCATCATCCCAATTATCCTCCCACACGTGGGCATCCTCGTCTTCCTCCAGCCCGGTCCAATCTGAAAATACAACAAACACCTGCAATTAAAAATCATTTCTCTACAAGCACCCACACAAAGTCCAGCAAGTCTGACATATGGACGTGTGTGACTGTAGATCAGGGGTTCTCAAAGTGTGGTCTGGGGACCCCCAGGGGTCCTTGAGGGAGTTACAGGGGGTCCCCAGCTAAATGATAGATAGTTAGGAACCAGGGGTCTTAAATTAACATTGATTTTATAATATAAATTGGGGTCCCAGAGATAGAAATGTCATTAAATATACCTAATGCATATCAAACTGAGGGTCCTTGAAATTAAAATGATTAAGAATCACTGCTAGAGCCTTGAACTTCTTATAGGGCGCCCTGGCATATCTTTTCAAATGGGGGTCCGCGGGCTAATAAGTGTCATTGTGAGGGTCCTTGAGATGAAAAGGTTTGGGAACCACTGCTGTAGATGTAAGGAAGGACTGATGAATACACGTCCTAGTACGACGGTGTCTCGCGCTGAAAATAGCCGATCTACAAGCTTACGGCGCTGTGAACTTGTAGATAGGCTATTTTCGTGCGCTCACTTGCTCGGCTAACTGGCTAGTTGGGAATGGAACTACTAGCCACACGGACGTTACAGATAAGACATTCATTCACGACAGTATGATTACACCATGCAGTTATGATTATAATAAACACCATAACAAGTTTCTCTAGAAAGGGACATTCGAAAAATTGAGCTTTTTACTGTCAGTTTAAGTAACTAGCACGCTTGCTAACCAATGCTAGCGTTAGCATAGCAAGGCTGGCTAGCTGAGTCACTCACTGTTGTTAGTTAGTTGAGGCCTTTCATACTGGTTTATCAAAATGGACATTAATCAATCTATTTTCTACACAATAAACTAGTCATTTACCCTCGGCTGGGAATTCTTCAAACTCATCATCCTCCTCTAATAATCCCAGATCCACTGGCTGCTTCTTGTCTGTCATGTTGGCTTGTTGTTTGTGTTCAGTTCAGTCAGTGTGCTCTGCTGTGCTCTGCTGCTGTCTACCACAATGAATAGCTTACTGATAGTGTTGCCAGATTTTGTGAGAGTAATAAGCAACCAGATCTATAAAAACAAGCCCAAAAGAAGTAAATAGGCCACAGCACCTACAGCGTACATGGGCTATTTGAAAAAAGAAATCTTGAAATAAAATGTGGAATATTTGGAATATTCTAACAACACAAATCTGGTACGAGGGGCTCCCCTGGCACAAAACATTTTCAGATGGGGGGTTATGTTACAGGGACAAATACATATTAATTTGGGGGTCCATGGCATGACAATATTTGAGAATCACTGGTTGAAATAATTTAAATATGTAACATAAGCAACTATACTTTGGAAACAAACAAACAAACCCGCAACCACCAATAAGCAACTTCACAGAAAAATAAGCCCAAACTCGCTTATAATAAGTGGACATGGCAACACTGCTTACCGACCAAAGGGCTTGTGGGATGCCAGTGCGCTTCAAGGTAGGGCTGTTTGCGCATGGTAAACGCAGGAGGTGGTGCATGTTAAACAAAGAAGTCTGCACTGCAGCAGTCTGCAATGAATACAGTAGACATTGAACTAACCAATACAGTCCGAAGCTATGTCTTACCTCATGTCATGTGGGTGGGATGACATGGAAATGTTGGTATGATGCTGTGCTGCATCTGTTGCAGTACAGTGACATTTCACGGTCTGCTGCTAGGTAAAGCATAGTTTGCTTATTAGGTTACCAAAAAGCATATGTTTGCTTGTTTTCATTTCTAAATGTGGTTTGAGATGCTCTCTCTCTGTCTTTCTCTCTGTTTCTCTCTCTCTGTCTCTCCACACAAGCACGCACGCGCGCGCACACACACCACACACACTAACACGCGCTGGCACGCACGCACACACACACACACACACACACACACACACACACACACACACACACACACACACACACACACACACACACACACACATGCTCACACACACACACACACACACACACACACACACACACACACACACACACACACACACACACACACACACACACACACACACACATGCCTGGAGAACAAAAGCTCTGAGCTCCCCTCTCCTCAAAACATATGCATTCAAGTCAGTCAAATTTCAACACAGATTTTTCATTTAGGAACAAATGCACATTGTGAACCATGTGGCCTGTTCCAATAATGAAGCGGCAGCCACAGCTTAGGATGTAGTTTAGATAAATGAGAGTGCACATTTACCACAAAACCACTCGTGCCACAATGAAAATTGCCCTGCAGCTGTCATATGTTGACAGACGGACCAAACCTCAACTTAGACTCTGTGCACTTATTCTATTTTCAAATTATTTTGTAATCATCCTAAGCCCTTACACATGACAATGCCACAACATTTAGAGGAGCAAGGGAACAGGAGAGAGAAAGAGAGAGAGTGAGAGAGAGAGAGAGAGAGAGAGAGAGAGAGAGAGAGAGAGAGAGAGAGAGATAGAGAGGGGGAGAGCGAGAGGGAGAGAGAGAGAGAGAGAGAGAGAGAGAGAGAGAGAGAGAGAGAGAGAGAGAGAGAGTAAATGCTACTGTATGAGTTTTCTGAAACAACCTCATGTCAATTATGATGTGGAAATGCATGTGTAAAACACATGGGTTGTTAGTTTTGAAAGAGCAATCAAAACAGGAGATGGAGACTCCACACGTGTTAGACTCAGGTTTCGCATGCAGAATATGGAAAAATGTTACAACCTGCAAAATGGCTCTTCTGGTGACGAGAGATCTGCAGCCCTGGAAGGCTGCATCATTTCGTGAAATTCTGTTTTTATTTGCAGCAAACATGATACCGAAATAATAGAAGACAGCGTGACATACTGGCTGACAGGTTAATAACCTTTCATCCTGTGGTTGGCTTTTTGGTTGGATGCCTTACCCGGGGGCCAAAGTCAGCAAACTGCGTCTTAAGATATTTGTGTTTTCACGCAAAGTGTCAACAAGCTCAATTACAAAGAGACAATGCTGTCATTGCAGGGTTGGTCACATTCCAACAGGCCATGGGCTATAAAAACGACAAGAGCAAACGCTTGCCGATTTCATTCACACGCCTCGCATTATGAACTTTCGTTATGAATGACTGACTGTCTGCGTTCTTTCTAGGTGCCCCCCCGGGGGCACGGTTGATTCTGGTGTCCGCGTCATGCAGTCTGAGGTACAGGTGAAGGCCTGGGAAGTGCCTGTAACGTCCACCCAGCATACCTGAGACTGCTGTTACATTGTGGCGCCTGAAGTCTCTCTCTGCTCGGGAGAGGAGGAGGAGGAGGTGGGGTGGAGGTAGAATGGAGATATGTGTGGGGGGGGGGGGGGGGTATTAAACATGCCCCCCCACCCCCACCCAGACAGACTCCACGTCTTCTCTCCAAGTGGCTGCGTCACATTTCTGTCCTTTCATAAAGCCCTCTGGGATAGACCTGGCCGGCAGCAGCCCCAATATGCACAGAGAGAGAGACAGACAGACAGACAGGTACAGAGACAGAAGGGAGATAGAGGAAGACTCCAAGCCAAGCCTGCCCAGCCAGTCTGATAGTCTGCCACCCCCCCCCACCCCCTACATCACCACCACCCCCCACCGGGCCTGGCTCTTTATCACAGGCCCAGATCAAGATATACCCTTTAGGCAGTGAACAGTGAGAGGTGGGTGTATGTAAGCGAGCGGAGGTCGGAGATAGACAAGTGTGTGTGTGTGTGTGTGTGTGTGTGTGTGTGTGTGTGTGTGTGTGTGTGTGTGTGTGTGTGTGTGTGTGTGTGTGTGTGTGTGTGTGTGTGTGTGTGTGTGTGTGTGTGTGTGTGTGTGTGTGTGTGTGTGTGCGCGTGTGCGTGCGCGTGTGCACGTGCGTGCATGTGTGTACCCTAGTCCCACTACAACCCCACCACCCCTCTCCACCAAAGAGTGAGAGGCACCCCACCCCCTCACCCCCACCAAGATAATGGACAAATGAGACCCTCTTCGTTCCCCAGCCAGGGAAAGTGGCAATGCACAGTTACACAGCGGCCTGTCTGCAGTGCTGTCTGGTCCTATACCTGGCTTACTGGGGGGACTTTTGTCTGGATGTCAACCACCAATCCACCCTGGCCCCTTAAATCCTTTCAGCAGTCACACACTGCCACCATACATTGTCACTGTTCCTATGGAACATCTCAAAATTCAGCATGTGAATGCCGCAGAAATGGCCCGTTGTTCGCTTAAAAAGGCTCGGCATGTTGTGGCCCAGCCGTTGTGCCGTGAAGTGTGCAATATAGTTATTGTCTGAAATCAGTTTATTTGCTTTGTGTTTGAGGATGTGTCGCATCAAGACAAGCAAGTAATAGAATGATCTGAAATGATCTTACATATGAGCTAAAACAAAAGCCTTTAGATATACAAGTAAGCGATCATCATGGATTAAGGGGACATAACTAGCCAATTAACGAGGCAAATCCCTGAAAAACATGTGAGCTTTGCTCCAAGGAAATCTGCAGGGGACCGATCTGTTTCCAGGATATGTCTGTCAAGATGCTGTATTAAATTTAATCCCAGCCAGTCAGTGAGTCTAGGTCATTGTGTGTTGTATGGTAACTCTGTCTCTTGATAAAAGGAAGAAAAAAACAACTTACACCCAATGCAGAACAGGAAATTATTAAATTCGTACAGAAACTTGATAATTCAATCAAATGAAAACCCATAACCATCAAACGAATTATTTTATAAACAAAAGAGGGTGTCTTTTTCCCCCTGTATATTCTGTGTCGTGGCCCTGTTTTGGTGGTGGGCTCATTCATTCAGATGTCTGTCATGAAGAATTTAAGTTTCATATTTTCCCCCCTGTCTGTCTTGAAAAGCCCTGTCATCTTGGGCTTGAGGTACAGTTTGCCAAGAGGCTAATGGTCCTTTATGACAGTACAATCTGATGCCTGTCCCGGCTAGCCCCCAGGTAATCCTGTCCACCTCTGCGGCTTAGCCCTGCTCGGGCTTAAGTTGCATATTTTGTTTTTATCAGGACACCGCTGATAAATGCTATCAGCAGGGCAGAAATGAAATATGGGGGGTCTAGCTCCGTTTCCAGAAATGGAGCAAGTACCGCATGAACCCCCGACCCATTTGAAATATATAGACCAGAGGAACAATGACAGCTCTATTAGTGAATCTCAACTGTTTAAGGTAAAGTCTATATAATAAAATGTGTCACAACATAGGGACAATGGACACATTTTACTTGTGCGCCTTTACTTTTATATATCAATTTCCAGCACCCACGTGGTGGAAATTTAATTTAATGTAGCAAACATAACTTCTACTTACAATATGCTTTACACAGCACGGTGTGGTAGACACTCTACTTTGCATAAATACATCATAATTCTGTATCACATTTTTAGTAGCTGTGGTTTCAGACCTTTAAACTATCATTCAATAAAATTCTAAATTACAAGCTACTTCCAGTAATCTGCCAATATTACACTGCCTCTGCATCTGTGCTGCTATGGCATGGACCTATATTGTCTGCAAAAAAGCACTCACACACACTCTCACCATAGGTGATAACCCCCTCTATGAAAAGCACTCTTATTGAAAGTGCCTATTATCCACAAAGCCTATCCTCATGCCGACATCAACTCATTAGCTTAAGCTTTCCTCTGTGTAAAATCATGGTTAATTTCTTTGGCAATAATACGTGGTCGATTGGGGGGAAATTCATCCAAATGCAATGGAAATAAATAATGGAAGTAATGCACATATCATGTTCATGATTAGAAATCATAAACTGATATATATTTACAATTACAAATTAAGTTCTTATATAGAACTTGATTGATCATTATTGATAGTTACAGTACATTCTAGAAATGCATTATTGATATTTCTTAAAGTATAGCATCTTCCAATGCCATCACAATATAATCCTCTTCATGTGTAGGCCATCCTTCACATAAAGGTAAAATGATACAATGTTTTCTTTGGTCTATACCCAGCGAGGCCTCGCTGATTCAGGCCTGAAGTGCATCTATTGTGCTGTGATGTGTCTCAAGATCAGTAACACAATGGAGCTTTGTGAGTGATGACATATGTTGCATGTCTACAGAGAAACACCGGCTACCTGTATTTCTTAGCCTATGGCTATAAATAATTCAAAACTCATTCATTCATTTATCATGGAAAGTATATGCTACTCTTATGTACACGGTCAACATGTACAATAAATGTTTATTAATGAATCTACCTATGTTGAGCTGCACTACGTAACTCCTGTATGTAACTGTACCCCAGTGTGGAACCCGGGTCTCCTGTGCAAGTGTTAAAATCTTCACCGCTGAGCTCGATCAGGGGAGAAATTGAATTTTGATCTTCAGGTCAAAATTTGTGTCAAACCAACACGATCAAAGGTCGTGTCCAACCTAGACACAGGATCTTGAAGTCTCAATAGAAGAGCAGGGAGACCAATAAGTCATATTGTATTAACATACTCTACCATACAGATTGGACAAAATAACATTGGACATTACATAATACAGCTTTAACTTGCTATACCAGCCTTTGTAGTCAATGGTATACATTGTATATTGCATATAGTATATAATTACCTTAGTTTTGCTTATCATTTTATTTGGAGTAAAACATTATAAATAACTAGATTGTCTCTGTCAGAAATGCACCAACATAGGGCTGTCCCCTCATTAATAGATTTGTCAGTCAGTTTGTCAACCAAGACTTTGTCAGGGTTTTTCCATGCACATCTCTTGTAAGATCTAGATGTAAACCTTTATTCTGCCAGTCTATAACTTTCAATAGCCAAGCCCAGTACCCATTGTGAAATCAACATTAGAATGTTCAGTTCTCAACCTTACCAACCTAAAAAGGATGGTCCCTGCTTGATTGTATGCAGTAAACACATTTTTCATTTTGTTGACTAAATCGGCGAATCGATTAGTCGTCAAATGCCTACTAGTCTTCTAAAGTCTGATTTATACTTAGTTGCGTCACCTGCCACCTGCCTTTATCAGCTCTACAAGTTCACACATTGTGAGCTTGTAGATTGGCTATGTTCCGTGTGCAACCAAATATAAATCAAGCGTAAGAATTTATTTAGTTGAAGATGCCCTAATGTACAAACATACGTACCTGGCTATAAAAACAATTCAGACAATCTAGCGCTCATTTGCATTTTTGGTAGTTATGTTTTAGGAGGGGCAGCGTGCGTGAGTGCATGCATGTGCATGTCGGTGAGTGTGGGTGTGTGAATGTAACACATACATTAAAACACTTTATAATGCAGACTATTTAGGATCACTATATTGTCTATTGCATCCACCAGTAGGCTACCCATTCGTTCTTTCTCTTCTCTCTCCCTTTTTGTCTGTTGCTCTCTCTCCGACAGAGATAGACAGACACACCTCTCCCTGTAGTTATAGTCATGGCATGTCAAAGTGTGTGATGTCTCACAGCAGGAGGATTCAGTGAGTGATTGACAAGCCCCGCTTTGCTCTGGTCTGACACCCACCAGCCTCTCATCTGTCATCTGTGTGGGGAGATGGAAATGAGCTGCAGTGACACAACATGCCAGAAGAGACCGTGACAGCTCACCTCCCCACATTGGCCCCGCAATCGGTTGCACACCTCGCGAACCCCAACGATAATTACCCATTTTCCAACTTTCAGATGAGCATTGATTTTACAGCGGAGGTGCTGTGCTGTTTTAGCTGCGGCGTGGGAAACGTGCATGCAAAATTGTGTGTCCGTTTGTGCCACTGCTGGCTAAAGTTCACACACCTGATCATCACCCTTAGAGGGCAAATGAGTTGGGGATTGCCTGCCTACTAGGTACTATTGGATAAATCATATAAGCTTTTTGTGAGATGCCTGATGTGTTCCGAATGCAGAATGATACATGACACCTACGGGACATTGATCCGACTCTGAATGTAGCGTAATCCAACTCTCTCTGTTGTTGATTTGGTATAATCGTCAACCCACTAACTCTCCACAATTTGGCCATTTTTCCCTCTATGCGGAATTCCATAGGCCTAATCCCCAACATGTGGCTGTCCCTAGCCCCGGAAATGTCTGTGATTGGTCTGATTGATAAATGAAGCCCTCCTTATGCTTTTGGGGGTCGGTTCGGAGGGGCCTCAGTGGGTCTGGACTTTGTCCAGGAAACCTGGAACAGCCACTTATTAAGTAGTTAGACCCTCAAAACGAGGCCACAGACAGCGACCACCGGTGGTCACCTGGACTTGCATTTAATTTTGGCATCCCACATTCATTGGTTAGGTTTTGGGGGCCTGACCATAGTTGTATGTGTTAAACAGGATACAAACTCTTCTCCTCTATGCTAAGGTCAAGGGTTGTGTGTTTGTTCAGCTTGGTCATTCAGGTGTAATTATTAGTATTTTAACAATACAGCCGGACAACTATACATAGTCGCAATTGGGTGACTTTAACCAGTGTGTCTTTGTTCATGAAACAAGTGCAATTTTTTAAATCACTGAATGGAGTTGAATGAATTCAGTACAGGAGGCATGTTTAATCATGTTTTTTGTTCCGCTCTGATTAGCTTTACTTCCCTGGTGTCAATCTAGATTCCTTTCACAGTTATTGTTATTTGCATTGGGGAAGTTAACAATAAAACAGGGTGGAAAGTACGCAAGAGTAAACATTGAATATCCCCCATCGGTAAAGTCATTACCATTCTATAATTGTTTCTTCTCCTCCAGTGAATTCCTACACCAGGATGGGCTCCATTTCTGTTGTTCACAATCAATTAAAAAAGTTTCAAAGCATAAAGAAGCAAATAAACTTCTTAAATTAAGCGGAGAGGAAAAGGCAGCAACAGGCTCGGTATTTGTATGACTGTTTCTGCAATGCTTTAGGCCAAACCGCTCCCGAATTGAGTTCTCTCTCAGATTGCATTCAGGGAAGAAGGAAACTGTTAAGACATTTATGATTAATTACTTGGGCCAGATTGTGTGCACAACCATTAGTGACGTAGACCCAATCCGCCTACCATCGCCAAACACCACATTTCCCACACACTGCAGCTTAAAATTCTTTAAAAACGGGTCAGTCTGCATTTTCTACACAGCAAAGTCCTGAGTGTTCATTCAACTACCGAGAGTGTAAAAATGGACCCAAAAGGGTCTATTCTTTACACTTTTACACTCAGGATTTTACTATGTAACTGAGCACAGAACAGTGCAGCGGCACCATGTCAGCTCATATTCAAGCTCAGACATCCAAGCAGGGCACAAAACCAAGAATAATTTCTCGAGAGGATGGCCATAGGCAAGGCTTAAGCCTCTCAGCCAATGATGTGGCCCTCGGGCTCTGAGCAAAGAACCTTGGGTAGAGCCCAGACGAAACACAAGGAGGTGAAAGGGAAAGTGGTGATTTGTCATTAAGGCTGTTGTCAAAGGCTAGTGTCAATGGTCCAATTTATTCTTATTATAATGTCACCATTCCATTCAGCCAATTACATCATACTCCAATGACACCACAGATACGTTGCCACTGGATTTTTATTGTGTACATATTACCTATGCACTAGTGCATAGATTTTAATTTACCGGTAGACAACATCGGAATTTCACCATTCTAACAGAAGGCCAGTCAGTTTCAGGATTATATTGAGACATAGTTAATATCAGGGGTCTTTGTGCAGTGTTAATGATTAAGGAACACATATGTGCTTTTTTTGTTTTGACCTACTTATTTATTCATCAAACACTATAGCATTGACATCCATTTTCAACGCTGTAGTCTTAGTGAAACGGACTTGGGACGCTTTTTCCGTATTCAGCAAATCTCTTCACCAAAAATAGCCGATCTACAAGCTTGTAGATTGGCTATTTTGGGCAAATGTTCCCCCCAGAATATGCACGCTGGGGTTCAAGTGGTTAATGTGTGTAATTTGTCGGGTGTTCCACACAGAGAGATAGGGTGGGGGAAACTTTGTCGATATGTCTGCCAGTTACAGTTAGTTTTGGCCTGGAAAGGATTTGTGAAACACGCTCTCATAAATTGGAATCAAACGTTCAGTTTCTTGAATGGGATGTTGGAAAATTATTTACAGGCAAATAAAGTTGCGTGAGACCATTTAAAAGGCTGCCTGTTTCTTGATGCATGTTTCTGTTTAGCAGAAATCATTTTCATTCTGATATATTGAAATGTCAATTGGTGGTTTCTGGTACAGGCTCTTTTTAAATCCATTGGCTTCGACTGGAAATGTGATTATTTCAATTCATTACAGCTACATATCTTTCCTCAGAGGAATGCGATAACATGTTTTTGTGTTTTGTGTGTGAGCTCCCACACACACACACACACACACACACACACACACTCCCTCACACGCACACGCGCACACGCACACGCACATGCACACGCACACACGCACGCACACACACACACACACACACACACACACACACACACACACACACACACACACAAAACACACACACACACACACACACACACACACACACACACACACACACACACACACACACACGCGTGCGCGTGCACACACAGATGTGCATCATCACTGCTGATTATGGGTGACCTTGGCTGATTGAACTGGTAAAGGGGCATACAGTTGTGCAGCTGTGGACGGTGAAGCACCCTGGGAAACCCATAAATGGTGGCGTGACAGGGAAGGACCCGTGAGCAGCCATATCCTGACCCCAGCCGACACACACTCACTCTGTGCACTGTGCTGCACTTGTTCCCTGGCCAGAAACAGCAGGAGGGACAAAGGGATGAGGAACTTCCCCAGGCCTCCATTTGGGGTGTTTGGACAACTCCAGGGCCCCTGACATGCCCCCAGGGGCCGCTCAGCTGGCTTTGAGAGTGAGAGGGACCAGGAAAAGGCAAGCCAAAGAACACTGGGTGATTAAGAGGCAGACTGTGTCTGTGTGCGCACACGTGCATGCCGTGTGTATGTCTGTCTGTATGTATGTGTTGTGTGTAAATGTGTGTGTGCATATACAGGGTATACTGTGTGGCCTATGGGATGTGGGGCTCTAAGGACTCCATGATAGGCAGACAATTTTCATGTGCCTTGTTCATTGCATTGAATGACATCATTGTATCATTGAATTTCATATTGTTATATGATATGTTATTGTTAACCGTATCACCACTTCATGTATCTATGTTGGTGACATGAGATTTTGGAAGCTATATCTAGCTTCTGTGCTATTCGTTTACAACAAGCTTACCTTTTTATTGACCATGTCCATGACTTTTATGGACATATAAACAGTGTTCTACTCTATTATTAGGGCTGAAGTATACAGAAAGTATATATAAAGTCAAATATTTGAGTATTTTATGTGAATGCGGTAACAGTCTCCAACAATGTTTTATAGAACTATGACTCATGGTTTCTCCGTTACGTGTTTATTTTGTTGTTTAGTTGTTGGCTATGTGTTGTGTTTTGGTGCAAAATGACCTACCTCAGCAAACCAGGACAACAACCATTGGGGAAGCAGTTTTAGTGGTCTACAGGCGCTTGCTTCATCAGCAAAAGCACTGCATGGCCACCATGGTAGACGAAAACAATTTAATATTCCCTTGCGAAGAAGAACTAAACCATCAATCGAGAGAACGCTTGCAAATGCTGAGCCGTGAGGCAAGCCCACATCCTATGGTTGTGCAGCCTTTAAGTGTTCAATTATCGATGTCCAGAGGGACAGTGCGAAAAGAATTGTAGGGATTATGGCACTGGGGAGAGAGGGTCAAGACGCTGAGAGAGGGCAGAGAGGTACAGTATACGAAAATAGCCAGGGAGAGACAGTAGTAAAGGGGCGAGTCCAACAGTCATCCAAAGTGGTTTCAAGTGGGGGTCAGACAGAGTGGAGAGAGGCTGTGTGTGTGTGTGTGTGTGTGTGTGTGTGTGGGGGGGGGGGGGTGTACATGTGAACGGGACCCCAGTTTCACCGGATGACAAATCTTCAGGCCGCCGGACGGGACGATTGAGCCAGCTGGTCGGTCAGCCCCCATCGGCAGGGTGATTGATGGTGTTGACGTTCTAAATCGGCCGCCAACACACCGAGTACAGCACTCGCTAATAGCACAGCTTTAGATTGGCCCTGGAGATAGCAGGAAGTGGACCCGGGATGAAAGGGGGGGGGGCTGATGAGGGGGGGAAATAGGGCACGTTCCCATGCATGTGGGACTTCAAAACCGGGGCCCCCGGTTCAGGGGAGCTGGGAGTGTATCTGTGTGATCAGTTAGGGTTAAGGTTGTGGCTTGCGTTGAAACTGTATCTTCTTCTCTGCTACTCTTTAGCTAATCATACAGTACGCGGTAGTGCATTAATCACACAGTCATGGTAGAGATGTTCAGTAATGGTTATAACACCCAGGCACCTCTCTCTATCCTCCCTTAGTCATCTCTCATCAAAACACATACAGGGCAGTCGTCACGTAGAGAAAAATGCCGAGGGGTCGACACGTCATCATTACTGTCAAACCGAGGTCAGAGCCAGTGCTCTCATGTCTACATTGTCTGACCATTACATTTACAGGGTGGAACAAGGGGGAAAAACTTCCCCCTTAATTGTAACAGGACCCTCTTTATCATAGTTTCAGAGTCTATGAATAAACATGCCGTACCTTTGATCAAGAGCAAGGCAGTCTGAGATTGTGTGGGAGGTACTCAGATCTTGATGCACGCAAAGGGGGAAACTCAGGGCATTTCAGCAGCATTGCACCAAAATGTACGCGCCTTTATGTTGTAGAGCAGGGCTGCAGGGCTGGGAGGTACAGTACAGTATGTCTAATTTCATGTACATATACTGTACCTGCTGGTTTATGCTATGTGTATATGTAAATATATCGAAGAACAAAAACAAAGGAGAT